>NW_026542601.1:10516109-11055454 GCF_028750875.1 Macrosteles quadrilineatus | reverse complement strand
AAAATTGAATAATTTTTCGTAAAATGATAGAGAAAGTATTACATTCTTTATCGATGGTAAAATACTATGATGATCACTCTTTAAATTTAGTCGAGTTTGTTTTTAAAACACTATTGTTATTTTCCCTCACACGCCACAGTGTTTTATATTAATATCATAGACTAACAAACTAAGGGATTGTGTTTTATATATGCTAATATTAAGTGGGTAATAAATTAACATCACTGACGATATAGATATCGTAATATGATATTATATAGATTCAGATATTGCCCAACATTACAAATTATCAATTATTATTATCAATTATTTAAGATGGGGACGCCACTATGTGCGTATTTTAACCCAAATAAGAGTGAAGGATGAGTGTAGGATGAGTGGCGCGATCTTGTAGTCTTGTTAGTGACTAAGGCCGACATGTTCCTTAGACACAGCTGTTAATTAATAGCCCATACAGCTAATGGCAACTAAGGGACCTACAGTTTATAAATAGCTACAGACTACCAAAACATATATAAATTCAACACAAATATATGCCTTTGTTTATAAGCCAGTCAAATAGTACTGAATAGTATTAAATTTGGTTCACAATTTAAATTAATAACATTATAATAATTTTTGGCCACTTTCAGTTTGTTCAACAAGGAAAAGCGATTTTTATCATGGATCCCACCAAATAACCTTTTTCACAAAGTTGAAGGATACAAAAGTTTCAATAAAACCTTTTATATTTACAAAGGTATATCTCGGCTCCCTGTTGCTTTAACATAAACCCATCAACACCTCTTAGAGGTCGGGGTTAAAGGTAAAAGGATATTGCCACCATCAGTCGTAAACCTCGGTGAGATACTTTGTGCTATTTTTAGCTTTATTTGAACTAAAGCGACGAGGAAGAATTGATTAAGGTCTTACTAGGGTGTTGTCCGTTGATAAATAGTTCTACATAACAGAGCACCTTACAGCCATCAAGCAGCCTTATCCAATTTATATACGTGATAATTTTAAATGAATAAAAAGATAAACTAGATTTAACTTAAATCATACCTAGAAAAGTTTTCTAGAAATCCTCTAACACGTTCGAAAATATAATTGACGTGCTTCGTAAATGTACTGTTAGGAAATCCGTTAATTACTTGCCGTGTCTTCAAATGTTACACAAAAAGGGTTTGATGGCGTCAGAATTTCAATAGGTATTCCCAAATACAAAACTGATACAAATTCAAACATACATAACCTTTGGCATGTAGACATGTGGACCAATTAATAAATTCAGGAAATGTGTCGTAAAAAATATTATTCAGAGAATAGTACGCTCTAGACTTGAGGAGATGGACTAGCTTCTTTCATAAAATAATGTTTTACTTTATTTCATTAATTACCTTGAAATATGACCAAAAATGTTCCCTTATCACTTTAATAACTTTAAAATATGTGTATATTTGCCTCATTCTATCCAGAATAAATATCATAACCAATGCAACATATGACGGCTAAAAAATAACAAGTCATTCCCTAAAATACAATCTTATTTCATTCTTAGAAGAAAACACAACACAAGAGATATGAGAAGTGAAGCAAGCATTTTCATCATCAAAATGGACCGCAATCTTCAAGAGTTTACCCTCCACTATATCATCTGTGTATTCCAAACACTACGAGTGTGGGTGGCAGTTTTTGACGATTATGATAACTCTATAACTATACTTATAAAATAATTACTATCTAGATTAGAACAAAATTTTGCAGATATTCGTTGATAGTACAAGGGTATATGAAACGTATACGGATTGGTTTTAATTAGCCAAATGTGTTTAATTAATTTAGGTTTTAGCTTTTGTTGAGAATTTAAATAGCTAAACGGTACATTAGCCTCCCTATATCCATTTCTTTTAATTTATTTTTTATTCATCTTCATTGCCATCTATCTTTACCTTACTAGTATATCCTGCTATTATTATAAAGTACCTGGGGACCGAGCTTTGCTCGGGGAAAATTATTAGTATACTCTGAAAAGTATTGCAGATACATTAATCCACTCCTAATCTCCACACTGCTCACCTTCACTACTTACTTCACCACTCCCTACGTCGTGGACCTGTTTTCCCTCCTTCCCTATACCATTTTAGAATTGCAGATACATAAATGCCACAGACAGTTCCCACACTCTGCACTGCTAGCATTACTACTTCCTACACCATTACCTACGTCATGAACCTGTTTTCCTCCCTTCTCGTAGCATTTTAGGATTGTAGATACCTTAATGTAATTCCATAAACAGTTCCCAGACTCCAGACTGCTCACCTTTACTAATTCCTTCACCACTTCTTACGTCGCGGACCTGTTTCTCTCCCTTCCAATGGCATTTTAGGATTGCAGATACACTAATCTAATCGTCATTAACAGTTCCAACACTCCAGGCTGCTTGCCTTTACTACTTCCTTCACCTCTTCCTACGTCGCAGACCTGTTTCCCTCCATTCCCATAGCATTTTAGGATTGTAGATACCTTAATCTAATCGTCATAAACATTTCCCACACTCCGGACTGCTCACCTTTACTACTTCCTTCACCACTTCCTACGTCGCGGACCTGTTTCCCTCCATTCCCATAGCATTTTAGGATTGTAGATTCCTTAATCTAATCGTCATAAACAGTTTCCACACTCCAGACTGCTCACCTTTACTACTTCCTTCACCACTTCCTACGTCGCGGACCTGGTTCCCTCCCTTCCCATAGCATTTTAGGATTGCAGATTCCTTAATCTAATCGTCATAAACAGTTTTCACACTCCAGACTGCTCGCCTTTACTACTTCCTTCACCACTTCCTACGTCGCGGACCTGTTTCCCTCCATTCCCATAGCATTTTAGGATTGTAGATAACTTGATCTAATCGTTATTAACAGTTCCCACACTCCGGACTGCTCACCTTTACTACTTCCTTCACCACTTCCTACGTCGTGAACCTGGTTCCCTCCCTTCCCATAGCATTTTAGGATTGCAGATTCCTTAATCTAATCGTCATAAACAGTTTTCACACTCCAGACTGCTCGCCTTTACTACTTCCTTCACCACTTCCTACGTCGCGGACCTGTTTCCCTCCATTCCCATAGCATTTTAGGATTGTAGATTCCTTAATCTAATCGTCATAAACAGTTTCCACACTCCAGACTGCTCACCTTTACTACTTCCTTCACCACTTCCTACGTCGCGGACCTGATTCCCTCCTTCCCATAGCATTTTAGGATTGTAGATAACTTTATCTAATCGTTATTAACAATTCCCACACTCCGAACTGCTCACCCTTACTACTTCCTTCACCACTCCCAATGTCGTAGACCTGTTTGCCCTCCTTCCTTATACTATTTTAGAATTGCAGATACATAAATGCCGCAGACCGTTCCCACACTCTGCACTGCTAGCCTTACAACTTCCTTCCTCATTTCCTACGTCGTGAACCTGGTTCCCTCCCTTCCCATAGCATTTTAGGATTGCAGATTCCTTAATCTAATCGTCATAAACAGTTCCCACACTCCAGACTGCTCGCCTTTACTACGTCCTTCACCACTTCCTATGTCGTGGACCTATTTCCTCCCTTTCCATAGCATTTAAGGATTGCAGATACCGTAATCTAATTGTCATAAACAAATCCCACTCTCCACACTGCTACCCTTGACTATAGAATCGAGTAATCTTCAGTATAATCTTTGCTCAATAGTAACAACTGATGTTTTTCCTTTTGTACTGTATTTTGTTTTGCTAGTATACTGTGGATGGACAAATAATTACAAGTCTTTTGTTTACTTTTTCCTTGTTATTTAATTCAGCCAACATGGTTACCTAGCAACCCATAAGACTAATGTTAAAAAAATGTGATTTTCAGTTTCATTTTTCTACGTAATTAGATTTTTGTTGGCAGTTCTATTTGCAGTAAACTCGTTTTTAGGCCAGAAATAAACTATATACAACATTTGAAGAAAATCGTCGGAGCCGTTTTCGAGATCCTGGTGCAAGCATACATACATACATACATACATACATACATACAAGCAAACTTTGCTCGTATTAGAGTATAGGATATGAAAGTATGCATGTTTGTGTATGACTCTTAATTTCCATCACATGGAAAATACTGGACCGATGCAGCTGACATTTTGCAGAGAGGTACTTAGTCTTGAGAAACACATAGACGTATTAAAGTTGTGAAAATCCTATAGGGTTATGCCCTACGGGGGTTCAAAGTTTCCATGTTATTCCTGTGAGTATTCATATTTAAATAGAATACTAAAGAGTTTATGTGTCATAAATTTTCTCAAACCGTGTCCTCTCCCATTGCAAACACAGAGCACGAGTATGGCATTAAGCATTGTAGACTTAAACGCCAACCACGTACGAAGGATGAGTACTCGTCCTAATGTTAAGCCAATTTAACTTGATAAAACGTTTTGGTTTACACTAAAGCAGAAATAACATGGGCACTTTAAAAGCCGCTGGAGCATAGCCCAAGGGACTTTTTAACCCAAAAATGTAAGGTCAGTTTGCAAATCTACACACCTAGGCGAACATTTTGGTATATAATATGTGGGGTTAAATCTTAAAACAAAAAAGCATTATTGTTCACAAAGTTTTATGTGTATTAATAATATAGATAGATATCCACCAAGATAAAATGAGTCAGTTAAACAATTACTTGTACTTCTACGTATTTCAAAGTAATGCTCATCTTCAAAGGACTTGACATTATTTTGTTCGCCTCCAGCGAGGTGCAGTCTCTTTGCTAACTCTTACATGGACATTTTCTCTTTGAAAGTACTGTTGTCTTTGTAAACTGCGTTGAAACTAACCGCACAAATTTTTACTGTCTTCTACGTTAAAAACCAGTTTCTTTTGAATTTGTGGTATACAGAGCTCACAGTTTACGTGGTCTTATTATTTTCAAAATATAGCAGTATATGTAGAAATGTTCATGTTAAAATCATAAGAAAACTGTTTACTGTAGCTTTAACATTTTTACACTATAAACTTGTTATTAGTAACAAACCATTTAAGCTTAAACCAGTATTATAATGTCGGATCAATTCTAAATATCTCTTTACAGTCGTAAAACATGATAAATTTGAAAATGATAAATTTTACCTGTGAAAACCTTCAACAGTTTCCAGCACACTATTATTCACTGACAATCTGCATTTTGTTCGCTTGCAGTAGAATGCAACTGAAAAAGCATAATTATTAATGATGAACTTATGAATGCATGGCTAGCTAGGCGTAGTTCTCCATTCAAATCATAGGATGTTTTAATTAGTGTCATCATGTTGACGGTTTCAAGATTATTCCCATAATGTGTTTTTTCTGTCGTATTTTGATCGATAAATGTGTACAAAAGGCAAGCTTTAGCCAACGATCACAAAAGACCAACCAATGAGTTTAGCAATTGAAAATATATATTCATTGCTATTACGTGTTTAAGGGAAAGCTTTACAAACATATCAATTTTTGTGTTGATGTGGTGGGAATCGAACTCTCTCCTCTCGTACCGAAGTCAAAGACGGTAACCTTTAGAACAATATAATAAGAAAAATAGAATAAATATAAAATAAAATAGAATAAAAGAAACAATACTTATTTAAACTACTAATGGGGTTTTTGGACAGCGCAAAAACTCTTGTTCTAGTAATGGAACGTATTTGAACAACTACCTAACCACTTAAAATAAAAATTAATTACCATTTAACTAAAACAATAAGCCGAATTGGAGTTATAACAATACTGTGAATTGAAAAACTTTGTAATGTTTAGTAAAAAATCAGTTAAATCAAATTGGATAAATGATTTCAATTAAATAGTTGAAACTTTAATTTTCATAAATCACTGCATAACCCTTTTACCCTTTTATGCTCTAAAAGGATTATTTTTTATCACAATTGTATGAGTACACCAAGCTTATTCACCCAACCATTGCAAATCTTCCAGTTGGCTTGGTCTAAGCCAGGATTAAAAGTAGCAGTTTTCCATTAGTTTGCAGGGATTACAGTTTGCAAACCTGTGAACCGTTTTCGTCGTAATTTGGCGCGGAAAACTGGACATAACAGTATCTTTTGAGACTAAATTAATATTTATATGATATAATTAAACTAAAGTTTACATCTATAACGTACAGGTTATTTTTATTTATTGTGTGTCCCACATTAACATAGGAAATAATAAACTAAAAGATTATTAGTAATCAATATGATGTAGCAGTGTCAAGTGGAAAGCAATAAATTAATAGAAACACACTAAGCAATGTAAGAATATAAGTTAATTATCTGTACAATACTTTGTTAATGTTATTATCTGTAATTTTTGTCACGTTGTTTTCTTGTTATTATTTTTTGTTGCAATGCTTCTTTTTTAATGGTCATTATGTAACTTATCTTGTTTTTTTTTGTTATCTTTTCATTCTGCTCATGTGCTTAAAACACATATTTTGTAAATGGTGTATCCGTTGATATGAATAAATAAATATATAAATAAATATAAGGTTAAATTATGCACCTTTAGGCAGATACACAACTATTTATTAAAGCTTTGCCTAATTTGTTCATGCCTATTCAATAGGGGTATTATGGCAGCAATTGTTGACTATATATATTGTAATTTTTGTAACTTAGCTTTCGTCATCATAACTCATCGTCAATGCCCATTAAACGATACTGCAATCCCATTTCTGTCTATTTAGTGTATGCAATGTAGGTATACTTACCTGCTTCCTTGCAACGATTAAATAATGACCAGTTAAGGTTTGGTTTGTTTACATATAATAGCGTTGCATGCTGATAATTTATTATAAGACAATATCAAGCCACCCAGCTGGTCAATACTGTAGTCCATACTAAAAATATTTTTTTAAAGAGGGGTAAAGTTTTAAACTGTCCTACGTTACAGGGAAGTATCGTATCATAGCTTAAACATACTTCTGCAATTCTAACAAAATACTTTAGCTGTTCAGGTCTAGTATCACAAAAATAGTATTCTAAGACGGGATGAAACACAAAATATGATTAATGACACTCTACTCTCATAACTCACAGTCAGTCTGGCAGTGGGTGTATTTCTTAAAACTACTTTTACAGAAAGCAAACGTTGTGTGAAAATGTCAGAGGTGTTTTAACATGCCTTACAACAATTTAAAGTAACATGTTTCAACAATAGTATGGTCAAAACAAAGGCACGGCAGTGTAGCAAGTGACTGTAAGTTTTCTCATTCAGAAGACTTGAAAATTATAAACCGATACGAGTACTTCAAATGCCTTAGTCTAATCAAAATTGGTTTGAAATGTAATCACTATTAGGAGAACTTGAGTTTGAAAAGCATCGTAACACCAAAAGAAACCTCAATACGAAATTTGTAGGAGATTACTTTGTTAATCATCAATTGATACTACCAGAAATCAGATAATTTTTTTATACTTTTTCATTGACATGGTGACCATACAGAGTAGGCATTTTAAGCCAAGTATGAATGGAGATGAGTGTAGGATGAGTGGCGCGATCTTGTAGTCTTGTTAGTGACTAAGGCCGACATATTCCTTAGACACAGCTGTTAATTAATAGCCCATGCAGCTAAAG
Organism: Macrosteles quadrilineatus; assembly: GCF_028750875.1. NCBI lineage: Eukaryota > Metazoa > Arthropoda > Insecta > Hemiptera > Cicadellidae > Macrosteles > Macrosteles quadrilineatus. Next base: position 11,047,846 of record NW_026542601.1, on the reverse strand, counting down.
TCAACTAAGGGACCTTCAGTTTATAGTGGAATCCAAACCATATTTTTGCCTTGGTATTGTCAAATTGGTCTAATTATCAAGATAGTACTGCAAATAGTCTTAGTACTCACTAGTGCGGACGTTAATCCACACCAGGGAGTTCGCATCCACAGTGCATGCCTATAAATATCCACAATTCGTGACCTCCTATTAGCTGGATTACAGTAAGGGTAATTTAACTTACAGCGAACATTAACCAATGAGTTACTCAATAGCGTATAACTAAGCTGACTGAACAGGTAAATGAACACAATTGTAGACCTATGTATTTGTTACCACTCTATCGAGTGAAGCACAAATCAAGTGGAGAACATATCTAGCTTCAACATTGTCTGTATGATAGGATTGTGCGTGAAAGCCTTTATGATTCCATCTGCCTATCTATTGTTTGTAACCCCTTCAAGTTAAAGTGTTCTCTCACAATAAAGCTGCAGATTCCTCTTTGTGTTTCAAGCACTTATTGATTTGTGATCCAAAAACTATTTGTGACGTAAAATAATACTTCTTTCCAAAAATTATATTCTATTTCATCAGTGATATTGGTCTGACAAATAATAGCACAATATGATGGCACTTACAGTTTGCGTGGATTTTTTTTTTATTTCTATTGAAAAATTGAATAATTTTTCGTAAAATGATAGAGAAAAGTATTACATTCTTTATCGATGGTAAAATACTATGATGATCACTCTTTAAATTTAGTCGAGTTTGTTTTTAAAACACTATTGTTATTTTCCCTCACACGCCACAGTGTTTTATATTAATATCATAGACTAACAAACTAAGGGATTGTGTTTTATATATGCTAATATTAAGTGGGTAATAAATTAACATCACTGACGATATAGATATCGTAATATGATATTATATAGATTCAGATATTGCCCAACATTACAAATTATCAATTATTATTATCAATTATTTAAGATGGGGACGCCACTATGTGCGTATTTTAACCCAAATAAGAGTGAAGGATGAGTGTAGGATGAGTGGCGCGATCTTGTAGTCTTGTTAGTGACTAAGGCCGACATGTTCCTTAGACACAGCTGTTAATTAATAGCCCATACAGCTAATGGCAACTAAGGGACCTACAGTTTATAAATAGCTACAGACTACCAAAACATATATAAATTCAACACAAATATATGCCTTTGTTTATAAGCCAGTCAAATAGTACTGAATAGTATTAAATTTGGTTCACAATTTAAATTAATAACATTATAATAATTTTTGGCCACTTTCAGTTTGTTCAACAAGGAAAAGCGATTTTTATCATGGATCCCACCAAATAACCTTTTTCACAAAGTTGAAGGATACAAAAGTTTCAATAAAACCTTTTATATTTACAAAGGTATATCTCGGCTCCCTGTTGCTTTAACATAAACCCATCAACACCTCTTAGAGGTCGGGGTTAAAGGTAAAAGGATATTGCCACCATCAGTCGTAAACCTCGGTGAGATACTTTGTGCTATTTTTAGCTTTATTTGAACTAAAGCGACGAGGAAGAATTGATTAAGGTCTTACTAGGGTGTTGTCCGTTGATAAATAGTTCTACATAACAGAGCACCTTACAGCCATCAAGCAGCCTTATCCAATTTATATACGTGATAATTTTAAATGAATAAAAAGATAAACTAGATTTAACTTAAATCATACCTAGAAAAGTTTTCTAGAAATCCTCTAACACGTTCGAAAATATAATTGACGTGCTTCGTAAATGTACTGTTAGGAAATCCGTTAATTACTTGCCGTGTCTTCAAATGTTACACAAAAAGGGTTTGATGGCGTCAGAATTTCAATAGGTATTCCCAAATACAAAACTGATACAAATTCAAACATACATAACCTTTGGCATGTAGACATGTGGACCAATTAATAAATTCAGGAAATGTGTCGTAAAAAATATTATTCAGAGAATAGTACGCTCTAGACTTGAGGAGATGGACTAGCTTCTTCATAAAATAATGTTTTACTTTATTTCATTAATTACCTTGAAATATGACCAAAAATGTTCCCTTATCACTTTAATAACTTTAAAATATGTGTATATTTGCCTCATTCTATCCAGAATAAATATCATAACCAATGCAACATATGACGGCTAAAAAATAACAAGTCATTCCCTAAAATACAATCTTATTTCATTCTTAGAAGAAAACACAACACAAGAGATATGAGAAGTGAAGCAAGCATTTTCATCATCAAAATGGACCGCAATCTTCAAGAGTTTACCCTCCACTATATCATCTGTGTATTCCAAACACTACGAGTGTGGGTGGCAGTTTTTGACGATTATGATAACTCTATAACTATACTTATAAAATAATTACTATCTAGATTAGAACAAAATTTTGCAGATATTCGTTGATAGTACAAGGGTATATGAAACGTATACGGATTGGTTTTAATTAGCCAAATGTGTTTAATTAATTTAGGTTTTAGCTTTTGTTGAGAATTTAAATAGCTAAACGGTACATTAGCCTCCCTATATCCATTTCTTTTAATTTATTTTTTATTCATCTTCATTGCCATCTATCTTTACCTTACTAGTATATCCTGCTATTATTATAAAGTACCTGGGGACCGAGCTTTGCTCGGGGAAAATTATTAGTATACTCTGAAAAGTATTGCAGATACATTAATCCACTCCTAATCTCCACACTGCTCACCTTCACTACTTACTTCACCACTCCCTACGTCGTGGACCTGTTTTCCCTCCTTCCCTATACCATTTTAGAATTGCAGATACATAAATGCCACAGACAGTTCCCACACTCTGCACTGCTAGCATTACTACTTCCTACACCATTACCTACGTCATGAACCTGTTTTCCTCCCTTCTCGTAGCATTTTAGGATTGTAGATACCTTAATGTAATTCCCATAAACAGTTCCCAGACTCCAGACTGCTCACCTTTACTAATTCCTTCACCACTTCTTACGTCGCGGACCTGTTTCTCTCCCTTCCAATGGCATTTTAGGATTGCAGATACACTAATCTAATCGTCATTAACAGTTCCAACACTCCAGGCTGCTTGCCTTTACTACTTCCTTCACCTCTTCCTACGTCGCAGACCTGTTTCCCTCCATTCCCATAGCATTTTAGGATTGTAGATACCTTAATCTAATCGTCATAAACATTTCCCACACTCCGGACTGCTCACCTTTACTACTTCCTTCACCACTTCCTACGTCGCGGACCTGTTTCCCTCCATTCCCATAGCATTTTAGGATTGTAGATTCCTTAATCTAATCGTCATAAACAGTTTCCACACTCCAGACTGCTCACCTTTACTACTTCCTTCACCACTTCCTACGTCGCGGACCTGGTTCCCTCCCTTCCCATAGCATTTTAGGATTGCAGATTCCTTAATCTAATCGTCATAAACAGTTTTCACACTCCAGACTGCTCGCCTTTACTACTTCCTTCACCACTTCCTACGTCGCGGACCTGTTTCCCTCCATTCCCATAGCATTTTAGGATTGTAGATAACTTGATCTAATCGTTATTAACAGTTCCCACACTCCGGACTGCTCACCTTTACTACTTCCTTCACCACTTCCTACGTCGTGAACCTGGTTCCCTCCCTTCCCATAGCATTTTAGGATTGCAGATTCCTTAATCTAATCGTCATAAACAGTTTTCACACTCCAGACTGCTCGCCTTTACTACTTCCTTCACCACTTCCTACGTCGCGGACCTGTTTCCCTCCATTCCCATAGCATTTTAGGATTGTAGATTCCTTAATCTAATCGTCATAAACAGTTTCCACACTCCAGACTGCTCACCTTTACTACTTCCTTCACCACTTCCTACGTCGCGGACCTGATTCCCTCCCTTCCCATAGCATTTTAGGATTGTAGATAACTTTATCTAATCGTTATTAACAATTCCCACACTCCGAACTGCTCACCCTTACTACTTCCTTCACCACTCCCAATGTCGTAGACCTGTTTGCCCTCCTTCCTTATACTATTTTAGAATTGCAGATACATAAATGCCGCAGACCGTTCCCACACTCTGCACTGCTAGCCTTACAACTTCCTTCCTCATTTCCTACGTCGTGAACCTGGTTCCCTCCCTTCCCATAGCATTTTAGGATTGCAGATTCCTTAATCTAATCGTCATAAACAGTTCCCACACTCCAGACTGCTCGCCTTTACTACGTCCTTCACCACTTCCTATGTCGTGGACCTATTTCCTCCCTTTCCATAGCATTTAAGGATTGCAGATACCGTAATCTAATTGTCATAAACAAATCCCACTCTCCACACTGCTACCCTTGACTATAGAATCGAGTAATCTTCAGTATAATCTTTGCTCAATAGTAACAACTGATGTTTTTCCTTTTGTACTGTATTTTGTTTTGCTAGTATACTGTGGATGGACAAATAATTACAAGTCTTTTGTTTACTTTTTCCTTGTTATTTAATTCAGCCAACATGGTTACCTAGCAACCCATAAGACTAATGTTAAAAAAATGTGATTTTCAGTTTCATTTTTCTACGTAATTAGATTTTTGTTGGCAGTTCTATTTGCAGTAAACTCGTTTTTAGGCCAGAAATAAACTATATACAACATTTGAAGAAAATCGTCGGAGCCGTTTTCGAGATCCTGGTGCAAGCATACATACATACATACATACATACATACATACAAGCAAACTTTGCTCGTATTAGAGTATAGGATATGAAAGTATGCATGTTTGTGTATGACTCTTAATTTCCATCACATGGAAAATACTGGACCGATGCAGCTGACATTTTGCAGAGAGGTACTTAGTCTTGAGAAACACATAGACGTATTAAAGTTGTGAAAATCCTATAGGGTTATGCCCTACGGGGGTTCAAAGTTTCCATGTTATTCCTGTGAGTATTCATATTTAAATAGAATACTAAAGAGTTTATGTGTCATAAATTTTCTCAAACCGTGTCCTCTCCCATTGCAAACACAGAGCACGAGTATGGCATTAAGCATTGTAGACTTAAACGCCAACCACGTACGAAGGATGAGTACTCGTCCTAATGTTAAGCCAATTTAACTTGATAAAACGTTTTGGTTTACACTAAAGCAGAAATAACATGGGCACTTTAAAAGCCGCTGGAGCATAGCCCAAGGGACTTTTTAACCCAAAAATGTAAGGTCAGTTTGCAAATCTACACACCTAGGCGAACATTTTGGTATATAATATGTGGGGTTAAATCTTAAAACAAAAAAGCCTTATTGTTCACAAAGTTTTATGTAGCGCATTAGTAATATAGATAGATATCCATCCACCAAGATAAAATAAGTCCGTTAAACAATTTGGTTGTATTTATCCGTATTTCAAAGTAATGCAAAATTATCTTCAAAGGACTTGACATTATATTGTTCGTCTCCAGCGAGGTGCAGTCTCTTTGCTAACTCTTACATGGACATTTTCTCTTTGAAAGTTCTGTTGTCTTTGTAAACTGTGTCATGGTGTGCGTAAACATACCGCACAAGCTTTTACTGTCTTCTACGTTAAAAACCAGATTCTTTTGAATTTGTTGTATACAGAGCTCACAGTTTATGTGGTCTTATTATTTTCAAAATATAAATAGCAGTATATGAAGAAATGACCATGTTAAATTCATAAGAAAACTGTTTATTGTACCTTTAACATTTTACACTATAAACTAGATATTAGTGACAAACCATTTAAGCTTAAACCAGTATTATAATATCGGATCAATTCTAAATATCTCTTTACAGTCGTAAAACATAGTATAAGTAGCATCACTTGTGTGAAAGAATTGTTAAATTGTTTCGTATTCCTAAATATAAATCGTGAGAGAAATAATAGATTTTTTTAATCTTTTACAGCATTAACAATGTTTGGGTTTCAACCTAAAGATAATGGAACCATTCAACAAATATACATAATAATTATCTAGTTTTGATGGTAATAATCATGTTCAAACTCATTATTTATTTTTCTTGATGAACTGCATTTAAAAGTCATTTGAGCTTATGCCTTTGTTATATGTCAAATACAATGTAGTATTTCCATAAGGATTACATTACAACTTTAAGAGTGGGGTAGATTCCGGAGATATTATTTTTTACACCATGTGGATGACCAATGTGGTCTTTATAACCATGCAAATTTTTACTAATGCTTCATCTGTTAAAAGCTACGCTGAATAAAACTTTGTGTACATTCGAATATTTAAATATGATTTTTTAAATTAAATATGTCATGCTGTGTTAAGCAATTATTTATTTTCTTAAATAATGTCGGTTTTAATATAAATAATGATGATTATTCCAGCTAAAACGAAGTTATTAAAAAATACTGTACTCTCAAGTAATAAATAAAGATACAGTAGTCAAACAGTCAAATGATAAATTTTACCTGTGAAAACCTTCAACAGTTTCCAGCACACTATTATTCACTGACAATCTGCATTTCGTTCGCATGCAGTTGAATGCAACTGAAAAAGCATAATTAATGATGAACTTATGAAGGCATGACAAGCTAGGCTCAGTTTTCCATTCAAATCATAGGAGGTTTTAATTAGTGTCATCATGTTGACGGTTTCAAGCTTATTCATAGAATGTGTTTTTTTCTGTTATATTTTAATCATGAAAGTGTGTACAGAAGGCAAGCTTTGGCATGTTTAATGACATTAGATAAGGCGCAGATGGTTTATCCAACGATCACATAAGTCCAAGAGTTTAGCGATTGAAAATATATACTCATATTCATTGCTATAGCATGTTTAAGGGAAATCTGTCTAAACGCATCAAATTTTGTGTTGACATGATGGGAATCGAACTCTCTCCTCTCGCTCCGAAGTCCAAGACGGTAACCTTTAGAATAATATAATAAGACAAAAAGAATAAATAGAAAATAAAATAGAATAAATGAAACAATACTTATTTAAACTATTTAATGGGGCTTTTAGACATCGTGGAAGTCTTGCTTTAGTAATGGATCGTATTTGAACAATTACCTAACAGCTTAAAATAAAAATTAATTAACGATTGTAATTACTATCTAAATTCTACGTGTTAACAGTTTCTTATACATGGTAAATTAACGAAACTTAAATATCTATTATAAGTGATAATTATTGTGTTAAAACAACGAAAGCTAAATTAAGGCTAACGAAAAGCTAAATACATCTTAGAAGACATTTTTCTGTTTGATCCAATTGCGCGGAATAACAACTGCATTTTAAATGACAGTGTTCTACAGATTAAAGCTTTTTATTGCATATAATTAAAAAAATAATTAGTGTATTGCTATAGATTTATATTGCTATAGTATTTGGCTATCCTTGATACTTATTCCAACGTTTACATGAGAAATAATCTTATTTAACTTATGGAAACTTCCGTCTTCAGTAAAACTCATTTTATTTTTGCGAAATCACAATTACATAGTCTAATCAAATTGCAGTCAAACAGAGAATTTTATATATTTACAAACTAGTTTTTATCCCTTTACAAAACATGAATGGAATTTCAAGACGTATTTACGATTTTAAAAGGTAAAATTATTTGAGGAAAGGATAATTTAGTGGTTTTCTACAAATCCATGAAATTGTTTTAAATATGGTGATTACGGTCAAAGCTACTACGTTCAAAGATGTATTTAAGGAATTGTACACACACAACAATAGCAATTAGACGCCTGTGTCCTGGTAAATTTGAAAAAAAACAATTACTAGATAGAGAAATTTGAAAAGTTGATAATGATTTAACTTTTTTTAAAAGACTCTCATTATAACTGAATAGCTGATATTCAAGCAGAGTCATCTTTTTGTCGATTTCAATGAACTGAATTTCTTCTGTGTGTTGAAATACTTTGAACAATGGGTTTTAAATTCTTCGATTACAAACTTGTTGTTCATTTTCAACTCACACCGAACTTGGTTTAAAACCTAAGTTTACAAAGTTGATTACAGCTTCAGAGGTCACAAGTTGTAGAAGGTGAAAGGTCATGGGCACTTTGAACTGATGTTCGAAAGTTGTTTTTAATTGTTTTTTTAGGTCACTTAGATGGTCACAACTATTTATTTTAGTAACTAAGTTTTATACCCAATATCTTTAGTGTCAAAAACGCTTTAACCAATCATTCAACCAAAAATATTTAAAACCCATAATATCTTTGCAAATATCTAGGCAAAATGTTACTAAAACAAACGAAAAATCTTCGTATTTCTGATTCTTTACAAAATCGTTTATATTATTGTGAAAAAAATTGAACTAAAATATCGTGTAATTTAAATGCTACAACACAATAGAATATACAATACAAAGCTTCGATTAGTTAAATAATTTATTAGTTATCTTAAGCTCGAATATCCGGTAAGCACCACTAGATCTCCAGTTCTTGTATTATTGATGAGTTCTGTAATCAATGTTCTATCGACTGTAAAAGAGTAGGCTCAGATTTTGTGTTAATGCTCTGGTACAAATAATAAGTAATAGCTTCTTTATTTTCAAAATCCGCACATCAAACTGTCAAAATTCGTAGAATTTTAAAACTACTTTATTGACAGAATTTCTTCAAGACTACCGTTCTAGATAGCTTATAGGTTTTTTTATTAGCTTTTAAAGAAGAATTTACTACATTTCTCTCTAGTATCAATTCAGAATACCTCGCAAACAAGTAAATTTAGGCCTAAGTGCGACTAAGATTGTTCCAGAAGTCGATCCAGATCCGGTAGGAACTCTGTCCTATTTCAGCTAAATTTCAACGAAAGAAAAAATACGAAAGGGTAAAGGTCATACTGTGGTTATTTCTTTGGTACATAGATTTATATTGCATAATATATTAGGGATATTAAACAACCTGTTTCAGTTTGTATGTACAAATAATTCAAAATTAGTATTTAATCAGTTATTTAAAAAAATCTTTGTTAGAATAGTAATTTAATATATTACAAAAAGATCAGAAAACAAATTTTTCTATTTACAAACAATGTGAGCCATTATTGTGGGAAAATACGTTTACATTTTTAAACATAAAATTGTCAAAGTTCTTTCACCAGAGATACAAACCAGACTAGATGCGACGTTGAGGTGTCCTTGACTTTACGAAGCTCTTTAGACAACATTGACCTCAAGGTTCTTAAGGTCTCCCAAACCCTCCCAGACTACTTACACATTTATACAGTCCTAGCACGGTAGACGTTTTAGCAAGATAAACAACTACCTCATGATATTGTGATGCATTATCTTGATCCAATAAGTAATAGTAGTTTTTTGTATACTGTATAAAGAAAAAAAAACATGATTTACTAATTAATCTATATATAGCCAATATTACTAAAATGAATATTTAATTTTGGGTATACTTCATTAATAGAAGACATTTAGAGGCTTTCAAAAAATAGGATCCTGTATTGAATGAACGGAAATGTCGTAATCAACGTGAAAATTTTGTTTTTGTTCTCTCCAGTAATTTTGCATGAAACCTTATTAACCACAAGAAATAACCTTACAATACAGGAAATAAATCCGAATTCGTATTTTGTGATAGAGTTCTGAGCCAACAGTTAATAAATACTCTAGAAACAAAATTAAAATTTTGACTTTAATACCTGTCAAGTAATAAGTAATAAGTTGCCAATCAGCATCTTACAAATAATGAATTGTTCACCTTAATAATTAAAAGTGTTAAAAAGTTAGGAATGCAATTCTAAAAATAGTAGTGCATTACCATTTTTCCACAAGTTTTCTGTAATAGTACAACATGTTTTGACCCAAAAAAATTAGCACAACCGGGGAATTTGGTACAGATGTTGGGTTTACCTTCCTTTTGAACATACAAAAAGTCCCCTAAAATTGAAGCTGAACTACGGCCACCATGTTGGAAAATGGCGGCATATTTCTGTATTTTTTGCTATAGTGACTTTATTATTAGAGATACAGGAAAAAGCTAAATATACAAAATGTAGTTAATCTAAAAAGACACATTTTTCGTATTTACTATCTTTCACTAAACCCAACGGTTTTTGAGTTATATGTTATTAAGTATATTTTTTTTCTATTTATCAAAAATAGGTAAAACACATGGAAATTGACCGATGATATTTTATCTTTGATAATACAGTGACAAGTGAATATAATCCCATTGTGTGACATAATTAACTTGCCTATCCCACCTTCTCATCAGATAAGACGATTACAGTACAAGTTGACATTGCCAGAGACAGATTTACATATTGTAACATTCTCTTGTTTATCAGCGTGCCAAACCCTAACCATTGTAGCAAATTTCGGGTTGCTCTCATCAAGAATATTTACTTTAGATATTCGGATATTTTAGATTGTTATATAACCTCTTGACCTAACATTATATTACATTTTAAACATGAAATCCAAAAAATGCACTGACACAAAAAAAGGAGTAAGAACCGTGCCGTATATGAAACATAATAAAAACATAAATAATAGGAGAGGTGAATCCAGGAAAAATTTTAAAGCATGAGTGGTGCAACCCTTAAAAGAGTTAAAGAGTAATTTGAGGACGTCAACAGGGATTCCAATACATTCTATTGGTGTTTAAAATCACCAAACATCAATTATTTATCCATCCATCAAGACTAAATGAGTTCGTTAAACAATATGGTTGTACTTCTCCGTATTTCAAAGTAATGCTAAATCATCTTCAAAGGACTTGACATTATATTGTTCGCCTCCAGCGAGGTGCAGTCTCTTTGCTAACTCTTACATGGACATTTTCTCTTTGAAAGTTCTGTTGTCTTTGTTAACTGTGTCATGGTGCGTTGAAACTAACCGCGCAAGCTTTTACTGTCTTCTACGTTACAAATTTATGTTTATGAAAATTAAAAAGGTTTTAGCTTTTTATGTAATGAAATCTTTACATTGCAAAAAGGCATTATTTAATTATATTTTGGCTTTGGTCATGATATGTAACTAAATCAAATTGCACAGCTTTAATAGAAAATTTGTTTTATGATACAATACTTTGCTCCGTATTTCTTTCACTCTAAGATAGGTAATATTTTAGATTATAACTACAGATTTATAACTAACAATAGATGTAATTACATAAACAACATTTTGGACCACGCTCTTGGTTCCTATTGATCAAGTTTTTATATAAATGTAACTTTTATGGATTATAGATCTCACAGTTGTATATGGTTTTTGACATAAATAAGATTAAAATGTAGAAGTGAGCTATTCGAAAAATAATGTTTATCGTAGGCCTAAATTTATCAACATACAGTGCGATGAAGACACTGGTAAACAATATTCAGCATCCCACTGGACCATTGTTTATCTACAAAACTGATGATTCAGGATTGTAAACAAACAAGTAAATACTGTTCGTACAGTGTTTATGTTTGTGAAAAGAATCGTATTGGTGTTTTAACTAACCACTAGCTCGTACTCGCCATTTATTGATTTAGTAGTTTTGGTATATACACTACTAACAGTAAGCAAGGCATAGATTGTCATGTTAAAGTTTAAGCCAATTATTTTCATTTGGATAAAATCAAATGGCTCGTAGGTGTCGTAAAATATCGTAACATGTACTTGTGCCATATAAAATATTAAAACACAACTAAGAACAATTAATTATTAAGGTTGTAAATAAAAAAAAATAATCTGGCTTGATTTCTATTAAAATATTTCCCTAAAATTGTCAGATTTATTTCCTATTTAAATAACATTTATTTTAATGAGTACTAGGGTTTGCTGAAGGTGTGTATTTTATTGAAATGTTGATAGCTTAGTATAAAATAAACAAAATTGCCAAATTTTATTAAAATATATCCATAAACAAGGAAACTACAACAGTTTGTTTATTCTCCTTATTAAAATTATAATTTATTTTTTTTTTAATTAGCTTCATAACCGTTAGGCATATAACTACACTTCAATATTAAAAATTATTTATTTTTTTAAGCTCTACAAAATGGTTTGGAAAGAAATTGTGAAATTTGGTGTTTTAGGGTAAACAATGGGGAAAACCAATTTCCATATAATAAAATCCCCACAAACCCCCATTCCCATAGTCTAATCAGGCTGGTTCACGTACTCGTTCGAATAAACGTAGGGTTACACGTTTGTTTCTAATTTAATCAAAATCAAATTATTTTTTTCTCGAGTTATCGTGCTTACGGACACACACGTACACCTCTAGCCTCTAGGGACCTCAACACGTAAAAGTAAATCGGTCCCGGGTCCAGGTCTTACCATGGGTACTACTGTAATAGCTTATTTCCTATATGGGAAATTTGCTAAAAAACTATCAAGTTTAATGAAACAGAATGATTCAGACCTGTCAAAACCTTCAACAGTTTCCAGCAGTCGTTATTATCCACTGACAATTCCTATTGTTGTCAGCGTGCAACTGAATTGAAGCTGAAAATGCTGACATGCATGAATAGCGAATAGACGTTCCATTCTAAACCATAGGATGTTTTAATTAGTGTAATTATGTTGACAGGCTTAAGCTTAATCGTAAAATTTATTTTTTGTGGTTTTTGTATTTTCACTACTTACGACAACTAAAATTATCTGCAAGATTTGTAGTGACTATGAACGTATGGCTTTTTAATTTACGTAATAAATATATTTAATTAAAAACACTAGACCTTAGTTTCGATCTTGTCTAGCAGTTAGAGCGAAGTGTATTTGAATTGAGTCCCATAACCAAAATTCCTTCAACGACTTGATTTCTTGGAGCCAATATAAGTTTTAGCAAAAAAAGACGTTTTTTTTCATTCAAAGTCAAATTATTCTGTATTTGAAGATTCCATTCCCTAAAACACCACAGTTACACCACTCCCTACATTAAAAGAATATCACTTTTATTTTATTAGACCTATAGAGATTCTGTAAAGTGCAAATTCCCTATCTTAGTGCAGAGTCGTTAAAATTCGAAAATCATTTAAACCTAATCCGTTCTAACCAAAACCAATAACTTTAATGAATGTAAATTTAATATTTAAGTGTATTTATTTATTGTAAATTGTTAACTAACAAATCTTGTTGAACAAAATTACATCTATTGTAAGCTAAAATTACTCTGTAAAATTTGCCAGAGCTAAATTAAGATTTAACTAGGAAGGAGCGACAGAAATCTCCAACGGGACGTTTTAATTTGATGTGATTAGGCGAAATTAAAACTGCAGTTATTATAAGTTTTTATATAATAAAAAACTAAAATTGTATTGTGTTTAATTATGGATGTAATTAGTTCCTGGTATGCCTTTATCAATTTTTGACTCAAAGTTTCAGGCTAACTCTAATATTTTATGGATTTGTTCTAACATGTTTGTAAAAACATTAGGTTTCAGAAAATATTTTATAGATAGTTATATTATTTTTATTTCTTTGACTCTTGCGCTTTTGGTAAAACAAATAATTAAATATAACATTAGGACTAGTCTTAGAACCTTCGATATAATAATGATTACTCTTATGGTACATTGTGACTTATGAATGACAAGTTACCATAGTTGGACAACTTGAATCCATTCAAGGAAAAAGAAATTCGAAGGAATTTGCATAAAGAGCGTAGAAGAGTCTTAAGAACAAAGACAAAATAGAATTGTTCCTTGGTTTGAAACTGCTGGAATGTCTCAGCGGTACAAGGAAAATATGTTTGAAAATCTGCTTCTTTTCTGAATTGAAATTACTTTTCATCGTGCTTTCTATGCATAATAATTAACCTATATCAATAATTTTTGAAAGGTACTACGGATTTTACCCAATAAACGCCTCACAAAACGCCGTTTCCATTGTCCTATTATGGTTCTCAAAGTTCGTTGAATCCGTAGGTAAACGTTTTTACAGAATTTCATCAAAATTTGACAGTTTTTACTGCAATATATATTTGTGCATAGCTATATATTTAAATGGATTGTGCTTTTGGCCTCTGGGGACATCAAAACGAAATAGTCAATCGGTCCCGGGTCTAGGTCAGACTATGAGACATACGGCATAGGTATACGGTACGGTAATAGTGTTTTCCTAGAGAAAATTCGCTAAAACTTAAAATTTGTATTTATTGTGTTTCTGAACTAGTGCCCTAAAACTATAAACCATTAAAATAATACTGAATGTACAATTTTACAAAGTTATACATTAACTATTACAATTAATCGGCATTGACTGTGCTTTTAAGGGATTATCCAAATAGAGATAACGTACCAAGGTCCTTTTGGGTTAAGATTTAAGGTTTAATTGAAGATTGTTTACGAGCCAATATCTGCAGAGTTGCTTCCAATACCATTTACCTCCCCTTCCCTTAACTGACCCCTTATCCGTTTCAAGTGAATCTAATAACCTCTATGCTAAATCCATTATACACAAATCTAATTTTAATGTCTTAGCATTTTCCAAAATTCATTAGGAGGTTTCTTCGACGAACGGTTTTGGAAACTGAAACGTAATCCCATCCTCAAGTCTGAAATTACCTCAAATATAACTAGAACAGTACACAACCCTACCTTAAGCTGCAATAAAACACACAAATATATATTTTGATCATTTAATAGTAAAATAAAACGTTAAAGAACAATGGTTTGTACAAAAGTAGGTTAGGAAGACACAATCAACAAATCCACAAGACTAATTAACACAATACACTTAAAAATATTGGGAGTATAAGAATATTTTAATAAACACGTACTGGCCTGAATATTTTATCTTAAATAAATATCTGTTTATGTGTTAATAGTTTCCCAAAATATATATGACTCGTTACTAATATTTTGCTGTATAAACCAATCAAAACCATATATTTAAATAAAGCCTACACTAGTTTTATATTCCTAATTTAATTTGTAACTTACAAAATTCACTCTCAAATACCACGTAGTTACAATTCGTGTATTGTGATTAAATTTTTTTATTTATTCAGTACCGTCCTTAAATTATACCCTTTTCTACTTCTTTTGTAACCACAGGTTTTGAGGTTTAGATTGAAAAGCGTAATGATCAAATCAACATTTATTTTAGTAGTTTTCACAATAAATATATGGTTTATCAACAAAATAAAACAACAAATGGTTCAAAACACTTGTGCAGAAACTATTAGTCGCAAATCAATAAACCATTTGTCCAGGGAACGCTACTCGTTCCAGGAATTGTTTATTGGGAACTTTAATTGGCACGTTTGTTTCCCGTTCTGATTTCCTGGAGGATTTGAATCTGCGTCTGATTATAACATGAAACACACGGATGAAGTTTCACCTACTTATTTTCTGCTTGGAACTTATAGGACTAAAACTGATGTGAAACTGTTTGCACGTTTGAACATTTGCATAAATAAACTGAATAGGCTATCTAGTTCATAATTACTGTTAATTCATAATACTGTACAAGTGTACACTGCTTTTGACATTTTATAGGTTAGGGACTATCAAACACCTAGATATGTTATTAAACATTTTAAATGTATGTAAGTTAATTGTTTAACTTTCAAAATTAACTTACATTCTTACTTCAATATTTCTTATTATTACAATATAAGTAATAATAATAATAATAATAATAAGTAATAAGAATAAGTAATAATAATAATTCTTTCTATTACTTCTTATTACAATACTTCAAAATTAACGTGCATAAAATTGAGTGCATTCTTATTTTTTAAATTGTCCGTATCCCTATTTCAGAATCCTCCTTCTTTTGTAAAATACATCCGTTATTGCTAACCATTAAAAATGAACTTGGTATTATTGCTGATATTTTATATCACTGATAGAGTAAAAAAAATTTTAACGACGTTTAGGAGTGTGAAATCTGATCCCACAATCAGGTGGAAAAGTACCCAAAACATAACAAACAAATTACAGCAAAGGCTTGGAAAGCAAAGATGTTACAAACCCTCCTTTGGTCTCTGAGGATGAGCCAAAGATGCTGGATAATTAAGAATAACAATTTTAAACCACTTAGAGAACTGTTACATAGTAGTAAAAACAACACAATAATCGTAAGAGAAAAGCAGTAACCAAGGCTTCTTCATAAGCTTGCTATAGCCAAAAGGTAACTACAAACAAACAAAATGAAGTATTTTAATTTTATTTGGATTCTGTAGATTTCAGCGTTGGTAAAGACCGGAATTAATATATTGTTATGTCTTCGGAGAATATTGAGGCTTCAATCAACGATTTAGAATTTACAGTTGGTTTTAACTGAAGTTTTGGTTGTTTCAGAGCGGCTGCAGAGGCTGCTGCGGCGGCGGCTCCCAAAATATCACTGCCGGGGGTGAAGCAGCCCCCTCCACTGCTGAGATCTCGGACCTTGCCTGCCATAGTGGTACCAGGCATCAGCATCCTCCAGGCGCAGATAGACACCAGATACAAAGAGAGTAAGTGTCTGAAATGACATACTGTGACATTTGTTTGTATTGTTTTATTAACTATCAATTATTTGAGAACGCCACCTAGGTGCGTATTTGAAACCAAATTGAGTGAAAGATAAGTGTAGAATGGAGTCAGATTGTGTAGCTTTGTTACTGACTGAGATCAGCTGTTTCATCGGTCAAGATCATTTATTTAAATCCCTTTGATCAGGAACAGCTGGGTCCAGTTTCGAACCATCAAAAAACTACTGACTTCTCAGGATCGAACCGGTGATCTTAAGATTATTATTGGAGCACTTAAGTCCTCAACTACCCAGCCAGTGTGAAACACTTGTAGGCGTATTAGCTAACTACTAGATTACCTGTTGCTCGAATTCAAGCAATTGCTAAGTATTACAGGCGTTATTTTAAAATTAATAACAGTCATAATTATTTATGATGACTTTAAAAGATTCAACTTAAAGATTATGTAAATACTCAAGATGTACATAACAGATCGATATGATCAACATTTCTTGTAAATATCTTATCATTTTTCAAAAGCTGGTCTTGTGTTTAGTAATTTCTACAAATAGCCTTACTCATAGCCTCATTAGGTTGTCCATTATTTTGATTATAAATATAAAAAAACATTATTTCTATTTCTTCTTCTTTGTGGTGTTCTATGACTTTCCTATGTTTCCATAGTTTGCAAATTGGTTCTTTCAATGATTACTAAGAAATGCAGCACAGTGTTAATTCAGTTTTCTTCTTAGTATATCAAACTATCCAGGCTCTCTCGCTTTTTTTCATTGTAATATTTACGCCAACCCAAATTCAAATAGTAGATATTTTATTTCAACCAAGTCAGTAAATGTTTGTAGCAAACTGTTAGCAAACTTATTGACTGTTTACAATTAACATATGTTCTTCTTATCACTTTTAATTTCTGACAACAGCTGGAGTTTCATAACAATTTTTGTTTCCCATGTTAATCTTAAGTAGAAATACGAAACATTAAATGGCCCCAGGGCCTCACTCTCTAATTATTTCCCTAAAAAGAAAGTTTCCTGTACAAATTCACGTTAAGCTCTTTCCAATGACACCAACAACGTGTCAATCGGTTTAGAATTTTCGGAGGAGTAATTGTCACAAAAATCCTGCTTGCTTATTAAATAAGTATAGATAGATAGATTGACTAAAGCAGCTTATAAACGGGTAAAGTAGCTACAAATAAACTACTGCTCACACCCAAAACCCAGGTGAAGGCGATTCAAAGATTTAATTTTGTATGTATATTATAAATCAAATAAACTCAACACGTTTCTGTGTTTTGATTTAGATGCAATCCTCGACGACATGTTATGACAAGTACGCGTGTCTCTCGAGCGATAAACAGTGTAAAATGTCGTTCACCAGACAAATGAAGTTAAATGTAGATTGGCTGTGTAAACAAATTTGCTCCATTTGTTTGTTTTGCAGCAGAGAACTGTTTTCTCTCTCCTAAAACTTGTGAAATGTGTTTTCGCGATTTCGGAGCGTTTGTTCAAATCATGTACTTGTCGCTGCCGAATATACTAGCGCTTATAAAATCAAAGGGATGAAATAAGTTTAATTATACTTTGGAATTCAGTTTGTTAAAATAGTTGTTTTTCATCGGGAAATTGTTGCGAGTTTTTTCATTGTTGTCAAACCCTATTGGTACATCGTGAAAAACAATATCTTGATAAGTATTTCTTGTTGCTTAGCTCATCGTAAGAAGTGGTTTAATTCAATGTTGTTGAGTGTGGCACAGAGAGGAGAAAGATTTAATTTAGACGGAAATGTGAATAGTTTAAAATTAGGGGAATCATTAGTTATGAAATATACAACAGTTAGTATAAATTGCGATTGCAATTATAGACTTGTTAGATCTCTGGAATCTTAAAATACTAATAATGTTTTGTCGTTTTGTCTTAACAGTCACCTGACAAAGTGGCTCTCATTGTACTGATTAAAGGACAGAAAGTTGCTAATTGCATCTACTTACTTTTGCTGCACACATTTTACTTTTGCCACACAACAGTATTCCAACCAAACAGCCCAAATAGCGTGATTTTATTATGCATGCAATATGTGTACGCTTGAAAATAAGTTGGCAACACTTAAAGATATTACGACTACGATCAGCTGGTGCAGAATTTCCAATTGCGTTCAATGTTTGGATTTTACCTAACCTAAAAACGTGTTATACAGTGTTTGAAAGACTAATTATTTATACGTTTTATTTATTCGTTCGTGAACTGTACGAAAAATATAATGTGTAACGCGAGTTACGAACTTCCACTTCGCACACTAGTTACAGAAATACCTATTGTATTACGGCAAGAGCAAATGTAATTTTAAAAAATCTTCTGATCTACATACCTCTATTCCGTTTGCAAAGGTGTGCCTTTACGGACATGCATTTATACAGACAAAAGGGGTCCTAAATTAGATGACTTTTTACTTAACATTGTATGAATGGTAAAGCTTATACATATATTTAAATTCACAGTTGCACGTTTTTATTGGCAACGGCTACAATCAAAGCTTATATAGGTTGTTATTGTAGTTGGTAATAATGGTTGATAATGTTCTTATTACAGTTTCCAAGCATAAGAGCTATTTGATGTTATATTTATTTAAGATATAAATATTATACTTTGCTTTTTACATACAGCATTAATATTGACCAAATATTGATCCAATATCAATTTAAAAAAAACTACTTAGGAAAAAATGTGTACATGGTACGTTTTGTAACTGTGTTCTCGATTGAAAGGAACGAATGAAACTGATAAACCAGATCGATTAGTTTGACCTTATTGTAGCGACCTAAGGTCAACTTTGTCGATGTTATTTACTCTTTCTTTCAAACTTTATGTCTCTCGACTGCCCTGTAATTCTGTTTTATTTCTTTTCTACTCAGAGTTTCGTTTATTTGTGTGGTTTCGTCTATGAGCTCAATACTTTTGAACAGATAAGTGAATAACACATAGCCTCATGGAATGTCTTAAGCTGAATACAAATATGCAGATATTTGTACAGATATCTGAATGCTTAGTAGCTTATCGCAACTTATCACGCACATATAGTTACAAGAATATTGTTTGTTGCAATCGAGGCTAATCTGGCAGGTTTTGTTTCCCTACTCAGGAAATAGTTATTTGTATAACTAGAGTATGAAGTGGCACTTTGCACTCGCGTTACACATTATATTTTTCCTACAGTTACTAAGCACACCATACAACACATTTTTAGGTTAGGTTAACTCGAAGCGTTGAACGAAAAGGGAAACGCCGCACAGCTGATCGTAATCGTAGTATCTTTAAGTGTTGCCAGCTTATTATACGTGTTACGTGCCTAATACAAGTACACTGTTTAGTGTTGTTTGGTTGGAATACTGGAATGTGGCAAAAAATGAGTGTGGCAAAAGTAAATAAGCGCAGCAATTAGCTACTTTGCGTGCTATAATCAGTACAAGCAAGCCCGCTTTGTCAGGTAACTGTAGGAAAAAGCTATTTTCCACGCAACAAAAACACAGTGTATACAGTATGATGTGTTTGGATGATTTTTTTTAATTCGTAATCGTAATCGAAGCTTAAAGCTGTTTCACATATAGGACTTTTGGTTACAAATGTACAGAATTATCTTCACTTTCGTAAGTTGAAAAATTGTTGAAAAAAAGTACTCATATTATGGTTATTAACATAAATTCACTTAGAAAATTCTAGTATGTAGATAAATTCTAGTATGTTTCATTAACCAACCCCCTGAATATTACTACTCTCGTAAAGCTTAATTATTTCAGATAAAAAATTTACAAAGCAAGGGTTTACTTAAACAGTTGCTTACCTAATAACAGTTGAACAATTCAAAAAATAATAAGCCCACTATAAACCAAGTAGGCTTAAGTGTTTATGATGTTGTATCAGTCATCAAATAATTTCACCCTGTAAACATTTTTAACGCAAAACTCTGATGTATTTATTTACTCACCTCATTAAGTCAACAATGACCATAAGGTCAACAAGACCCTGTATCGTAGCTTCGTGTTTGCAACGCAAATTAACATTATTTGTTCACTTTTATTTTATACTGAACACTGCTTGCATCTACGTGATGGAAACGCTTTGTGAAGAGTAGTTACAAACGAGTTGCTTTGAGGGATTTCAAGTGAAATGTTACTGATTATTGTGTTTAAGTTCGCTACTATATTTTTAATTTGATACCCTATTTTAGTAGGTTGCTGATTTTCCAATACAATACTGATGTTGAATGGAAAATATCCCTGTTTCAGCAAACCTGCAGTCCAAGCGACTTTCTAAAAATTAGTTAAGTTGTTAAGTAGTTTTAATCTAGTAAATGTTACACAAAACTTTTAGTTGCTCATTGATTCGTTAAGTTCACTTCTATGATAAACACAATAAAGGTTGATAAATTAAAAAGCAAATAAGTAAAGTAAAGTAAAGTAAATAAAGTAAATAAGTAAAGTAAATAAGACACTTGCCAAAGTGTATTAAAGCATTTAAAGACCCATTGCATAACCTGAGCATTATTGAGCTTTATTACGGCAATATTGGCATAACTTAAATAAGTCTATACTGAAATAATGAAATAATGAATTTATTTTCTCTTTTTTTACAAAGATTTTACAATTTGTACAATCGGTTACAGATAATCAAGACAAACATTGATTAGTTTATCTATACTATAATAAAGATAATTTATAACATAAAAATTTAGAGCAAGTTAGTGATTTTATGCTACATACAAAAGAGAAAATATAGGGTCTCCAAGGCTATTTCTGTTTGGAGGTCCCAATTTAATTGTTAAAATAAACAAACAAATTCAGCATTTAACAATGATGAATAAGTAAAGGAAACCCAGTCTCACTTAAATATATATATACAGCAGTTACTGCTGTAGTTCAAAAATAAATATTACATCTATTCAGTTTTTACAATCAGTATACTCTTAAACCTACTATATTTAACTTAGTTATTAACAAAATCAAATGATAGCTTAGTTCATTTTTTTTTTACAAAAGAATGTTTGAATATACTTGTAAAATATAACACTGATATTTTATTAACTGTACCTAAAATCAAACAAAAATTTGTATAATATACCAAACCATTATTTATGTTTGAATGTTTAGTATTGAGTCAATTTCATCAATATTAAAATGGTTGTTTGTATAGGATATACGGCAAAATATTGCAAAAATAGTTACGGCTACTATATATTTTCCTCCAAATTCATTTTTAGGCCTCCTACTTTTCACTTCACCATAGCAGATTTAGGAATGCCACAGGCTGTAGCTCCAAGACTAGTTTGCATAAACAAATTGAAGTTTGACGAGGTTCACTTGTAATGCCATTTACAAACCACGCCATAACACAACGACTGAGTACGTATGCGTTCAGAAACTGTGCGAAAAAAGTATAATCTATTACTGATAGAATACTTTTGTGTCTTATTATCATAAAAAATGTTTAGTGACGCGTTTCTCAATATTTATTAATCAATAATTAAAAGTCTTATGCTTATCATTAATTAGGCTCGAAGTTTTTACTATTTAGTTCAATAAGTTGGCTTGTGAACAATTATCAAGACGTATGTGTTTGCTTCAGTAAAGTGATTTCGTGGGACCCTATATTAATCAAAATCATTTTTTGCACATTTAAAAGTTAGACTTAATTTCACCAAGTGTTGTTTTATCATGTCAGCTAGAGAATAATAAATTTCTAAATATGTATTAGAGACTGGGTAGCTTAGAGGTTATAGTGCTCACCTTGTAATCAAAAGGTCACCAGTTCGATCCTGAGAAATGATGGTTCGAAACTGGACCCAGCGGTCCTTGATTATTGGGCTTCAAATAAAAATCCTGGTTTTAATGAAACAGCTGATCGTAGTCAGTAACAAAGCTACAAGGACCCTCACACTTCATTCTACACTCATCCTTCACTTACATTTGGGTTAAAATGCGCCCCCAGGTGGCGTCCCCATCGCAATTGGTAATATTACATAGAAAATAATACATTAGTGAAATGTGTTTTGATACACGAATTTAGTAATATAAGTACACTTAAGAGTGTTACTTCATCTACATCAAACACAGGCTATTACTAAAGTAAGAATTTTCAAGTGCAAAGTTTTGTCGAAGCTTGTCAGAAACACGTCAAACTCACTAGATTGGACACCAATGTTATACAGAGATTGGACATTGATTTGTCAGGACGATAAAAATTCTGCTGAGATTCTTTCACATCGGCAACTTTCTTGTTTGATAAAGTTAGCCGGATGAAATGTATTTCTTTAGACAGTAGGTAAAGTAAATTTAGCTATTATCTCCGATTTTTTTTATTGTTGTAAGCCTACCAACGTCCCTTCAACAAAGCAAAGCAATACGTATTTGTTTATTAAGAACGCAAAGTAATGCATTGCCGCTCGAAAAAGCTGAGTGCGTCCATACATTGCGAGAGTGGCCCGTAATATACAGGGTGATTGATATAAGTGTGCCAGCCGTTTTATTCGAAAACTATAAGAGATATCAAAAAAGTTAAATGGTAAGTGCTTTGGATTTTTTATTTAAAAAATTGTAGTCAAGTCAAAAAAATTATTTTAGCCGCCATTTTTCTAATATGGCCGCCAACTTTGATTTTTCTTACGAAACACCCTGTATTTTATGATGTATTCTGGTAGAAAAAGTAATTTTAAGACGATTTTATTCTTGTGATTTTTTTCATAAACCTAACCGTTTCAAAGATAATAATGGTTAAGTTTTGAAATTTCTGTATGAGAAAGAGTTTCGTTAAAGGCCTAAGCAAGCATGCCAGCTGTTTTGTTCGAAAACCATTCAAAATTTCCCAACTTAAACCATTATTATCTTTGAAACGGTTAGGTTTATGAAAAAAATCACATGAATAAAATCGTCTTAAAATTACTTTTTCTACCAGAATACATCATAAAATACAGGGTCTTCCATAAGAAAAATCAAAGTTGGCGGCCATATTGGAAAAATGGCGGCTAAAATAATTTTTTTAACTTGACTATAATTTTTTAAATAAAAAATCCAAGGCACTTACCATTTAACTTTTTTTGATATCTCTTATAGTTTTCGAATAAAATGGCTGGCACACTTATATCAATCACCCTGTATACAAGATTTTTCTTACCACCATAATTATGTTATCACAACACCCAGATAACACTTTTTAGTTATATATAAAATATCATTTAGGTTATGTTTCCGTTTGCTTTTTAGATTATATTATTTGCTTTCCAGTTGTAAACGTATCCGTGGCTGTGGTTGGTGTAGAAACGCCAACTGTGTAATCAGCTGATTAGCGATTGGGAATGATCCATTCCCACTCTAGAGCGGAAATGTGCTATTTTGCGTACTGTTTACAGATTTGGCAATGTGATAATTTCCATGCAGCAGTAGGAATCTGAAACGACAACTGGTTTAAAATGATTTGTCACGTACTAGCCTTACACATCTTGTAACCACTTATTTTTAGTGGCTCAGAATATTAAACGTGCACTATGCTGATCAAGAAGTTATTTACCTAATATTTGATCAATTTTTGATTTTTACCTTCTCTCTCTCTAAATAGTTTAATAGTAAAGGTAGTATTGTTTTCGTAAAAAAATTTCGATGTGACTAAAAAGAACTCCTTCTGCTGTAATTTTGAAGCTAATAACAAGGAACTATATGCTGTAATGGTGAGCTATGACTAAAGGGGTGGAAGTCA
This sequence comes from Macrosteles quadrilineatus, assembly GCF_028750875.1. Classification (NCBI taxonomy): domain Eukaryota; kingdom Metazoa; phylum Arthropoda; class Insecta; order Hemiptera; family Cicadellidae; genus Macrosteles; species Macrosteles quadrilineatus. Next base: position 11,023,723 of record NW_026542601.1, on the reverse strand, counting down.
AATTACCTCGGGTCGGTGATAATTTATTGTCGGATTAACTGTTCAAATGGCTTTGGTCAGTTTGATTGTGGACGGTACTAAATTACATGGACCTAGCTCGGTCAATCGTAAAGTGATTGTGCTATACTCTGCTTTTACTACAGCGGTTTAATGTGCAGGATGGTTGTGATTACCAGCATCGTAAGGGAGCTCAAAGGCGTTGTATTTACTTATTTGGGGTTTTTGTTCAAGCACTTATCTTGATACTACCTTTCGTCAGATGTATGAATTAATTTATAGGCAAATTTCATAGAATATAAAAAAAAACACCGCTTATGATAAATGAGCATAATCCCGATTTGAAGGCGAGTACTATAACCATCTTGGTGACCAAGAAACTTGCATTATGTAATAAATTTAAGGGATTCAATTAAAGCGATTACTATCGAGGGGCTACCTAGGCTTCTAGGATTTCTTATCGAGGTGGCAATTTGGTTTTTTGAAGACCTACTAACACCACAAAAATACCCTAGTAACGTATCTAGAGCTAAAACGCTTATAAATACTCAGCAATTTGAAGCTATTGTTGTTCGGAACAAAAGGCAGCGCCGTGTGACCAAAGGTCTAACTTCTATGGGAACTTCAACAAACTATGTTTGTGACCAGCAACACTGCACATTGTGTACGACGACATAGTTCACCTATTGTAGGTCAAAGTTGACCAAACTACAACGCTGACCAAACACTCTTCAAACACGGAACTCAAAAGATCATCAATTATCAATTATTCATGATGGGGACGTCACTATGTGCGTATTCTAACCCAAATATGAGTGAAGAATGATTGGCGCGATCTTGTAGTCTTGTTAGTGACCGACTGACCAAGGCCGGCATATTCCTTAGACACAGCTGTTAGTTAATAGCTAATGGCAACTAAGGGACCTACAGTTTATAGTGGGATCCGAACCACATTCTTGCCTTGGTATTAACGAATTGGTCTAATTATCAGGATAGTACTGCGGATAGTCAAAGTACTCACTAGTGTGGACGTTAATCCACACCAGGGAGAATCAAATCCACAGTGCATCTCTATAAATTCCACAATTCGTGACCTCCTAGAAGCTGGATTACAGGACAACGCCACCATCCCACAAAACCAATAACCAAAACGGTTCATTTGGCAAAGCTGTTTACGATATTCACTTGTCTAAGAGTTACAACTAAAATGAGGCCGAGGCCGAAGTGAATAATGAGTGATAGTACTGTAAAAGAAACACTTCGGCATTGAACTAAATTTTATGTCATTATTCACAAACCCAACTAATTCAGAAAACTAAAATTGTATTGTACTTTTTGCCTTTATAAGTTAGTCCCCAAAATGGTTTCCATTTTGTTTTGCTTTATAAGCAATCAGCTCAGATTTATAAAAATATTTACCTTATTTCAAGCAAAAAATATTGCATTTGATAATAACTGCATTAAGTGATAACTTAACAAAATTTTTAGACCAAATTTGTTGTATTTTCTTCCAAAGTTTACTTTCCCGAGGAGAAGAAGAATTGATTTTAGAATGTTAATTCAGCTATTGTTACCTGTATTAATGATGTAGTCTTACAACATTTTAGGTTATTAAACTAAAACGCTTGCTTTTACCGATCCTTAGAACAAAATACATAAATTGGCATAAACCGGTCAAAAAAGAAAACAAACCAGCGTTTATAATGGAAAGGTTCTCTTATTTTAATGCAGTAACAAAAGTATTCCCAGTAGAAGGTGCCTTCAGGGAGAGCTTTAAGCTTTGTTGCCGTGTTGTGTTTCGTTTTAGTGAGTAGCGTATTCAACTGACATAAGCTCAACAGTTTCTGTTTATACAAGTTAATAATGCATTGTTATCTTTGAAAAGTACTAAACAACTCCTGGTCGTGACCAAAACTATTTACTGAGTATCGATCAATGTAACGTTGAAAGAAGATTTTATTCGATATTTCATCAAAATTTATTAGTTAAATTTAGATAATTTTACCATCAATTTACCATTCAAACAACTGCACTGAGCTCCAAGTACAAATACATTCTTTCCGTTGAATCTGTTGGTTTGGAAATTGTTTTTGTCCCTTTTTTAAGGAAAACATGTCTTAGCATTGATTTTTATATGTCTTACCAAGTAGGAAAATGAGTTTTTTGGCTCTAGATTACGTTTTAATTTCGAGGCGTTGTTTTTTTTTCCTCAATATTTGTTTAATCTACTTAGTATTTTCGAAATTTGATTTTCTTTCAACTTAAAATCTCAAGCTAAAGAGATTTAAATCAGTGGATACACAATGTTCCATTAGCAATAAGCTTTCATTATTGAATGTAAAATTATAACAAACTCTTGTATACTTTAGGTTTATAATTATTTTCCCATAAAGTAACTAGGTAGGGCTACCGTACTTATCAAAGTAGGGTGTTATGATTCACTGTGAATACAAAAGTACAGATAAACATTAATTGTACAGATTATCCCGTAAGTAAACAGACAAACATCATCAAATGGTTCTGGGTTAAAATAAAGAGAAAATCAAGAATAACATTTTTCCATAATCGCTTCGTTAACCACACATCACCCATTTTGTATTGTTTACATAGTTGAAATATTACAATTTTTAGAAATATTAAAATGGGACAAACGTGACTAGCTTCTGCCTTAAACCCTATTTTACAACTAAAAATCGTAACATTTCATGTATTTCTTATTCGAACCTGTTGAACTTGGTATCGTTCGATAGGGAATTAAAAATACTAAGTAAAAGTATTCTCAACATTTTTGTTTCATAAAATTAGCCGTTATTGAGTAATTTTAGTTTAAAAAATTAAAATGGCCGCCTTTTAAAATTTTAGGTTGAATCAAGATGATTTGTTTCTAACATTGGCCTTTTCTTCCTTAACCTACATGCCAAGTTTTATAAAGATCAGTTGAAAAAATTCAAATATAAAAATGTTAATGTAAAAAACACAAAATAGCGGATATCTGGTTAACAAAGTGATTTTGGAAAAAAATATTCTTTATTTTGACCCATGGAACCATTTCCCGGAGTTTGGAGGTTTACTTACGGGACACCCTGAATACCTTCGCATAATACAAATTAGCAAAAGATACCATCTAAATATGCACATTTTGACCAAACAAAATATATTTTGAACCAATGAGAACCTTCTGTGCCTACTCGCTTAGAGTACTATTGTACGAGTCACATATAAAAATTATAATATAAAGTATTGCCATTGAAATAGGATTGACAGAGTAATGACATCGTCTGTTACACATTGAAATGCTTTATGAAGCCTATTAAACAGGATTCAACTCAACGCAGCAGTTGCTGTACGTGTAGTGGCTGTACATACAAACGCCGCTTTCAGTCAGAACACTCTGCTTTTCCCTGTTGTTTGTTGGCTCTCGTCCTTTTAAAAGCAAGCAATAAAATATTCATGTGATTTATTCAGCAATGCATTCATATAAGGGTTTTGATATTACTATTTGTCAAACGACACGTTTTCGTACCATATTTCTGCAAACACAAACAGGGTGTTTGGATTTCACGTGATACAGTGATTCAGATCCCAACTTTACCTGTAGATTGGTATCTTAAGGCAATCTCAGAATAGATATCTTATTTCATGAACATGCGTACGATGATTAATTAATATTTTAATTAACTGTGACTAATTAAAGTCAGGTTTTGACACAAACACTAAATGTTTAACTTGATCTATGATCCTGTGGGAAAACAAAGAATGTTCTTCTTAGTAAAAAATCACAATCCAACATTGTTTTAAGCATCCTTTTGTTAACAATGACTTGAAAATACGTGAAACTGACTTCATCCAGGTAGTGAACAATATTTGTTATGTACTTTTTTTTTATTGGATACATACCCTAAAGCAATTATTAGAAAAACAGCAAATTACACAGCAGTAGAGGTGAATCAGCTTAGGGATGTTTGGTAATGGAGGGTAGTTTGTGTTGTAAGTTGCACAAACATTAATCTGGTCTAATGACTGCTACTTCTTACATGAACATTATCCTTTTTTCACCCCTTAGTTCTGAATTTTTATAATCAAGGTAGGACTATAAACATTTTGTTATTGTCTTGTTATATGACTTAAAACGATTTAGTTGTTAAAGCATTGTATTATTATCATAAATAAACTGCAAGTTAAGACATCGTTGTATAAAAATATGTTTGAGTTAGGTTTTTTTTTTGTGAAAAGATAACTAAGCTAAAACATGCAAATTGATAAGTGAGTTTTATTATAACACGCATAATGTAGGCAATGTAACAGTATACAGGGTGTTTATAAAAGAATGCCGGGATTTTAAACGGTCGTTGCTCGGGGACTATTCAAGATAATTAAATGATTTAAAAGTCAAATTAAAGGGAAAATATGTTTTTTTTTACCATATCACGTCTGCAGTTTACTCCAGATCTTCTTGAAACAAATTTTATTCGATAATTACTTAAAGTTTGCAAGGGATTTGCTTTTTCAAAATTTAAATATCCCTTTACAAACCCTCCATAAAATTAGATTATTTTTTGTTGTTGTAATTATTAAAGTTTTTTTTTAAAGCAAACACCCTGTAGAATTGTATTCTCATTCCAATGACACATCAAACGTAATTGTGTGTAAAAAAATAACGACACTATATTGTTCAAAAGAGAACATTGTTCTTATTGGACATCTATCCAAAATATGGCTTTTAAATTTAGCACCCTGTTTCCCGCACCAAATGCGCCACGGTATTAGCACTCGTATAATAGTACCCTTAAAGATTTGAAAAATTCAAAAAACTAAAAAAATTCAATATACAAAACTATGTGTAGGCCTATTCAAAATATTTATAAAAAAAACTTAATACTTTGTCATGTATAGTAACGTTAATATAATTCTCTAAGTCGTTACAATGAAGACAATTTTTGTTTCAACATTGCAGATTGCAATCTGGAGGATGTTAGATTAAGGCACTCAAGTACTTGTAAGTATCATCGCTACAGGAACAAATTGCTGCTTGTAATCATCAGGCTATTTCGTGTAATGCTTCTTTCTTCTCATTGCTCTGAACTTCTTACATCAATATTACATTGCAAGAAACAACAGAAAATAACAGTCGGCATGTTAATGATAGAAGTCTACCTTGTATGATACGTAATGAAATTTCAGTAATGAAATAATTGGTATATTTTTACAGGTGGGGGTTCATGCAGTCTTTCTACGCTTAAAAGAAAAGGTAAGGTAATAAACATTTTTGATAGTTATTTTTTATATTGTCCGACAGCGTAGTTTTTATTGCTGTATTCATTATCTTTCGTTTCATTGTTTAAATATTGAAACATATTTTATATTTCAATTCTAAAAAGATTAGTTTAACTGGATTTTCATTGGTTTAAAAATAACTACCTATTCCGTCTTTACAATTTTTAAGATTTTCTCATAGAGCTTTATATTTTTTCTTAGTTATGACGTTTGATCAATTCCACTGAATTTTCAATACTTTTTAAACATTCTACTAAGAAAATAAATGAAAACACGAAACATGAAATCTGACCCGCCATACTCGTAGGCCGAGCTATATCTAAATAAAATAGCTGCTACATCACTGACTCAATATTTTTATACATTGATTTTGACCTGGTCAATATCACATAACGTGAACAATATCAAATCAAATGTTTTCTTTAAAAGTGATTCCGATTTTCACTACTGTCCCACCGATTGTTTTAATTAAACAAGGTAAGTCTTGACTTCTAAAGTCACTTAAATATTTGCTTGATTTTATGAGACCAATTTATGATTTACAAAGAAAACCCAAATTAATGCTAAAATACTGGGGGGTCGAGCGGCTCGATCTACTTTATTTCGATTGTAAAAGCAATATAAAGGAAACGCGCGTTTTTACAAATAAATTTGACTTTTATTTTGTAAGTTCCAGTGGAATTTAAACTTATTATGAATACAGCTTACTAACTGACTAAATATATATACTAACTAAACATATATTAAATATATTTTTTTTACATAATACAAAATACGTACAAATGTTAAAATCTACCCTTAAGAGTGAAACATTGAGTTGACGCCAGTGCACTCAAACGGCATCAACACGAAACACTCATCAACACTGACTTGCTCTATTTTCCCCTATATCGAGTAATCTTCGGGGTAACTAACACTAATGTTTATCACTTTGTACAGTATTTTGTAATTTGCTAGTATACTGTGGATGGCTTGTTATAAACACATCTTTCAAGTCTATTGTTGACAGTTTACTTGTTATTTTGTTCAACCAATATAGTTATACTTACCAACCCATAAGGCCAATGTAAATTTTTTAATTTTCAAACGATTTGTGTAGCGAAATACGAGTTTTCCTTAGTGACTGTCACCAATCACGTTTTTAGGACAATAGCCTAAGTACCTAATTCCAAAACTTAGTCAAAATCCTTCCACTGAATTTTTATATATATATTACAGACATATAGACAAACAGACATAGCTCGTATTAGAATATATGAGCCCAGTATTCAAGCCCAGTAATAAAAATCCATGACCCCATTATATGCTCAGACCGTGATGCCTACATTCGCTGTGCTCTATTCATTAAACGCTCAACACCATTAAATGTATTTATATATATATATTATATATATATATAGGTATACTAAATTCTACTATTCATGTTGTAAAATATGTGTAGATGAATAACATTTCTTTTTTATAATTTTGGTTCAATAATGTATTGCTTGGTGTTGAATCTAACCGTTTAAATGGAATTTTTTCTCGTTTTTGAAAAAGTAATCACTTCAACCTTTCTATTTAAAAATCTTATTTCCTCATTCAATATGCAATAAAATAGGACATTTATATGAATTATTGTTGAAAGAGGTAATTTAACAAAAAGAACCAATCCAAAAATGTAATGAAATTTTGGGTCCTATTGATTACTTCTCAAGGACATAATTCTTACTTCATAGATTACCAATGATAGAACGCCCCCAAGTTATGCGACTTATTATTTTAAGTTTTTCCTAACCTTAAACAGCATATTATTTAGATAAACTTTTTATGCTAAAATTGAGTTGAACCAAAAAGGATTAAGTTTAAAATTAAATAGTCGTGTATAAGATTACATTGTTGACGTTTTCTTAAAAATAAATAAACGAAACAAAGACAACCTTTAATAAAACAAAATACTTTTTTTACACCTTTCAACTGCCCCAACATCCGGGAATAAAAAAAAAATTAAAACAAATGTTTTTGAAAAACAATTTAAACTCGCTCGAGAGTTGATTACTAGCAAGGAGCAATCAGAGTCATAAATATTAATGGAGATTTTCCAATTTTCTTGGAAGGTCGCTGCAGCCATTTCAGTGGATTTGTTGTTTGCGATTCTACAATCGATTTCTTCTGGACACAAAAAGTTAAATACCTTCTTTGTCCATAAATGTATATTATTGTTTTCCATAGTAAGATAATACGAATGGTAATAGTAGAACGTTACTTATTGTTGTAGTTTTAGTGAATTTCCTTATAGCTATTACCGTAAATGGCACGATAGGACCTAGGCCCGGGACCGATATACTTTTTCGTTTTGTTGTCCCTAGGGGCCAAAGACACAATTCATTCAAATTTTATATATTATGCACTAGCTGTAACCCATGGGCTTTGCCCCGTTTAACTTCTTAATTTTCAAGATTATCTCGTTCGCATGGCTCAATCACGTCCTGGTTGAAGTTCGTTCGCTACGCTCACTCACCTTTTGGTTGCAAATTAGCTGTTGTCATAAATGTAAAAGAAATAATAGTGCTGCACTCTGTTGGTAATCCTTGTAACTTTAATGCTATTGAACATCATAGAACAGAACCAACTTGTTTAATTGAAACAGCTGTTAAGATTCAATAATTCCATTTCTCATAAGGTTAACATGGGAAACTCCAGAGCCACTGGGGCGGAGCCCGAAAGGATTTTTGAAATAAGAATATGCCTATATGTTAATCGGGAATGTGAGCTATCATCATGCCAAATTTCAGCCCAATCCGACCAGTATTTTTCGTGTTCACTTGTCACAAACATACATCCAAACTTTCTTATTTATAACTAGCTGTAACCCGCGGGCTTTGCCCCGTTTAACTTCTTAATTTTCAAGATTATCTCGTTCGCATGGCTCAATCACGTCCTGGTTGAAGTTTGTTCGCTACGCTCACTCACCTTTAGGTTGGAGCTCGTTCGCTACGCTCACTCACCTTTAGGTTGGAGCTCGTTCGCTGCGCTCACTTGCCTTCAGGTTAGCTCGTTCGCTACGCTAACTCGCCTCCAGGTTGAAGTTCGTTCGCTACGCTCACTCACCTTTTGGTTGCAAATTAGCTGTTGTCATAAATGTAAAAGAAATAATAGTGCTGCACCCTGTTGGTAATTTTTGTAACTTTAATGCTATTGAACATCACAGAACAGAACCAACTTGTTTAATTGAAACAGCTGTTAAGATTCAATAATTTCATTTCTCATAAGGTTAACATGGGAAACTCCAGAGCCACTGGGGCGGAGCCCGAAAGGATTTTTGAAATAAGAATATGCCTATATGTTAATCGGGAATGTGAGCTATCATCATGCCAAATTTCAGCCCAATCCGACCAGTATTTTTCGCGTTCACTTGTCACAAACATACATCCATACATCTATACATCCATACATCCAAACTTTCTCATTTATAATATTAGTAGGATATTATTAGTAGGATATATTTATATCAATTTATAAAGGAAAATCATACATTGAAAAACATCGTACCCAAATAAAAAATATGTATTAAGATTTTTACTGACTAGTTTCAGCTCTAAAGCTATTTTTAAAATAAACCGCAGCACGCAACTTTATTTATTTTTTTTTGTTGGAATACTGGAGTGTGGCAAAAAAGAGTGCGCAAAAGTAAAAATAGTTCGGCAAAAGTAAGTAAATGCAGCAATTAGCAACTTTCTGTGCTATAATCAGTGGAAGGAATGTTGGTGCAGTTGTATGAATAAGTAATCTCATTTGAGAAGATCAGGAGCTCCGCTGATGTATGAATGGGGTTAAGTGGTTATTTGTTCTCCTCACTCCGCGTCAGCCACTACAAATAATTAGTCTTAACCTCTTCCCCAGCAAGCCTTGGTCACACAAAACTTCTCTCCTTCTGAAAATGTCACTGATATTCAAGAGATCAGAAAACAATCTATACGATTTCCAGTTAAAAGGAAGGGTCGAACTATATTTTTGCGTTTCCAGCTCATATATGACCAATAAAAAACTGTTAAATCCACCAGTTTTTATTGAATTTTTTTCAACGGGTTTATACAATCAGGTTTTGATTAATTTAAAGAAGTATAATGTAATAGTTTACCCCATTTCTAAAGAGCGAGTTGAGAACATAATTAATATATAAGAATCTTTATTCCAATAATAAGATCTCTAACAATAATAATATTACAACTGAAATTTTGCAGACTAAACCAGAAAATCCCACTGGTCTGCTAAATAAATTGGATGGCAGACATTAATATGTATGATGCTGATTAAGACTTTTTTGTCCAATCTCTCTTTGTAGACAATTGCTTCATTTGAGTAAAGAGTTCTTATCTTAAGCTGTGTCCTTCATTTATTTGATTTCACGTTCCTCTACCCAAATTGGATTATATGATTTCCTGCACAATTTATTAACTCCTAATCTTTTAGCACTTAATTTTTCTAACTTGTGGTCGAAATCTTGACCAAAAATATGTAATGTACAGACTTCTCTATTTTCACCCCAAGCTGTAAATTTAAACATATATTGGAATATTTTCCATTTGTTTAAATTTCTGTTTATATTTCGTTGTTATTTCGTCACCAGCATAGCAACCCATAAGACCTATGTTAATTTTTTTAAATTTTGAATTAATTTGTGCTTATTTTTGAGTCTATTTGAATTTTTAAAGGTATTCTGCATATCTACTACAAGAAAATATTTTTCTCACAATATGGGTAGATTTTCCCTGCGATGCACACGATCTGATCACTACGAGCTTCGGTTTCTTATAGGTTATCTCAAACTGGTATAGTTGTCACTGTTATCATATACAATTAACTCATGGATTTAATATACGCTTAGCTAATATGAAGCCGTAGTCTATAAAATCGATTTTTAAACGTTAAAAGAATTCAGACCTCAAGAATAGAATTTGTGTTGATCATAAAACCCATCAGAAACATAAAATTAAAACCATCTTGATAGTAAGAGTTTGTGACTTTAATTGACGTTTTAAAGAAAGAGCATAACGATTTAGCTTTCGTAAATAAAAAACGGGGAAATAAATTTAACACCAGCAAGGTAATTATCAGTTGATATGGCTGTTTCAGTTTCAACCGTATTTAATCTGTCAGCAAGACAGCGCGATGTTTGCCGTTAAATTTATTGCTCCCAGCAGCAAAACCCATTCCCAAGTCCGGTATATTTCTGAGACGTAAATTTATTTAAGCTTATAATTTCTTAGTTATTTTTTTTTTGTCCCACTAAATGTATAACGGTATGACGAAAATCGAAGATTAGATACTGTTATATATTCAATAAATTACAGGATACCTTACAATTTAATTCAAAACCGCGTTGTATACTTTTAAATATTCTATTCCAACTTTTATGGTTTGTCTAAATAAGTTGGATGTTGAAGTCATACCAACCGTTGCTTTTTGTAACACGCAAAGCAAAAAATTATCGAATTAGCATTACAAATGTTTTTTATACTGGAGATAAAACTCTCAATTTATTGTTGACAATGTTAAGTTCGCTTACGCCGATTTTTGGGGCAATTATTTTGTTTGTGCAGTCAAGGTTTCAGTGTGCACATTAATAATTGATTACAAAAGTCGTTATTAACAAGTGTATTATTTTATTCTATACAAATTGTTTGTTGATAAAAATAAAATTTTCATATTTATAAGTTGGTGAAACTACAAGAGAGAAATACAAATAATTGAAACTAGCGACCTGCGTCACTTCGTGACTTCAAATTCCGTAATATATTTTATACAGGGTGTCCGGTCATAAGTGTTAAATAAAATTTTGCATCAAACTACATGGTAATGATGACATAATGACGCACATTTAAGGTTCCCAACCTCAACCGTTAGGGATTAACAAATAAATTAAGATTTTTCAAACATTATTGTAGTTGTTATGAAAAAGGTTATATTACTCTGTTTAAAATGCACTAATTGTTAATTTAAATGTCATTTTCAGAATCCTCATAAAATTGTAAATAGATATAACACATAATCGTTGGGGTACATAAAAAAATTCTATTAAAATTTCTTCGTTTAACAATTATTTTTAATATTGACAAAAATTTAAATAACATTCAGCAATTTATTTCTCGGTTACCGAGTTCCACTGAGTTAAACAAATATTACTAAAAACTTCCTTATTTAAATGGCTTTACAATGATGTATAACTACAATTATCTACTGTCAAATCTATGGTGAATTTTATGTATTATTGTGAAAAATCACGGTTAAACCAAAACAGATATTGTAAACAATTATGAATTTTACTTACTATTTTATGAGCTGACCACTGATAATGAGGGTTTGTTATTAATGATTGACCAGACTACACTTTCATCAAACTAAAGAGTTTTTGTTAAGACTTTGGAAAATTTGTTATTAAAAAAACACAATACATTAGTAAAAACACACAATACAAATCAAATCTATGACATACTTCGTCCGAAGCACAACAAGTTGGAATCACAGTTTGGGTGTAAAGTGCCCTCCGTTTTCCCGCAAGCAGGCCCTAGCTCGCTTGTGAATTGCGCCAACTGTGACCTCGTACGTCAATTTTTCCCTTACTTTCCCAGCAGCCTCAAAGATTCTCTACCGTAACTCAACGTCAGAGTTTACAACAGTCGAATAAACTAGACTTTACATGTAACCTCAAACAAAAAAATCTAACGGGCTCAAGTCTGGAGATCGAGGAGGCCATGTCACACTTCCTCCACGTCCAATCCATGTCGGGTAGTTTTGTTATAGCCACAACCGAACTTCCGCGAGTTAATTTAAACCTTATCTGTAATATGAAAAATATACGATAACCGTTACTTTATCACAAACACATTTTGCTACTATATGTTTATTTTCTTAGCTTAATAGTTATAAAAAAAGCGTTGCATGCGAGAAAAAAATAAACAAGTTATTCGTTGCCTGCAGTTAAATGTATTATTCTTCACAATAGCTTTTCTTTGCCCTACCATGTTTTTTCACAACAATGATTGAATTACATTAGAAACTTGGTAAAAACTATTATACACCATTGTAAAGCCCTTTAAATGAGGAAGTTTTAGTGATATTTGTTAAACTCAGCGGATCTCGGTAACCGAGAAATAAATCGCTGAATGTTATTTAAATTTTCGTCGGTATTAAAAATAATTGTTTAACGAAGAAATTTAAGTAGAATATTTTTCCGTACCCCAACGATTATGTGTTATATCTATTTAAAATTTTGTGAGGATTCTGAAAATGACATTTAAATTAACAATTAGTGCATTTTTAACAGAGTAATATAACCTTTTTCATAACAACTACAATAATTTTTGGAAAACCTAAATTTATTTGTTATTCCCTAACGGTTGAGGTTGTGAACCTCAAATGTGCGTCATTATGTCGCCATTACCATGTAGTTTGATGCAAAATTTTATTTAACACTTATGACCGGACACCCTGTATATAGTTAATATAAGGGTGAAATCGATTATGTCTCATCATATCCTTATTATTTGCATTGCGAGTGCGATCTCCTCGAGGCATCTGAGAAAAATTGCAAATACTAATGAAACATACAATGAAAACACAAAATCCAACATTTTACACAAATAGCATTACAATATTCTACTTCAATTACATAGATTATCAATTAAACATACTATGAGAACACAAAAATCCTCTCACAACACAATATATCACTTAATTAATTTTCTTCTTTAAATTGATAACAAATAATATTACAACATTTTACTTGAATTCGCTGAAACATCACAAACTACAGATAACTCCCCTTTTATTAGTATGGATGTAAGCAAAATTGTATCATGGTCATCTGTTTTGATGTTAACAAATGTAACTTAAAAAAGTTCAGATGGTGGACAACAGAACTCATCACAAACTCTTAAATTTTAAAAGCCTATAGGACGAAGGGCTTTCATGGGATATCATCCAAACCCCCAAAAAGCACATCTAGAGAATAACGATACCCTATACAAATAAATATTTAGGGGTAGATTTGCTGGACACAAAATCCATAAAATTCTTTTAATATTAAAGATGCCCTCTACATACAGTCTAAAGAAACATACCGTGAAATGGTGTTCATCTGATTTATGAAAATTAAGTAATTTAAAAAAAGTGTGTATACACTTACAAAATGTGGAATAGGGGGTTATCAAAAAGGATAGACGATTTTGTTAAAAACATATTGTTTGTATTTTAACCAGATTGCAAAAACTATGACGTAATTTACAAACTATTTTCTTTCTAAAGTTGACTTTTTAAATGGACAACTGTTCAAATACTAGTTATTTCGAGCCAGACCTTGTTTGATATAAAAGCCAGTCAATTCGTTTCCAAAGTTTCAGCCAATATCACTGAAGGTGGGTGGAATGATATTGGACATGTAGGGGTGGAAGGGGGGGGGAGATATAAGTGATTGACCAAAACATGACTTCGTATCAGACAACCTCAATATTTAAGTCTTATTGATTTCCAAATAATACGTGAAATTGTGTTTACGTAGCGTGTAATTTAATGGTTTGCTAATTTTCATAAAACTTGAATAATTTTGCGATATTAACAAAATTGTTAATGATAAATGTAATTACTATTGTATGTGTAAATTGGCTTTCAAATTTAGTGCATTATTTACATTACACATTATTATTATTATAACTATTGTAATAATATTAAACTATTATTATTATTACGCATTACATATTATTTGTGACACTTAAAATCACCAAAAGGATTCCTATGTAACATAAATAACACATAAACTAATCAGGTGTAATATTTACAGATATTTACAGGAAGTTATCGTTGTATAAGTATTCTCAAAAAATAAACTCTTTTTATTTAAACAAAAGGCTACAAAGACATTACGGTAGTATTTTTAAGTATGGACAGAAACATTAAAATTGCCATTCAAGTAAACTAACTTTCTACGTATTTAATGTATTGTTATAACAATAAATTATCACTAATAGTGTGATTTCGAAATTATACAGTGTTGTAGAAAGTAGATACTGTATTTTCGTACAACAAAACAAGACCGCCCTAGTTTGATGCCCTCTCAGTTATGTATTCATAAGGTTGTCTGTTATAGTCGATATCGCGTGTCCATCACAATCGAATGACTACTTCTTTCACTTCCATATTTGAGAACACACAAAGTCAAGTACTTGGTCAATAAAGTGTTATTTTACATCAAAACTTAATAATTAATTTATTTAATTTAAAATACAACAATTTAATGAACCCCCGATGTCTACAGAAATTCAATTCACAGTTTCTCATTTTCACTCTATTCTCATTTCTAAAAGATATGTTTAATCTCGGTTAAGTATTTGGTAAAAAAAATTGGTTGACTGGGACGGTGGCGTCGTCCTGTAACCCAGCTGCTAGGAGGTCACGAATTGTGGATATTTATAGGCGTTCACTGTGGATACGATACTCCCTGGTGTGGATTTACGTCCGCACTAGTGAGTAGGCCTACTACAACTATCCGCAGTTCTATCCTGATAATTAGACCAATTTGTCAATACCAAGGAAGAAATGTGATTCAGTTTCCACTATAAACTTCATTAGAAAACGATTTTATTAGAAAGGGGATTTTTATGTATCCCTTAGCTGCCATTGGCTGTATAGGCTATTAATTAACAGCTGTGTCTAAGGAATATATCGGCCTTAAGTCACTAGCAAGACTAAGGTCCCCATTTCAAAGTAAAAGTAAAATACCCCCGCCGCAGCAAACCTGCCGACTAAGCGAATTTCCATTTGTCTGAATTGATTTTCAGTTAAATATATTTTAATAACATTAGGTTTAACGAGTACCTAGGTTTGCTGCTACAAGGAAACTAATAAAGTGTGTTTTTGAGTAAAATATTGATAGCTTAGTACAAAATAAATAAATTTGCCAAGTTTGATCAAAATATATCCATAATTAAGCAACAACATTTGACAATACTGTATTCTCCATAAGAATAACATGGGAATTTTAAATTTACAATTTTTTTAATTTTCTCCGTTACTAATAACCGAACAAAAATACTTTTATATACTAAATTATTTGTTTTTTAAGCTCTTTAAAAAGGTCTAAAGAGAGAAATTGGGAAATTTTGTGTTTTGAGGGTCAAAAGTGAGAAAAACAAAATTTTACCCCCCGTAAAGCCCCGTTCCCATGGTCCGATCATGCTGGTTCGCGAACTCATTCAAGTTTATCCCGCTTTATACCTTTAAACCAAATTTCATCAAAATCGGACAAAAATTACCATTATTATTATTAAAATTATTATTAAATTATTATTATTATTAGGTACTCAAGTTATCGCGTTCACGGACGTATATATATATATATAAATATATATATATATATATACATATATAAAAATTTGAACGAATGGTGTTTTTGGCCTCTGGGGACATCAAAATGAAAGAGTAAATCGGTCCCGGGTCTAGGTCTTACCGTGCCACCTACGGTAATAGCTACTTCCCTATAGGGAAATTCGCTAAAAGTACATAACCATATTAATTAATTTTACCATAGTTTATTTCTCATAAGTTATTAAATCCCAGCTTTACAATAAGACAAATTTAAAACTTGTATAAAACCTTATTGAGAAAAACTAAGGAATTATTTCATGCTCTAAACCTTTTACAAGACCACTCATTTATATATTTTTTATGTGAATTACAGATTTTACAAATTTTGCTTCAATTTCAGTGATTGACGCAATAATCTTTTGAAATTTTTTTACATGATACACACGCATAAACATAATAGTTTGATTTCTCAGTATCAATTTGTTCTACTAGGATTTCCTGTAAAAAAAACCTTTGTAAACTCTCTGGAACGTAAATATTTGTGTTTCATGACCTAAGGTATGAAAAAGTATTAAAAATATCTGCTTTAGGTACAGGACGGAAATTATTATAGTAATACAACAATATATTTTTTGTGTTACTAACTGTTGGTCCCACAATGATAAAGTGTTGTTTTGTAGTGTTTTTAATCAACAGCCCTCTATGTCTCTACAGGGTGCGGCTATTTCTGTCTTGTCTTAGCCGTAACCACAACTCACGACCCTCTAGACAGCTTGGGCTATTCTTGTCGCCCCTTAGGAGGACTTTGATTAAATTGTTGCATGGTTCTATTTACTTGTAACTTTACCATCTCAATCAAGACAATAAGCTAACAGATAAGCTTTTGATTAAATGAAGAAATATTCTTTTACTTTACAGGTGTTTGCAATGTTTTTATTTGTTAGGTTTTTAAGCGTAAAATGACATTTCCTTTTTGACAGGTAAAATGTGTTTCATAACATTAATTGTAAGCTAAATACCCCCGCCACAGCAAGACCGGCTGACTAAGCGAATTTCCACTTGTCTGAATTGATTTTATATTAAATCTATTTAAATAACATTAGGTTTCAAGAGTACCTAGGTTTGCTGCTACAAGGAAACTATTAAAGTGACGTTTTTGGTAAAATATTAATAGCTTAGTATACAATAAATAAATTTGCCAGGTTTTATCAAAATATATCCATAAACAAGCAAACTGCAACAATAAGAAAGCATGGGAATTTTAAATGTACTTTTTTTATTTTCTCCGTTACCAATAATCGTACGAGAACACTTTGATATACTAGATTATTTGTTTTTAAGCTCTTAAAAAAGCTTTAGAGTGAAATTGGGAAATTTTGTGTTTTGAGGGCCTCAACCACCTACGGCTAGTACGGAAATTCGCTAAAAAACCATTAAATAAAAAAAAACAAGTAAAAATATCTCAATATGATGTGTTTGAATCATAAAAGGGGTTATAGCGTATGCCACTAATGATATTCCATAGCCATGATTGATGGTGACCTAAAATGAAAAAGCTAATGAACAAAGCTCATAAACCTATCTGAATATATTCTCATCAAAGCAGCCATATTCGCTGTGATGCGTTAATTTTTAATTAATTTTACATCAACACTACATAATTTAAAATGATATGCAGTCTAAAATATAATTAAATTATGAATTTTAAGTATAACTATAAGAATAATTGTTTGGTAGAGTGGAGAAGAAATATAAGCAGATTTATACTAAAATAAAGCAATTGTTCGTTTTCAAATCATAAATAAAAATTTTATAGATAGGACATATATGATAGTATCAATTTAGGTTAGAATTTCTCTACAGAACTTCATGTGGAGGTAATTCCCGGAAGTTCGATCAATGTAGTGAAGAAAAAGAACGCTGGCGGTGAAATGTTCCCCTTCGTTGCACGCGAATGGCACCACTGTCACGTCATTGCAAAACTGTAGGCAAGCGAGGTGACAATATTACGACTTTATAGCATAAAACTAAGTCTAGGTTATGTAATTGAAGAGGAATGTTTCCTAAGAACTGTTAGAAATTTAGTCCATTAGGGTTCTCAACAACTATCTAGATTTTTCAATATGATTTCCACATAAAATAAAGCATTCATATTGTGTAAGAGCAAAAAAAGTTTTCTACTAGTTTTTTGTTCAGTATGTGTTTTTTTATTACGTCTTCCCCGAGCTATATCATAACATCTACAACTGTCCAATAATATAATGACTTGCAATTTGATAACTGTGTATTCTTATTTATTCTGCACTTACGAGAAATCAACATTACTGTGGTATGAGATGACGTGATTAGTAAATTTACTAAAACAACGAAAAAGGTCTAAAAACAAAGAAAACTCTAAACCATACCAAGGTATCTGTATATTAATAGGCAAGCATGTTTCTTGAAAACCTTTTTTCTCAGCTTGTGTGCATAGCAGGGAAAATCTATGCACACTGTTAGAAAGATATTTTGCTGTAGATGTGCAGAATCCCTTTTAAATTGAAATAGATCCAAAAACAAGTACGAAAAATTAATTTTTAATAAATCTAACAATGTGCATGGGCCTTATGGGTTGCCATGGTGACGAAATAACAACAAAATATAAACAGAAAATCAGAACAAATGGAATAAATTACAATCACATGTTTTATTTATAGCGTGGGGGAAAATAGAGAAGCCTGTACATATTTTTGGTTGAGTTGTCGACCACTGGACGACCTCTAGTTTATATTAATAACAAATCAAACTTTGCCCTAAATAAGATAAGCAAAAATATCAAAATGAAATATGCTTCTACACGACAGACGTATTAACAAGCAAGTTACTCTTTTCTCATCAAACATCGATTTTGGAGTTTAGACATTTAGTTTTCTCCATTATTTTAGTATGCAAAGGAGGGATAAGGAAGAATATACAATAGAACTTCACTTTTGCAAATCTGGGTTGCCAAGGAATATAAAGACAGCCACTTTCTGATGTATGATATTGTTGTGTTAAACCTCTCAAAGGCGAGAAAGAACCACAAGCCAAATAGGTTACTGTATCGTTTTTCACAAAGCTTTACACATTACATTGTTTTCTAGCCCTTTTAAAACTACAATACAGCTCTATATACTACATTACGCGTTTTAGTGAATTTCCCATGTATAAGCTATTACCGTAGGTCTCATGGGAAGACATAAACCCGGGATTGATTTACTTTTTCGTTTTGAGGTCCCTATGGGCCAAAAACACCCTCCGTTCAAATTCATATTCAGGGCTATGGGAACAGGGGCTTAAAGGGTAAAATTGGTTTTCCCCATTTTTTACCTAATTACACAAAATTTCATCATTTCCTTTCAAACCATTTTTTAGTGCTTAAAAAGAGAAATAATTTTGCATATACGAGCGTTTCTGTATGGCTAACGGTTGTGGAAATAATAAAAAAATTTAAATTTAAAATTCCTATGTTATTTTTATGGAAAATAAATAAACTGTACTAGTTTGCTTGTTTATCGATATATTTTAATACAATTTGGCAATTTTGTTTAATTAATACTAAGCCATCAACATTTCAATAAAAAAAACCCACCTCAATATCTTTCCCGTAGCAAACCTAAACACTCACTAAAATTAATGTTATTAAAATATTAAATAAATCTGACAATTTTTAGGGAATATTTGAGTAAAAATCATACCGGGTAAAAGGAAATTCGCTTAGTCTGCAGGTTTACTGTGGCGGGGGTATTTGGATTTCTTATTGTTTAACCGTAGTTTGAAGGACTTTTAACTTATGTGTTGCATGTAGGGTATGCGAGAGAATATGTTTGCTAAACGTATAATACTTGTCACTTGATTGTCAATTAAAGGTCTTTAGGCATCTCATTTGAAATATCTCGAAATTATACATTTGTTGTTTAACATATGTAAAATGGATTTCTTTTTTCCAGGATCCCACCATGATTCTTTACACACTCCGCAGCACAACGCTCCAAGATTCTCGTTTGCTGATACAAACACTTTGGGTAAGTTTGTATATAACTTTACAGTATCTAGATATATGTTTTATATACATATAACATTTTATAAGTTGTTTAGTATTATAATGGTACGCTAAATACAGGCACAAGATTTTTGTTCGCAGCGTCTCTTTCTTGATTTTTTTTATGCTTGACTTAAAAATATTTATATTACATTATTTGGATTTCATTAAGGATTATTTGTATTTAATAATATACAGCGTGACATGAAAGTCTGGTGAAAATCTTTTAACAATAATGCAAAATTAAAATATTCATATTCCAGTTACCCAGATTTTTAATACACAATGGGTGACAACCCATTGTGACATTAGACATAATGTCTATTGATATTTCACAAAATATATAGGCCTAAGTATTATGTCAACAGCTTACATTTATGAAAACCCACACTTGATATCAAAGGAAAGCACCAAGTACCACCCTACTTGGCAAGATTTGAATGTCTCTTTGCTTGGTATCCAGCCGAGTGATTAACCCACATTTGGCCTGCTTAAGCCAGACATAAGTTGGCAATCTTGTGTATGAAAATAATAAAAACGAACTCTTATAGCCCAATTCTTATAAGTGGCATTTACTCCTTTATTCTTTCTTCCTTTGTTTGCTTAAGGAACAGCAAGACATTACGTTTGTCAGTTTTATTTTTTTAGAGGTTGCACTGTATTGTATTCTTGCCTATTCTCCAACAAATCGCTTCTTACAATTACAACCCTCATGTACATAACCATCCTATTTTTTCAACCGTCCTCACAGAGCAATCAACAATGGTGGCGTGTTTTTATGGTTATCAACGGTTGCTTGGTTCAAATGTAATAGTAGTTTACGCAACGATTGCGTTAACACTATTTACGTGAGTTGCGTACACTATTTTACCTACGAAGGTGTTTAAATTACGAAAAATAACTTCTTATAACTTCTAAGAGAGGTTACGTTTTCGTTTATAACCTCTCATTGCCACTGACAGTGATGCAACGAAACATTGTTCCAAACACTAATTGCACCACTCAACAATTAAATTAGCATGAACAGCTGATTAGTTGCAGTTCAAATCTTTTCAATTTAACTTCTTCTCTTTCAATCCTTGAACCTCATCCGTTATCCGTGTTGTTATGAGTTAAACTATGCTATTATGAAAGTAAACAATGCTGTTATGGGACACTTTTCAATTCTAAGTTTGGTAACGAATAAAGGAAAATTAAACGACAAACGACATACATTGGATTTTACATTTTATGGATGATGTAGTAAAATATACAATTACCTATATATACAAGTATGGTCACCATTTCATCGAACAGTATTAACAGTATTACAATGTTAAAGTATACAAAATTTACCCACTGTCCACTCTTGTAATCCGGTACCACTAGAGTGCAATTATCGAAAATTTGTTTATAATTTTTTTCTTTGAACCGCTTGATTTCTAAAACATGATTGCGTGGTATCCTTCCCTGTAACCAACGAAACATTTACAGCTGCTTTATTCACTCCTAAAATATATGCAACCGGCTTCAGCACAACTCAGCGCTACCGAGCGTAAAGTATACACCTAAACTGGCTTCAGACTTTCTAAACTGTAACCAAAGCGTTAGGTACAGTTTATTATTATTCTATAACTAAACCAAAACTTGATCGCTAGTAGGTACGTAGGTACTCATCATTAACTCAGATAACGTGATGATCACTGTAATATTTGCGCTGATAGTCGAGAACAATCAGCAACAAACAGACAAGCCTGATTGTGACGCAGCTTCCTATATGTTTGTTATCATCAAATGTATTGACAGCATGTTGCTCTAGTCAACCTTAAACATCTAGTTGAAATCACAATGCATACAACATACGTTGCTGTGTTCTGCACTGATTCATTTAAGTCGTGTGTATAAATGTGAGAAGATGAACGAAATAAATGTCTTCAAAACACTATGACATATATTTACTGAATTACAGTTTAACAAAAAATCAACTTATAAACATCCAAGACATCTTAGTCAGTTTTGACTGTGAAAATTTTCAATCCAAACGCTTTAATCAAATAATTTTGAGTTTTAAATCAAACCAGGTTGTGAACATTTAGAAAGAGAAACAAAGATGTGTTATTAATCAATACTAGATGTCGTCCAGTGGTCGAAAACTCAACCAAAAATATGTAATGAACAGCTTTTCTATTTTCACCCACGCTGTAAATAAAACACGTACTTGGAATTTCTTCCATTTGTTTTGATTTTCTGTTTATATTTCGTTTTTATTTCGTCACCAACATGTTAACCTATAAGGCCCATGTAAATAATTCTTTTTATTTGTGCTTATTTTTTCTGCACAACTACAGAAAAATACCTTTCTAGCAGTATGGGTAGATTTTCCCTGCGATGCACAAGAGCTGAGAAAAAAGGTTTTCAAGAAACATGTTGCAAATCTATAGGGTATTGTAAAAATAAATTTTAGATTCTAGAATCTCTCTTGTACATCGTACATTTTGAGGACAGAATAATCTTTTACTCTTGCACATTAGGTTATAAGATTAATCCAAGACGTACCCTTATATTATTCATATTCATAACACTAATGCACACTTTATTATATCGAATAGAAACCAATTAAGGTGGGTAATTTTAGAGAGTACAGTTATAAAAGTTTTTCCTCTGTGCATAAATGACTTAAAATTACCTACCATTGGCTATCACTGACAATTTCACGAAACGAGCCGAGCTTGAAAGCATCAACTAATGTCGATAATGCGAACGTAAAAGCTAATGTTCCTTTATAATTTGGGGAGGGTAAATAGGGGCAATCTGCGTTAAACTGGCTTGGCGGGCGAATGAGTTTAGTCACGGCCAATTTGTGACTCTGGGAAGAAAAACTCCTTCAACCCCTCACTAGGTGTTAGGGAAATTGTTTAGCTTAATTGATAAGTTTACGTCTTGAGGTATATTTTACTTATTTTTTTTTGTTCTAGGACGGTAGGCACGAGACTGGGATTTTTTCACATTACTTTAGGCTAGACCTAGGGGTTGCGGCATTATCACTTAGATAAAATCCATTGGTGATTTGGCGGGATTTGAACCCGGGACCTCTTGGACCAAAGTCCCGCGCTCTAAATACTAGACCAGCTCGCTCCCCATATTTTACATATTAAAGTAAATGTATAAGATACTAGTTCTTTACATTGTGTACGTCCAATATTGTGTTCACTTCGAAATGTGTGTGAATATTTTTGTTATTATTTTAACGTGTAACACAATTTTGAACTTTGAAATAGAAGGCTACAAAAGTTAAGTCATATCAAAAACGTATGCAATTGATACATTTTTTTTGTAAAGTACAAAACCCGAACTGGAGAAATCCCTTTTATAATAAATCATCGTTCTACTTCATAGTTTAAATTCTGTAATGAATATAAAGCGTTGGGAATGTCAAAATTCAGTTTTTTGAAGCTATATACAAAAATACTTTTTGGCCTTAATTAGGCCTCCATGGAAGTGATACATGTACTGTTTGAAAAATAGCATTTATATGTTAATGTCATCACCTAAATTTGAACAAAAGTAACTGTTCACAAATATTTTAGCCTACGTCTGAATCCCCCCCCCCCAACACACACATACACAGATATCAAAGTTCTCCAGAAAATGTTTCAAGAAATAAACTATGAATTATTACATTTAAATGGTTAATCAAACATTATTAATGCTGAGAGTTAATGTGGAATCTTTGTGTTTTGCATTCCCCATCAGAACTGCCAAAACTTGTGGCAATGGTGGTAATCAGTACGATATTCACTGAATGTCAATGTCAATGGTAATTACCATCGGTTAACAAACAGCTGTTGGTTCTGTCGAGTGCGGAATGCTTGTTAATTACATGGATATGCTCTGATAGTGAGACAATTACTATGCAGAATGCACTTGCGTGATTTAAAACTCGTCCTTCTCGAAATCATGTAAGTGTTTGCGAGCTTTTACTTAGTAGCTGATATAATTAGTTTGCACATATATATATATATATATGTATATTATATCTGTGTTTTAGCGAATTTCCCATATAGGGAATAAGCTATTGCCGTAGTACTCATGGAAAGACCTGAGCCCGGGACCGATTTACTTTTTAATTTTGAAGTCCCTAGAGGCCAAAAACACCACATATATACCGGGTGTCCAAAACCAACCATACACCCCTTTCAAAACGTTGGAAACATTTTCTTACAAACAAAAAATAATAAAAAACTAGCTAAATTGGGTACGGTCTACCAAATGGTGATAATTTCAAATCCAAAATCACACCGGAAGTGGCTTTTTCAGACCGGAAGTTGACTTTTTTAAATGTAAGCTACCAATTTTGATTACAGAATCGGATTATACGTTGAAAAATACATAACTTTTGTATAAAACATTTTTTGAAAAAACTAGTTTTCTACCTCTAATCCCCTATTACTGTAAAGTCAATAATTTTGGGTCATTCATCTGTCAAAGTTACTGGAAACAATAATAGAGAAAAACAAATAACAAAGATTACATAAAGACATATGATCAATAGAATCAGCTGTTTATTGTAAACACCTTAGTAATTGAGTAACAGCTGGTCTACACATTGCTTAATTTAATTTTTGTTTAAATCATTTGTTTTTACATTTGACCATTCTAATGTAAAAACAAATAATTTTTTTATAAAATGTGATATTAAGCAATGTTTAGACCAGCTGTTACTCAATTACTAAGGTGTTTACAATAAACAGCTGATTCTATTCATCATATGTCTTTATGTAATATTTATTATTATTTTTTCTCTATTATTGTTTCAAGCAACTTTGGCAGATGAATGACCCAAAATTATTGACTTTGATAGGGGATTGGAGGTAGAAAACTCGTTTCTTCAAAACATGTTTTATACAAAAGTGATGTATTTTTTAACGTAGAATCCGATTCTGTAATCAAAATTGGTAGCTTACATTTAAAAAAGTCAACTTCCGGTCTGAAAAAGCCACTTCCGGTGTGATTTTGGATTTGAAATTATCACCATTCGGTAGACCGTACCCAATTTAGCTAGTTCTGTATTATTTTTTGTTTGTAAGAAAATGTTTCCACCGTTTTGAAAGGGGTGTACGGGTGGTTTTGGACACCCGGGTATATATATATGTGTGTATCCATTAGGACGATAACTCAAGCAAAACTGATCCGATTTTGATGGTAATTCGTATAACCGTTCAAACGTACATTTATTCGAACGAGTTCACAAACCAGCATGATCGGACCGTGGGAACGGGGGTTTTGGGGGGATTTATGTGGTAAAAATGGGGTTTTCTCATTTTTTGCCCTAAAAACATAAAATTTAGCAATTTTTTTCCAAACGTTTTTGTAGAGCTTAAAAAAAACAAATATTTTAATACATTGGAGTGTTATTATGCGGAGAAAATTAAAAAAAAAAAAAATTAAAATTCCCATCTTATTCTTATAGAGAATAAGTAAACTGTGTAGTTTGCTTGTTTATGAGCATATTTTGATCACATTTGGAAAAATGCATTTATTTCATACTAAACTATTAACATAAAATACTTTTTTACCCTCCCTGTTGCAGCAAACCTAGAGTACTCGTTAAACTAATAGGGAAAAAATGTGATATTTTTAAGAAGACATTTTTGTGTAAATCCAATTAGGCAAATGGAGATTCGCTAAGTCTGTAGGTTATTAAATGCTTACCACTGGGAGTATTTTTAGATCTTACTAATGTATTAGTTAATTAACGTTTGTAATTTTAAAAGGAGAGTCAATAAAGTCAAATCGTCCACAATGCAAATGAAGTGAGTATAAACCATCATAATCTAACGTAGAAGAACCTGACCTGACCTAACCTAACCTAACCTACCCTACCCTAACCTAGCATATCCTAACCTTATATTACCTGAATAAACCTGATCTGATCAAACTGACTTGCATATTACAAGATAATAGTATTGACCATCTTCTTAAAAAATCCCAGTTTTTTTCACTACTTATATTAGCGAATTTCCCTTTAGGGAAGTAGCTATTACCGTAGGTCTCATGGTAAGACCTAGGCCCGGGACCGATTTACTTTTTCATTTTGATGTCCCCAGAGGCAAAAAACACCATTCGTTCAAATTTTTATATATGTATATATATATCTATATCTATAAAAGAGGAACTATGTATGTGTGTGTGTATGTATATACGTTATGGACTCCGAAACCGCTCGACAGATTGTAATGAAACTTTCAGGCATTATTAAGCATCTTTCAAGGGTGAAGTTTGGTGCAGATCTATCAAAAGGGCTCTGCCCCAGAGGGTTTTAAGTGGGACAATGTCAGACTTTTTGATCTACAATGTTTACAAATAAATATAATTTAAAAGCAGATGTTTACTTTTACCAACTGTTTTGTAGGTTTGAATAATTACAACATTCTGTATTGGCATTAGTCATGATTTGAAATAGTGCCACAGTGTTTCTTCAGAGTGCAGCACAGAAAACTATTTTACTTTTGAATAAGTCCAAATGTATTAAACCCCAATCGCAGCACACCTGTGCACTTAACAACGTTTAAATTCTCCAATGTTAAATATTAAAACATAAAAACCTTTATCAAAGTATTATAAACAATAAAAGGGATGACTTTTTAAAATTTTTGACAAGAGCTAATTTGCAATCAAAAGGTGAGTGAGCGTAGCGAACGAACATCAACCTGGAGGCGAGTAAGCGTAGCGAACGAGCTAACCTGGAAACAAGTGAGCGCAGCGAACGATTTCCAACCTGAAGGTGAGTGAGCGTACCGAACGAACTTCAACCAGGACGTGATTGAGCCATGCAAATACTTATGAAGTTAAGCGGGGCAAAGCCCGCGGGCACAGCTAGTCTATATATAGATATATATATATATGTGTGTGTGTCTATCCGCACGATAACTTGAGTAATTTTTGTCCGATTTTGATAAAATTTGGTTTAAATGTGTAAGGCGGGATAAACTTGATTGAGTTCGCGAACCAGCATGATCGGACTATGGGAACGGGGGTTTATGGGGGGTTTTATGGGGTAAAAATAGGTTTTTCGCATTTTTGACCCTAAAAACAAAAAACTCACAATTTCTTTCCAAACCATTTTGTAGAGCTTAAAAAAACAAATAATTTAGTATATTGAAGCGTTATTATGCGCCTAATTGTTACGGAGAAAATTCAAAAAAAATTTAATTTTAAAATTCCCATGTTATTCTTATGGAGAATAAGTCAACTGTTGTAGTTTGCTTGTTTATGAACATATTTTGATCAAATTTGGAAAATACATTAATTTCTTACTAAACTACAGTACCTTTTAACATTTTACATTAAAAAAACTTTTTTACCCTCCCTGTTGCAGCAAACCTAAGTACTGGTTAAGCTAATTCTGTTTAAATAGGGAATACATTTTATATTTTTAAGGAGACATTTTAGTGTAAATCCAATGAGGTGAATGGAAATTCGCTAAGTTTGCAGGTTTGCTGCGGCGGGGTTATTTTAATGTTTACCATAGAACATCCTCCATCAAGAAGATGATATTGTCAAATAAGAGTTAAACGCATCAATATATATATATAATTCCACAAAAAGTAGGGTAAACTGAACAAATTTAACTCAATATAACATTAACCGTCGACCTTCCACCCCCCACACATGGAGTCACTTTGTAGATGAACTGTTGGTTAGCCTCCCGAGGGGTTGGCATCACTGTCGATGTTCCAACGAAATTAAGCAATACACTACAGGGTTTATTTAGAAACTCATGAGTTGCTTGTATATGGCAAGTTTTCAGATAAATCATTTTCTCTATTATTTTAATAATCACCATCAATTAAGATGGAGATGCCACCTAAATAAATATTTCGACCCAAATCTATATAATTAATACGCTACATGAAACTTTGTCGGTTGAACTCCTCCGCCATTTCTTAACCGATTTTATTCATTGACGTCTCATTGGAAAGAGCGTGTTGCGTACATTTGCAAACTGGCCTTACATTTTTGAAAACGCCCCTAGGGCTCTGCCCCAGTGGCTTTGAAAGTTCCCATGTTATCCTTATGGAGAACATAATCGCTTACATTTTGATCAGCTGTATAATTTAATTGCTGTTATTTATTTTTCAATTCAATGAAACCATCGATTGAAACGCATTGAGCAGTACATTTATTTACTATTTGAGTTTGTGTAAACATAACCCCCAAGACGGATCGTGTTAGTATGGTTGTATCTGAAATTTGTGTTTTTATCGTTGTTTTGTGTCGCTATGACGGATCGTGTTAGCATGATTGTAACTTAAATTTGCGCATTTATCGTTGTTTTGTGTAGCTATAATTTGTTTATTTGTTGTTTTTTTTTTCTTTTAAATGTCTCAGAAGTGACGACAACAAAACATAGACGGAGGCGTAATCGTGATAACGACCGCAGCTACAGAACAGTGGTGCGTAATAGGCTTAACTCATGACAGTCGGCACCTGACTATGGATAATCTCAACTATTAGGTTACAAATGCGCCCTAACACTACCCCAAAACGACTTTTCGTTATCAATTGGCCCTCTATCAATGATTTGTGTTGCCTGTACAGCGAGGCATTTTGAGAAGGAGAAAACCGGCAGGAATTCCTTTTTTACCAATAACGAAGATAAACATGGACAACCTTATATGGCTATAAGTCAGGAAATGTTTGTAGAAAACATCAAAAAGCAATACCAGGTTATTAAATATGAAATATTTACAAGAAATGTTAATTACTGTTATATACATCGTGAGTTACACAATGGTAATCTTTGAGTTGTCTGTTTTGAACTCATTGTAAATATCCGTTTTATAGCGTTATTCTTTTTGAACTCCTGTAATACTTTGAAATTGCTCGAATTCGAGTAACATGTACACTAGTAAGGAATTATTAGGCTACATGAGATTTTATTATTATTTATGTGATAAATCTACTAAATTTTTTTATTTGCATGACCTTGACAGATTGCACTAAAATTATACTAACAGATCAAGTTTATAGAAAATATCTCTTTTAAACAATGACTTATTAGATAAACGTATATGTATTGATTTAATAAATATTTTATTTTTAATGTATTTATTTCCTGTTTCTACCGTGCAATAAAAATTAAACTAGTAAAATTACCTTTTTAAAAACTACTGATGGTATTCAGTGCTGCTTTTAAATGTTAAATATGAGATTTTAATAGATCTACATTCTCCCAAAACTGTTTCGTTATCGTTGTATCTTTCATTTTATAGTAGATACTGGGTCCAATAACCACTCATATAGAGAATTGTTTCACAACGTAATTGACCAACATGCAAACATTACAAACATATTTTTCCATGCATCTCTTTACAGAATACAACAATGTAGGCCTACAACCATTCTGTTAATTAATTTCCACCCATTAAAATCCATAATTGATTTTTTAACCTGTAAAACCATCGTAGCCTACCTGCAATCGTACCCTATGCTTAGCCGTTTCGCTCTAAAGATCTCAAATTAGCTGTGGATACAACGACGTCATCACCCAGTTTTGGAGCGCTTTTGACCTCATTACTGCCCCCCCCCCCAAACCTCACTAACACCCCCCAAAATGTCACACCAACCCTAATTGGTTTTATGTGGTGAAATATCCAAATGAACAATCTGATTCATTACACAATATATTTTCCAAAACATGACAGGCTATAAATAATATATTATGGTTATAACATTTTTTTAAGAGACTGCAGACACAGTGTGCTAAAGACGGGTCGCCGGAATTTTATCCCCCTGGAATTTTACCCCCTGGGCAAAGCTGACGTCACTATGACGTAGTAACCTGAGTGGCCAAAAGTTTGTTCGCGGCCGGAATTTTACCCCCGCGGATTTGGAAGTCTAATGAAAATAGTCAGAGCGTGATTAATTAGATTAGCGATAAAAACCAGAATTTTACCTCCCGTCCATATAACTAGCGTTTAGGCAACTGAAGATGTACGGGCCGGATTTTTACCCCCGGAATTTTACCCCCTGGCTGATTTTAGAAATTGAATGATTGATTTTCTTATTTCTGTTTTTAATTAATTGTAAACATTTCATTATTTAGTAGCCTATCTTTATTTATTTATTTTTTAATCTCAACTAAGTAAACAGAATTCGCTGTTTTATTTTGATCATATTAACCAACAGTTGGCTTCAAAGACCGAATCCTGACACTCGAATCTCAAAATTAATATTAAAACCCTGTTCGATTAGTTAATGTTACATATAAATTAAGATAGGCTACTTAATAATAAAATGTTTACCATTAAATTAAAACTGAATGATGATAATTAATCATTCTCACTAATTTATATCTGGCCAGGGGGTACAATTCCGGGGGGTAAAATTCCGGGGGGTAAAATTCCGGGGGTAAAATTCCGGGGGTAAAAATCCGGGCCGTACATTCTAGGTTTTTATAATTTGATGTGTTCTGATTAAACTCACAACCGTGAAAATATATGTTTAATTCCGCGTTTAATCCATCGAGCTGATGTCGCGAAACTCAAAAGTTCGCGGCCGGAATTTTACCCCCTGGTTTGTGACGTCACGTTTGCCCAGGGGGTAAAATTCCAGGGGGATAAAAATCCGCTACCCCCTAAAGACTATCGGAAAGAAATATA
Organism: Macrosteles quadrilineatus; assembly: GCF_028750875.1. Lineage (NCBI taxonomy): Eukaryota > Metazoa > Arthropoda > Insecta > Hemiptera > Cicadellidae > Macrosteles > Macrosteles quadrilineatus. The sequence goes on along the minus strand of NW_026542601.1, from coordinate 10,993,408 downwards.
TTTTAGTGTAAATGAAATGATGGACTCTTGTTGGATCAATAATAAACACGATATTTTTTGTCTTATTTGTGCTAACGGTTAGGACGAGACAGCCGTGGTTTATAGATAGCAATGTAAAATGGATCTAGTATTATATTTTGGAACCCATACCACTCCAAAATACGGTTTTTCGTAGGCTCCAAAGTAAAACATCACAGCGAACAATGTCTCCTCAGTCTTGACAATTAGTTATCTTCTTACTCAATTAATTATATTATTCTACAGAACAAAGTGTATATTGTACATTAGTTTAAGTTATCAAAATGTCTCAAAATATTAGTTACAAGATATTGATTGCTAAGTTTGATCTGTAAAATGTAGTTTTCACGTTTAAATTTGTGGCTATCAATTTAAATGTTGCTGTTGTTAATAATTTGCATTGATTGTGTGAGTCTAGAGTATTCTGATTTCTGTAAGGCACTGATACAATGTTTCTATCTATGTACCTTTACTGGCTTGTAATTATAATAGCACTCATATCTACTATCGTGCTTGTTCGCCTTTACTTAGTATGGTTTTGTTTCAATATATTCAATTGGTATTTGGCAGGGAGCGAGCTAGTCTAGTGGTATAGTGTGGAGCTTCGGTGCCCAAGCTCCCGAATTCAAATACCACCAACCACCAATGGACTTTATCCATGTGATAATGCCGCAACCCACTAGGACCAGCCTGAAGTAATGTGTAAAACCGTTCCGGGCTAGAACTAGCGTCCTAGGATGTGAAGTTGGGACGTAAAGAAAAAAATTTATTTGAGTCGTACTAAAGTGAATTACAGTAATTACTATTTTCCGTCGTACTGCTAAGTCCTTACTGCGTAGGTTTTCCAAAAAGTATAGAGTGTTTTTCTAATGAAAAAAGTAATAAAATATTCAGATTATTCCACCTAGTAATAATTATATTGTATAGTAAAATAATTAATAGTAATAATTAATGTATTTAAATTCAAATACTTTACAGGGAAATTTGTTTGCGTGAAATCCCAACTCATTATCTTGACAGCCATGTTAAAGCGTGCGTTTAAGGAGAAGGGGGAAATACCAAGAGACAGGAATATTTAGAAAACATCAACCGAATATCCCTCTACGGAGTTGGTCGGTACTGAATTAAACTCTACCTGATTAAATTAAATGGATACAGTTATTTGACTTAATTTGTACTATTGGATAACCTTACCATCACATTGATATAAAATTTAGGATTGTGTTGGGAAACGTGTAAATTTATCTATTTGAAAACTGAATGTTGTCATATTATATGTTTATTCAGTCTGATAGTTGTCATCTATTGAACAAATTATCACTTCTTTCCTAGTTTAAAAAATTTTAATTTATGTTTTATTTTGAGTTAGTTTATGATATATGGTCAACTTTTACGATTCACCCATCTGTAGTTAGAACTGATTTTACGCCTTATTATGAATATCAGGCAAAAATATACCTACAAAACGTACACTAAGAGACAAACTAAATTACAACTTTTAAAATCTGCATACAATTCAATAACACGTAACCAAAGGTTAATTTAGGTTAGGTTATGTTAGATTTTTAGAAGCACTATTTTAGAAAGGTCGCGTAATTAATATTCGGCCAAAAATAACACAATTGTTTTAAAATAAACGCTCTAACTAAACGGAAAGAGTGCCAATTCAATTATAAAACGATTTAAACTGGCCGTGACTAAAAGACCCATTTATAGGTTTCGGATATCTGAAAATAGCGAACACCCTGATTAAGTGGAAATTTATTCTCACCAAGCTAATTTTAGCACAAAACCTAAGGGTATTTTATTGTCCCAGTATTTTGCGATAATTAAAGCAGAGAATTTTGACAGTGATACGGCGAATACGAATCGACGACTAAAAGTAATTGTTCAACCAATCTTGGTTATTTAAAATCATTTCTGGTGGTATTTAACATCAAAAGTCTTCATCAGTGGTAGCCATATTGGATTATAGTCACATAAGAGCAATGTTAACTTTGTAACAGAATTTCTAAAAAAACCTGTTGTGGTAAAATATTGATTGAGGTTTATAAAATTAAGGTTTAGTAGTCCTCTATTGAGTGAGGATTTTAGTTTTGTTATTTTTCCACCACTTAATAAGTTAATGGTCATTAACTAAGCCTTTAATTAAATAATTAGTTAAGAAAAGACAAAAACAAATATTTGAAATATAATTTCTTCATTCCCTATTTCTCTATTTTATAAACCTAATTATAAAATTTCATAACTATATCTTTATAAATAACACCGGTATGCTGCTTCAAATGATGGTATGTTCTGTCAAATCTATCATTTCTCTTATGGGACTAAAATCCAATACGGCTACCACTAATGAAGACTCTTAATATAAGATGGATTATTAATATTCAGCTTAAAAACAATTGAAATGTTTTCGTCTTTCCTGAATGTATTTTTATAATTGTGTTGCATTGCAGTTCAAATTGCACATTGCAGTATATGATTTGATCACGTTCCCGTCAAAACAAGATAGGTATTTCCGAAATTTAAATACAATAATTTACAAAGTTACAACAATACATTGGAAAATATTCCCCAAGACTATCTGATAAAACTCGTCTATATGTGAACATTTTCTTTCAATATTTGTTGCTTCATACAAAACTGCTCGTCTGCAATTAAAATTACAATTGAATGTACTTTTTACTATCTATACTTTAGTACAGTATACTTTTTCATCTCCACTGTATGTAGATGTTTTATGCATATTAAGTTAGCGTGTTTTCAAGTTAAAAGCGAGAGAGCCAGCTGTTCTCACCTTTTCCATTGTTGAATTATCAAATCTGGAATGAGCAATACATCCAGCTGACTTCTCCCCAAGCCAGAACACTACTACCACTCCTTTTATCTATGCTACTACCCTAGCATATGTTGCACAGACCATAGTGACGTCATATGCTTGCAACATGGCGGCCATGTTGGCATGTTGCATGTTGGGAGATGATCAAGATTAATGTTCCCCCGGGTAATCTTGCTGTCGGATTAATCTGTGTAATCTCGATGGATAAGATTAATTATAGAACTGGCAAGTGATGGAACTGTCATGTCGCCCTGCTACTGCGAGTGGACAGTTTTGTTGGCCGATGTTTAGTACTGATCGTTCCGGTTTTGTTTGGCTACTATTGTGAATCCCATCCATGTTAAGATGGGCTGAAATTTATTCTGTAGTATGATAGAATATAATTACGCTGGATTGTTTTATGTTTATTTAAAAAATTGTTTCGATCGTTTTGTCAACTCTGCAATAGGTTTTCCACAATATTATATGTGTTTTAGTGACATTCTTTGGAATATGTTCAAGAGATTTATTTTGACTATGATGAAACTTATATGATTTTAATGTATCATATCTATAAATTAAAAATATACCTCTGAACTTTATTGCTTTATTCTTTCTAACATAATTTTATAAATGTAATATTACATTAAAATTTAAATAAAATCTCAATATAATTCATTTGAATACTGAAATAATTTTATAAAATAAATTAAAACAACATTTCAACAAATTATTGTTACAAATGGTCAATATATTATTTTTGCTAAATAGTTTTCAGCTTATCTCCTTTCAATCGCAATCATAACACAAAAGTGTCATTGCATGATTTTTTTAAAAACAAAGTTAAGTTAAATAATCCACATAGAATATTTCAAGAAACAAAGAGAGTACCTATTCAATATAAACTATATACTCTACTTTTATGATTTAAATTGAATTTTCAATATTCTAACCACAACTAGGATAATACACAGGTGGTAACCTAGTTTCAAACATGATCCAACTCCAAACCAAGTCATCGACGACTGATGCAGCTAAAATGAGGACGTGGCTAGACTGGATCCCAAGAGTCCAGTGTTACCAACTTGACCTGTATAGTTTGATAAACCGATTATAATGTTCAGAATATCCGTTTGTATTGGCTTTGACAAATGAATTTAAGGATTTCAATTTTGATTGGTACACATTTTATTGAACCAAATAAGGAAATCTTAAACGAGACGCTTTGAATGTTTCGCGTAGAAATTTGAAATGTTTTCTTGCAATCAATAACAAATTTCTAGAAAACATTTTTTTCAGTTAAAGTAAACAACAGTGTCAAAATTAAATTGTAGCTCTCAAAAATGTATTGAAACTAGACAAGTGTAAAATAGTTTTCTAAATGTTGGATTCCTATTTTAAAAATGTAGGTGGACGGAAAAATTCATAGGAGGGAATTACAGTTTGTTTGTGCCTCTAAAATCACAAATTGCCATAAATGGAGAGAAAACAAACAAATGTAAAATTACTATTACTAAATATTAGTTTTCAAACTCTACCATAATTTTTAGAGTTGAATACTAACCAGGCTTTGTTAGATACAAATTCTAAGTAGGCCTATAACAGGAAATTGAATATTAATTGTCCTTTTTACGAGAGCATGTACATGGTTACTCTCGATTTGTAGATAGACTAAATTACCTAGGGGATTAATTGTACTATCTAATATTATTTTGATAGTTTGCAATCCTACTGAGGTTATGATTGTTTTAAAATTATTACATAGTTGAGATATGGAGCTGTATTAATATCAAACATACGAATAACTACTTTTATTAGTAAATTTGGAAATTGATAATGCTTAATTTACAAAGCGAGTTACATTTCTTAAATAATTACCTTAGTAAGCTGAGGTAATTATGACTGTTTGACTAACGCCTAAGATATTCATGTATTTTGAAAAGATATCGTTTTCTTCTTTTTTATTTATATTTTTAGGTTGGTCATTATTTGAAAACCTTGTATATTTCAATAATAAAAGTTACTAGATAATTCTTACTTATTTAAATACTTTTTTTATCTTGAACTTCGATATTTCCAAGTTATTGAGAGAATTTTATTCCGAAATTGATATCGGTCAAATATTGGTGGTTTGGATCATTTTAAAAGCCTTAAGCCTAATAGCATCTGCGTCACCTGCCATAAAATAAGTAACTTATCACTTTCACCCTATTGGGGTAAGAATTTATTAATTTGAAACAACATGCTAAAATATCTGCTCCTTTTTCAGCTTCTTCTATAAAAAGTTATGCTCAAATTTGTTTTATATGCTTTTAAATTAGTGATATTTGTTTGGCAAATAACAATGTTTTAAATTTATTATTTTGTTGATGTATTATTATTCTTTGTTACTATGATAATATATGATAGTTTTTTATAAGAAGCTTACGTCACCTAACATAGCAGCATATTATTTTACAAACATTTTCAAAGAAATATTGTTTTACCTTTTTGATTTCCCCTTGGAACAACAGTCAAAAGTAGTTTCTTGCTTTAAAAAAAACTATCTAATGTTTCATTAAAAAAATGTATTACACGTTTAAACAATACAGTATCTTAGAAATATTTTTTGAAGTTCCTTTTAGAAAAATTGCAATCCATATTTAAAAATGAATGGATGTACGATTATAAAAAATACGTCTATAAACACTACTTGGTATATTTACAATTAAACTCTGAACCCATATATAATATATATATTACGGTATGCAATTGAACATAGATAAGAGATGTTAATTTGGCTGAAAATTTCAGTCATACCAGGTTAATATCAGGTTCAATCTGAGACGGAAAATCAAAATATTCTTAAAACAATTTGGGAAGTCTCGATGCCATAAGATTTGACTCGTAAGCCAAGAAAATATTTGTGTCCAAATATATATAAAAACTTAAAAAAAATAGCCAAGCAAATTCCATTTCCAGATACTAAATTATAGGTATGATCTATGATAGGCAATACTGGTGTGCACTGGACCATGTAACTAGAACAACTCCAGGCCGACAATCAAGATGGCAATTGCAACCTAGCCTCAAGTTATGGCTTGTACTACTGGGTAATATTACAGGACTATGCAATCAGCGTCTAGTAGGAATAATTACCTTTTTGCATTAAATCGTATTAATATGACTTAATCAATTTTATATTTATTTCAACTCATTGATTAGATTTAATTTTGATTTGTAAGTTACCTTTTGAAATTGTATTACATTAAAAGTACTAGTATATTACGTTACTAGTCTTGAAAATATGTGTTTACCGGATGAGTGGTTAACACATTCCGGTTAATCACCGGTTAACACATTTTAGACGAGTGACGTACGATATTTTACGCCATACTAAGCTAACTTCAATACAAAATCTGTACAGATCCTTATATATTCCCACCGACTAAAGTACTAACAATTACTAAAGAGAGGTTATGTTTTAGTGTATAACCACTTATTGCCAAATATAATCAGCTGGTTGGTGTACGGTAAAAACTCATTACAGTACAATAGAACGTAATGAAACCCCATTTGATTAAGCTGGCGGCAAATAGTGGTTTTCTGGACTAAATCCTTGCGTGGAAAGTTCGTTAAAACAGTGGAGTGTGACGTAAACTATTTTTTCTGTACAATGACACTTAATGTCATTTTCAAATTCTGCAATAACAAATATGGTGAAAAAGGTAACGGAGATGGCGATATATGGATCAAGATGTTACAAGAGATTGAAAATCAAAATCGGTCCTGAAAACAAATTTAAGGTGAAAAAAAAATCGTTCAACATATTATTTCGTATTACTTGGAAAATAACTGAATATGTTCCGTCCATCTAGGTATATCTAGAAGATTGCGTCTGCATTGATATTCTCTTGATTTTTATTACACCAAAATGTTTAAGTCACATTAATCGAAAATAAAACCAGAACTAGGTTATAAAATGTCGGGGTAACTTCCCCTTACCTCGTTCTTTATTGCGCTCTTTCTCTCCTAGGATTCCACGAGTCCAACTCTAATTTGCTCACATACTTTACAACTTTCCCACCTTTAATACTCTACTTGTTAGCTATTTTATTTTTCGCACGTTTCTCCGTTTCTTATTTATGCTGTTAATTTAGTTTACACTGCCAAGCTCGTAAATTTCACTTGGATCTCTTTGTTAGTAGTTGCAGTATAAACCTGGTTAAATCTTATTGTGTGTTGTATTTTTATTGTGTATATTATTTTTATTTTATTAATTACCCCTTACGGAATTAATTTAAATTATGAAAATTTCTTAGTTAGTTTGGTTTTGTATGATAATCATAAATCTACTAAAGACAACTGTAAAAATCCTATATATTAATAGGCAATGGATGTAATAACTATTTACATTACAAGGGTAGTAAGAGCGGAAGCGAGTTGCATAATTCACCTAAGTAATGTAAACAAGCTCTTGCGTAACTTGTAACGTACAAGATTTTACCTGACCCGACAATATACAGGAGGTTATGAACAATATTTTTCATTATCCATTTCACTCAACTTCTAACAGTAACGTCCATCATTATCATTTACAAACAAATTTGGGAAAATTCTTAAAAGCATAACAATAAAATTCAAGGGCACAGCTGATTTATAGCGTTGAACGTCGTTGGCTCCATAGAGGTATATTTTTTAAGTTAAGCTATAAAAGGTATAAAATTACCTGAGTACTGCCAGAGTGATCCTGTTGGTCCTTACGGATTACGCGTTTCGAGGAGCTTAAGTCCTCATCATCAGATCTTGTACAAGAAACACATCTATCACTTCGAAAAGGTCGTCAAAAGTTTAAATATACAACACGGACACATAATAAATAAACACATTTTACAATTACGGGTAGGCCTACCGACAAAAACTTGCAATGTCCGACCGCACAGATGTAGGTTAAAGTCATGACTGCAAATATTAACAGTCAAAATAAATCATGACTGTAAATATTAACCAACAGGATCACTCTGGCAGTACTCAGGTAATTTTATACCTTTTATAGTTTGTTCCGTGATCCAGAGACAAAAACAACTCAAAATATGAAGTTTAAGTTAAGCACTCAATGTCATTTAAATGGGTTTCATTACCTCACCGAGTGAGTTTTTTCAACTTTACATCACTCGTGAAGTAAAGAAGTTATACATCACGCTTGGGTCTAGGGAAGTTTAACATGGCGGGTTTGGTAAAATTTTAAAAAATACCTGGGCCGTCGCCATGCTGGTGAGAAATAACAACGAAGTGTTAACAGAAAACAAAGAACATTTCTAATCCCACAGTATACTAGATATTTAAATTACGACCACTCTGGTGTTTGAAAAAATATTTTTAGATTCTAAATAACTCTTCAACGGCTGTTTGAAATGAACGAAATTAACATTTCTCTTATGACGGGCAAAACCAAGATGGCCCTTAGCTTCCATGGATTCCCTTGGAAAACAATCCAAAACTTCAAAGAACATTTCTAATCCTACAGTATACTAGAAATTTAAAATATAATTACTTTGGTGTTGAAAAAATGTTTTTGAGTGATAAAAAACTCTTTCGCTGTTGTTTGAAATTATCCAAGATGGCCACTAGCCTCCAAGGACTCTAAACTTCTTGTCTGTCTACAACGGTGTGTTCTTCGTTCCTCGTCTGTCAACCGAAATTTTGCACCGAACTCTCCACCGGAATTTTCTTCATCCCTATCCATCGGCATTTTCGACATTCTTGTCGGTCCCACCGTGCATTTCTCCCCTATTCACACATTGCCTATCCTGTATTGCTTGTTTACCCAGTTCTGAGCATTTGTCTGATCGCATCCTCTTCTAACTCCTCCTTGTTCCAGACCCTCGTCGTCATCTCGCTCATCACCGCCTCAGCTCACCAGAGGCTACCACCGGGGCAGAGCTGCAGCTTCCCTCCCCCGCCCCTCGGCTGTCCACGGGCAGCGCCACCCTGGGTCGTCTGGCCAGGCTGCTCAATCAGAGGGCTGGCGGAGACACTACACCCCGGAGACTGTCTTGGGAAACGTGAGTAGAGTAAAGCTCACTTCATAACCTTTAAAATATCTCAAATTGTGGTTGAAATGTTTCAAACATTCCTAGCTGCTTGTGTCTTTCATGTGCATTTTTAGATTGCCAATATTATTCCAGGTATACTACTTAAACGTAAATTATTGCTACTGTAGTTTTTGGGCGGGCATTAATTGTGCCAACTGACCTAAGTCAGATAGGTGGGTATTCCTGAATTGCGCCAACTACTCCAGGGAGCCACCCGATACGTCTTTGACTGTGTAATTGAGTAGGTTAGGTTAAGTTAGGTAGGTTAGCTTAGGGATAACACGTAAACCAGGACATTCTTTCCGCCGGCAACTCACCCCTATCTAGCTTGGGCTTGGCGCAACCTAGGAATATCTTTTGGGCCCCTTTGTGGGCTTGGCGCAATTAAGGAACTCTTTTGTGCAACTAATGTACCAGGTTTTATCGGTATGGCTTTAATGTATTTATTTTGAATCCGAGGAAATCACAGTCAAGTCCAGGAATATACATACTTTTATTGTGATGTAAGACGATATTTAAAAGTATTTAGAGCATTTTTTCATTAGTTATTCCAGAATGCTCAAACGAACATCTAAATGATGGAATGGGTGCTAAATGAGATCATGAGAAGGTACCGGAGTCCAAGTTTGAAAACATTTAGTGAGCTGCTTAAAGTTGTTTATAAAGAAGTGATAATGAGGTTGATGTTCGATTGTATTTCAAACTTATTTTACCCGGAACGAATATTCAAAACGAGGAGGTTATGGATTCCAGAAAATGAAACATAATGAGCTACTTAGAATGGCTTATAGAGAAGAGACTGTTATTACAGAAATGCTCTGCTAGCTTTTAACTATATCCTTAGTTTGATATGAGGTTGTTTGTTCAATTGTATTCTAAATATCTTTTGCCAAGAGTGGATATTAAAAAAGAGGAGGGAGCAGATTCAGGTGTTTAAATATTTAATAAGTTACTAAAGTGGCTTATTGAGATTGTTTGTTCAATTTTATTTTAAACGTCGTTTACTGAGAGTGGATATTTAAAACGAGATAGTGGATTCCAGGACTGAAATATATAATTGGCTACTTGAAGTGGTTTATTAAAAGGGTGATTGAAGATGCTATTGGTTTTTAGATTGTACTTTAAACATAGTTAACCTTTATTTTTTTTAAATTTCTATTTGTAGTTTTTTTTATTTGTATTGTTTTTAATTTGTTTTTGATAACTATCAAAATTACTATTTTTACACTCATTAGTAAGTTTGTAATTATTAACAAATACGCGGATAGTTGGTATAATATACTTTTACAGAAATTAACGTCTTAATCTTACTTTCAGTGCTGTATAAATGTCTTTCTTATCAGCATGATTTCCATGCATGAAGGTTGAAACTAAGGATTTTACAAAAAGTGGGTATTGACAAACTAAAGGGAACAGATTCAAGGAATTGTAAAATTGAAGTGTTGTAGTTGAGTCGTTAAATTGCAGCATTGTTTCCTTCTCCTTGACTCAACATTTAATTAAAATGAATTTAGTTAACCTAACAAAAAACCTGTATTCCTAATTCCTCAATATATGTACTTTATCTTTGTACATTGAAAGTTAGAATTTTAAGTGTAGAAAAAAGAATATTGCTCAAACTTAATACTTGCTATTTCGGTATAATTTATACATTTTATACTAGACACAATAGTAATAATTTTTAGAGTTACCTATTAAATATTCTCGTGTTCTATATTGCTTAATGAATTAAGAAAAAAAAGGAGGCAAAAGTAAAAATGGCCATCAATTGTGTTCATTCAGTTTCGAGTATGTAATTTTCTATACTGACTCGGAAACTTAAATATGCATCAGGACAAACTTAAATTAAGAAGCACAAAACTACCAATAATTTTAAGTCGTCGATTTTCACTCCCAATAATTGTCACAAGCAGCACACTCCCCACATTTAGTGATATACTGATGTCAGCCAATACGCTCTCAGTGTTGTCCCATTGGCGGGTTATGGCTCGTATCTGGTTTATGATTATTTCATCTCGTTGTAAGTTATTTCTCAATTCTGCTCTCAAATAGCGTTACTTTGTTGTTTGATGTTTTATAACGTGGTTTTAGCGGTTTTATTTGACCATTCATATGTTTGACATCAACAATGAGATAGGTTCGAAATGGTACCCGGATCTATAGGCATTTAAGGCAACAAATTTGTTTTTAGTTTTCTAATCACATATTACATACTAGTGTTTAAACCTGCATGTAATAGTATATTTTGTAACTAGGGCCGAAAATGAAGTTTTGCCGGCACGAGATAGTTTTTAAGTTCGAAACCAAGTCGAGAACTTAAAACGATCGAGAGATGGAAAACCATTTTGGTCCGTGATACGAACGCTATTTTTCACCATACTATACCCTATTACCACTATTCACCACAATAATAATGCACACTGATGGTCAACACAAATTCAACTTTAAGGTTATGTGAAGAAATAATTTGAGGAATCAGCAAAAATAATAATAAATAGTTGCTAGGTAACCGGTGACAATAAAACAATTATATTGCAATGCTATGGATACTGATTGTGTATTTAATATGCATTCATTTTTTTAGAAAGTAAGCGGGCAGCTGATTTTGTGGCCCTAGAGATGTAAAAACCTGCTCGGTCCCAAATTACGATGACGATTGGCATGGCCAGCAAATCGTAACTTTTAGCCACCAATGTATGTAAGAAATGTTGAAACCAATGTATGTAAAACAACTAAAAACATCACAGTGGGGTGAAAACTATTTATTGATAATCAGAAATTCACAAAAATATGGGGTTGGTCATACGAAATACGGTAGGAAATGAAATATATTACAAGATCAAATACAAACACCATTAGTAAATGTCATAAGCAAATACTATTTACTATGCCACATAAAAAAAAACTTCATACAACTTCATTTCAATATTGTTTATGTAATCCTATACTCTAATACGAGCAAAGTTTGCTTGTATGTATGTATGCTTGCACCAAGATCTCGAAAACGGCTCCGACGATTTTCTTCAAACGTTGTATATAGTTTATTTCTGGCCTAAAAACGAGTTTACTGCAATTAGAACTGCCAACAAAAATCTAATTACGTAGAAAAATGAAACTGAAAATCACATTTTTTTAACATTAGTCTTATGGGTTGCTAGGTAACCATGTTGGCTGAATTAAATAACAAGGAAAAAGTAAACAAAAGACTTGTAATTTGTCTATCCACAGTATAATAGCAAAACAAAATACAGTACAAAAGGAAAAACATCAGTTGTTACTATTGAGCAAAGATTATACTGAAGATTACTTGATTCTATAGTCAAGGGTAGCAGTGTGGAGTGTGGGATCTGTTTATGACGATTAGATTACGGTATCTGCAATCCTTAAATGCTTAGGAAAGGGAGGAAAACAGGTCCACGACATAGGAAGTGGTGAAGGAAGTAGTTAAGGCGAGCAGTCTGGAGTGTGGGAACTGTTTATGACGATTAAATTAAGGTATCTGCAATCCTAAAATGTAATGGAAAGGGAGGAAAACAGGTCCATGACGTAGGAAATGGGGAAGGAAGTTGTAAGGCTAGCAGTGCAGAGTGTGGGAACCGTCTGTGGCATTTATGTATCTGCAATTCTAAAATAGTATAAGGAAGGAGGGCAAACAGGTCTACGACATAGGGAGTGGTGAAGGAAGTAGTAAGGGTGAGCAATCCGGAGTGTGGGAATTGTTAATAACGATTAGATCAAGTTATCTACAATCCTAAAATGCTATGGGAAGGGAGGGAATCAGGTCCGCGACGTAGGAAGTGGTGAAGGAAGTAGTAAAGGCGAGCAGTCTGGAGTGTGGAAACTGTTTATGACGATTAGATTAAGGAATCTGCAATCCTAAAATCCTATGGGAAGGGATGGAAAGAGGTCCGTGACGTAGGAAGTGGTGAAGGAAGTAGTAAAGGTGAGCAGTCTGGAGTCTGGGAACTGTTTATGGAAATTACATTAAGGTATCTACAATCCTAAAATGCTACAAGAAGGGAGGAAAACAGGTCCATGACGTAGGAAATGGTGTAGGAAGTAGTAATGCTAGCAGTGCAGAGTGTGGGAACTGTCTGTGGCATTTATGTATCTGCAATTCTAAAATGGTATAGGGAAGGAGGGCAAACAGGTCCACGACGTAGGGAGTGGTGAAGTAAGTAGTAAAGGCGAGCAGTCTGGAGTGTGAAAACTGTTTATGACGATTAGATTAAGGAATCTACAATCCTAAAATGCTATGGGAATGGAGGGAAACAGGTCCGCGACGTAGGAAGTGGTAAAGGAAGTAGTAAAGGCGAGCAGTCTAGAGTGTGGAAACTGTTTATGACGTTTAGATTAAGGAATCTGCAATCCTCAAATCCTATGGGAAGGGATGGAAATAGGTCCACGACGTAGGAAGTGGTGAAGGAAGTAGAAAGGCGAGCAGTCTGGAGTGTGAAAACTGTTTATGACGATTAGATTAGGGTATCTGCAATCCTAAAATGCCATTGGAAGGGAGAGAAACAGGTCCGTGACGTATGAAGTGGTGAAGGAAGTAGTAAGGGTGAGCAGTCTGGAGTGTGGGAACTGTTAATAACGATTAGATCAAGTTATCTACAATCCTAAGATGCTATGGGAAGGGAGGGAATCAGGTCCGCGACGTAGGAAGTGGTGAAGGAAGTAGTAAAGGCGAGCAGTCCGGAGTGTGGAAACTGTTTATGACGATTAGATTAGGGTATCTGCAATCCTAAAATGCCATTGGAAGGGAGAGAAACAGGTCCGTGACGTAGGAAGTGGTGAAGGAAGTAGTAAAGGTGAGCAGTCTGGAGTCTGGGAACTGTTTATGGAAATTACATTAAGGTATCTACAATCCTAAAATGCTACAAGAAGGGAGGAAAACAGGTCCATGACGTAGGAAATGGTGTAGGAAGTAGTAATGCTAGCAGTGCAGAGTGTGGGAACTGTCTGTGGCATTTATGTATCTGCAATTCTAAAATGGTATAGGGAAGGAGGGCAAACAGGTCCACGACGTAGGGAGTGGTGAAGTAAGTAGTGAAGGTGAGCAGTGTGGAGATTGGGAGTGGATTAATGTATCTGCAATACTTTTCAGAGTAAACTAATAATTTTCCCCGAGCAAAGCTCGGTCTCCAGGTACTTTTCTACTAAATTAGCTATTAATTACATTTTTCTTTATCTTTAGTAGCCTCATTAGAAAGAAGTTAGATGAATTAGAGCTATGCATTTTGTAAAAAAATAAAATAAATAACAAAAACCTACTCTACAGTAGGTAGTCCGATCAGTCATTGTCAAAACGAGAAAAGTTCATACAATGTTGGCGTTCACCTGCGACCGGCCGTTCTTGTTGTAATTTCATATACAAAACTTTTAGTTATTAAAAAACCAGGGTTTTGTGCATTTTTTATTGTTCTATGTAAAAATTTAGTAAGGTTTACAACGATTTGTCAAACAAAACAAATGCTCATGTAGTGTACAATACTACAAAACATAGTACCCTAAATCCAGAAAAAGTCACAAAGTAAAAGGTAATAGACTGGAAAAGTAAAAAATTCAGTCAATTGGGAAAACGAGCTAGAAATAGCAAAAGAGAGATTTGAATAAGTCAATGGAAAGCCAGAGTCGTCCATTCTGGGCTTTAAGAGAAGATTGTAGTCATTGTGGCAAGCACGTGATGATAGCTTGTGATTTTTGTGTCAAGAGAGATATTAATTCACTTAAATAATTTAACCCACTCAAATAATTTTCAACTATTTTCAAAGATTCTCATAATTTTCTTTTTTTAATTAATGGGTGTTAGATTATGTTTTCAGTATTTTAAGAATTATTCAAAAAATACAATTTGACCCCTTGATATATTACTGAGTAATCCACAATATTTTGCAACAATTGACATTAATAATATATTTTTAAAGGTTATAAGTATGACTTTTATAAGGTTGTTAAAACTGTTATAAGGAAAACTGTGAACATTCCATATTACATCCCAATCAGAAAGGTGTGGGAAAATATCAAAGTCGTGAAACAAATGGTTAAACTGATCGGAATATTGAAACACACGTGACAGGGCTACCAACCCACAGCCCCAAGGTACAAATTCCCCCCAATATCCCTCCAACAATATCTCACTCTATTGTGGAACTTTGAACACACTTTTGTAAGAGAATTTTTCTAAATAAACTATTTTTCTAAACTAATATCACTTTGTTACTGTTTTTTTTTATAGAGAATTCAATAACTTATTAGGGAGGCATTCGCCATGCTAGATATTGTACACCTACATAAAATAAAATTGAGATACAAAAACACAACAGCAAAGTTATGCAGAATCCAACCAGTCGCATGTAAACCGAGCAAGAGTAGGATGTCAAAGTACTTTAGCTGTATCAGTCACCAGAGTTCAACAATAATAGTTGTCAAAGCCTTTTGAAGATTTCCACAGACTTTTTATTCTTTACTGAATACAAACCTTTATCCTCGGAGAAAACCAAACTAAATCGAATGTGGCTTTTGTTTTCTCGTCCTTTGCTTGTTTATTCTTTGCTTTAGCGGATTTCTCTTATATGGAAGTAACGTCATGGGTGTAAAGAAATCTATGGGTAAATTAATTGTCTATATGCCTGTGTGTTAGGGGTTGTCTTCAGATCCAAAGGTTGCTGGTTCTATGCCCAGTGTAGTAGTATGGACCCCGAAGCTGTTTGCTATTGGCTATATTAATGCAAATTATCATCTAAATATACCAAACTACGATATAAGCAAAGCCAGGGTTTGACCGCTCCCTTGCAACACACGAAAGACTTCCGAAAAAAGAATGGCGTGAAGAAAGATAAGATTCATAAATGCGTTCATAAAAGTATGACATTAAGTAACATTTATTTATGGTAATAACTAAATAAATTCTATAAGGATAAACTGTGGTTTAAAACGTTTTTATTAGCTCGCTTTCTTGTCTGTTCGGTACAAATTTTGCAATCGATTTTAAATCAACTTCTCAATAAGCTAGAGACTTGAAACTTGAAACATAGCTCACAAATGGATGACAATGCAATATTATATCAATTTATTTTCATATTTCCTTGGGCTACGCCCCATGGGCTTTCAAAATTTTAATGTTTACGTTTTGATGAATGTAAATATATCAATTGAAGTCAGCTGTAATAGCTATTTACATTACAAGTGTAGTAAGAGCGTTTTTACATCACGCAGGTGAATATTGTGCAACGAGCGGAAGTGAGTTGCATAATTTGGGAGACGGAGGTCGTCCCATAATCCTACCCGGGTATTGTTGAAGCTAATCGCCTGATTTATGGCCTTTCCTGGCAGTTGAGGGGTTGCAAGCACTAGAGTGGGGGTAGAGCGAGATAGAAGATGGAGTTTGTTGCCCCCAGCGACACCGGACGTCTGACGTTCCCAGAAGGATAGGGTTGACATTATAACAATTCGACTTAAAGAATTTGAATGGACTTCCGTTAACAAATAATGCAATGAAGGGAATCAGTGTTTAGTACTAGGAAAGTTAAAGGAAATATAAGTGATTAGCGTACAAGGATTTAATTTGCTATTTCTTAGATATTCCTTACGTAGGGTCACTCGGGTCACTTTGCAGGGAAGTAACTGCGAGAGTGTGATTGACCTCAATTGCAACCTAACAATTGTTTTGATTTTACGTGGTAGCATCATAAGCGAACATCCTTAACACAAAAACCAAGGCAACGCTGGTGATACAACTATTGGTCATAGTTTATTTCGTTGAGTCGTATATTAAGACTTATTGAAAGATTTGTTTATACAAAATAATAAAATCACAGTTTTGTACGATATTGAACAAGTTTTATTCAAATCTTTACTGCAAACGTCACATTCCAAATACCAATTGTGTGACGAGAAAATACGTAATCTAACCTGTACTCCTAATGATTTTGATGAAAATATATTTCTGGTCATTTATGATCTAGTAGTGACTTTGTTATAACAATTCTGTCGAACTATAGGGTGTTAAGTAACTCTCTACCAACCTTTTAGAATATAATTTCTGGGTTAATAACGAATGTATAAATACAGTATCACATTTAAAGCACCCGTAAATCAATGGTTACGCACAGAGCCACCATTTTGTTTTTTTATATCCATGTTACTTAAAATTTTAAATTGTAAATAAATGTTAATGCTAGTTTAATTAGTTTTTGCAAGAATATATTACAATTTATAAATTTAAAATTTAATATGGCAGCCATTTAAATATTTTTAACAGTAGTAACGTTATACCAGTAAATCTTAAAATAAACACAAGAATGCTTTTTACTGTAAATTCTAACACAAACGTAATGACACATCGACGTAGAAAATCCAATTAAAAATGACCGAGATATGGCATTTTTGTAGTCTGTGTCTAAAAAACTGTAATAGTGCGTGTGGTATAAGTACTTGTCTGCAACTATGTGACCAACAAACCAGAATCATAAGAACTAAATATATACGACGCGACACAAAAACAGTCATACCAGTGTTATTTTTTATCAGGTTTTCTATCTTTATATGTTATTGCGTTTGTCTTGAAGGTAATAAGGTATTTTTTGTGAAATATTAATTGTTTAGTATGAATGTAACAAATTTGCCAATCTATATAATTAATACGCTACATGAAACTTTGTCGGTTGAACTCCTCCTCCATTTCTTAACCGATTTTATCCATTGATGTCTCATTGGAGAGAGCGTGTCGCGTAGATTTGCAAACTGGCCTTACATTTTTTTTTTAAAGTCCCTTGGGCTCTGCCCCAGTGGCTTTGAAAGTTCCCATGTTATCCTTATGAAGAACATAATTGTTTACATTTTGATCAGCTGTATAATTTAATTGCTGTTATTTATTTTTAAATTCAATGAATCGCATTGAGTACATTTATTTACTATTTGAGTTTGTGTAAACATAACCCACAAAACGGATCGTGTTAGTATGGTTGTATCTTAAATTTGTGTATTTATCGTTTTTTGTGTCGCTATGACAGATCGTGTTTTAGCATGATTGTAACTTAAATTTGTGCATTTATCGTCGTTTTGTGTAGCTATAATTTGTTTATTTGTTGTTGTTTTTTCTTTTAAATGCTTCCGACGCGACGACAACGAAACATAGACAGAAGGCGCAATCGTGATAACGACCGTAGCTACAGAACAAAGGCGCGTAATAGACTTTAACTCAAAAAACTCATCACATTCAGCAACCTGACCCTGGACAATCTCAACTATATATTAGGTTACAAATGCGCCTTAACAATACCCCAAAACGACTTTTCGTTCTCAATTGGCCCTCTATCAATGACCTGTGTTGCCTGTACAGCGAGGCATTTTGAGAAGGAGAAAACCGGCCGGAATGCTTTAGGTTTATCAATAACGAAGATACACATGGACAACCTTATATGGCTAAGTCAGGAAATGTTTGTAGAAAACATCAAAAAGTAATACCAGAATTATGAAATATGATACAATATTTACAGGAAATGTTGATTACTAACTGTTATACATCGTGAGTATCTCCATGAGTTACACACCGGTAATCTTGAGTTGACTCTTTTAAACTCATTGTAAATATGACTGTTATTCGTTTTGAAATAACTCCTGTAATACTTTGCAATTGCTCGAATTCGAGCAACATGTACACTAGTATTTATTAAACTATCAATTAACAACCATCATCAAGTCAAGCCAACTATAAGTCTACTGTATTATTCTCCATACAAATAAAATAGCAATTTTTAATTTACAAATCGTCACTAATAACCCTACAAAAACACTTCAATATATATATTATATTAGTTGTTTTATAAGATTTACAAACGTAACCATTTAAACAAAAGTTCGTATTAAATAATAAAATATTTGGCTTTTTTATATATGCATTTTTATATTATTTATTCTATTTAACAAAATATATTTTGGCACAAATTGCATCTTCCAACTACAAATTATCTCAAGATGTCATTGTTGTTGAATATGTCAATATTTTTGTCCGTTAAAGTACGATACAGTAAATGTATTTATTTTCATAGCTTTGTTCATAGTTTTTTTTTATCAATTTGTGTTTGTACTTTAAAAGGATGACATTCTTTCTTCAGACTTTTGTTGCAAATATTCTGTTAAGTGTGGGTTTATTTGTGTTTTGTTCCTTATTTTAACTGCTGACGAGTTGATGAAAATGTCTTATAAATATAAATGTATGCTCCAATTATATATATTATACGTGTATTTTCTACTAGATTTGTATATATTGTAAGTATTTACTTTATTTACAAAATAATTTTTGGCAGATATTGTATCCTCCAACTATAAATATATCTATTATTATTTTTGTTGAACAACTAAATATGGTTCTTCTGTTTAAGTATAATACTGTTAGTTTTTTCATACCTCGACATTTATACTGTATTCGATTTGAACGTTAAGTTATATAACTTGTCCATTGAAGTTAAAGGCCACAATCTACCATCTTTTTATTAAGAAAAGCGATTTTTCCAAAAACAGCAACTATATCATTTATAAATAGCCCCGCCGCAGCAAACCGAACTAAGCGAATTTAGATTTGCAAGATTGAATTTTCACTACAATAATATCTACTTAAGAATGTGTCATATTTATTCCCTATTTAAATAACATTAGTTTACGAGTACTTAGGTTTGCTGTTACAGGGAAGGTAATATAGTGTTTTATTTAGGTGAAATACTAATAGCTTAGTATGAATAAAATACTTCTTTTTCAAATTTGACCATAATTTAACCATTATATTAGTAATAATTTGTTCATAAAGAATCAACAGTTTACTTAAAGCACAGAATGTATGTACTGAGAGGTCTAAAACACTATTGATACATTTAGGCTATTTACACAATATACTGTTAACTCACAATACGGTAAATAAATATCACCGCAAAGGTCCTCCGCGACAGTTCTTTTTTTCCTTTTACAGTGGATATTAGGTACTATTTGCCTACATAAATGGAGGCAAGTGGTTATTGATTTAGATTGAACACTCCAATCATCAGGCCGCCTAATAGGCGAATGACGCCACTGAACACATAAAAAATTATAAACACCATTGGATCACAATGTAATGGGGTGAGTTGTTGATCAGTTCGATCCTTATTGCTGAATTTTTACCTCTTTCCTTCTCTTCACCCTACACCACTTTCACTCTCTCCAACTCGCACTAACTTCCCCTACATTGGCGTCTCACCCCCTCCACTGTCCTACGCTTATTCATCTTCAACCCCAACGCAGGGACGGGTAGCGCTGACAGGTCAGCCGAGCGTCACTAATAGGATTATCGTATGGGCAGAAAGCCTACACCCGCATAATTTACATAAGTGATGTAAACACGCTCTTGCGTAACGTGTAACGTACAAGATTTTACCTTACCCGACAATATACATGGGTTTACGTACAATATTTTTCATTATCCATTTCACTCATCTTCTATCAGTAACGTTCTTTTACTAACAAAATTGCAAAAGCTAGGTTAGGAAAATACTTTAAAGCATAACAATAACATTCAAGCGCACAGCTGATTTCTAGCGTTGAACGTAGTTGGCTCCATAGAGTTATATTTTTTAAGTTAAGCACTCAATGT
This sequence comes from Macrosteles quadrilineatus, assembly GCF_028750875.1. NCBI lineage: Eukaryota > Metazoa > Arthropoda > Insecta > Hemiptera > Cicadellidae > Macrosteles > Macrosteles quadrilineatus. The sequence goes on along the minus strand of NW_026542601.1, from coordinate 10,972,872 downwards.
TATTTAAATGGGTTTCTTTACATCACCGAGTGAGTTTTTGATACTTTACATCACTCGAGAAGTAAGGAAGTTGTATACATCACGCTTGGGATAGGGAAGTTTAACATGGCGGGTTAGGTAAATACTTTAGTTTGACAGTTTTTTCAAAGAGCAGAGGTTAAGTAGTGGTACAGGTTCTACTCCCGAGGGATTCTAAAGTTTTATGATAATGAGAATAGTAGCAACAATGTGTGATGAAAATAATAAAAAGGTTTGCTTATGTTAATAAGCCATAAAAAATATTAAACATATTTACACACTATACACTAAAAAGTATAAAATAATTTATGAATAAAAAAGCTGTTTAAAATACCACGTTTTTAAACGCACTAAAAAATAGATAATAATATATAAATAGTGGAGAGAATAAATAATTGTCAGATTTAAAACTAAAAAAGTTGGGCGCATGCAATAGATAATAATCCAAGAGGTTAAGATGGTCGTAAATTAGCTACTGCATGCGTCCCACGTTTTTCGTTTTGAAATCTTACAAGTATTTATTCTCTCCACTATTTATATACTATTTTCTACTTTTTAGCGCGTTTAAAAACGTGGTAAAGCTTTTTTATTTATAAATTATTTATACAACGATTGAAGTAGAAACTTTCAGTATTTTACAGTTTTACCACCAACAAAACGATACTCTTTCTCTCTTTTCCACGAAAGGTCTACAAAAAGTCAATGTCGGATATTTGCCAGACCCTCGTGTAGAAGTAATTTGATAAACCAAATACAATGAAAGTAGCCTTCTAGACTCTCTTTGCCCTGCTCTCCCTCCCAGAGTATCTCATGTTACTGATTTGATTGTAGCGCTCGTTTTGAGGCAAACATGTTATCTTCAAAACCCTTGCTAAAACGTTTCTTTTGGCTCAATATTAAAATATTAAATATTTTGTGTACTTGAAACCATAATTAATCCAACAATTTGCTAATTATTTTAAAGCTAGATTTTTTATTTGCCTTTTTACTGTTTACTGGGATAACTTAAATACATGCCATAGTTGAAATATAATTGAGTCTTAGCGAATTTCCAGACGCGAATCCAGGATTGATATACTTTTTTTTCATTTTGATGTCATATACGTCCATTAACGCGATAACTTTTAATTATTTTCAATTTTGATGAAATTTGGCTTGAAGATGTAGGGCGGGCGGACTAAACTAGGATGGGTTTGCGAACCAGCATGATTAGACTATGAAACGGGGGTTTTGTGAAGTTTTATGGGATAATAATTGGGTTTTCTCATTTTTGACCCCCGAAACATACAATTTCCTAATTCATCTTTAAACCATTTTAAAGAGCTTAAAAAACCAACAATTTAGTATATGATATAAATAAATAATTTAGATAAATAATTTAATCATATAATAAATAATAAACAAATAATTTAGTATGTTTAATTAAGTTCTTTAGCGGTTATTGGCAACGGTGAAAATTTAAAAATACTTTAGTAAATTTAAAACCACCATGTTATTCTTATAGAGAATAAGTGGATATATTTGGATCAAACTTGGAAAATTCATTTATTTTATACTAAGCTACCAAAAACAAAATTTATTACCTTCCATTATGTAGCAATAAACCTAGGTACTTGTGAAACCTAATATGATTTAAAAGATTATTTGAAACTCCAATTAGGCAAATGGAAATTCGTGCTTAGTCTACAAGTTCGCTGTGGCAGGGGTATTTTAATGATTTCTAATAATTTTGAATCAAGAATAAATACAAAAGAACTCTACAAAAATGAGGCCAGTTCAACATACGATCAAGTATTTTATTCTTCTAAACCATACAAATCCTTTTGATGAATCCTGCTCGTAAACAATACCTAGGCATTAACACCGAATTCTTAAAACATCGAAAATGGTTTACACATTATTTAGACTAAAGAAATAAAATAATATTTCACGCAATTCGAAAGATTATTCACCATTAAGTATTAACGTATGTAAATAGGGTGGCGCAGGATAAGAGTTTATTAAAGAGTAAAAAGAGGAAAGGATCAAACTCTCACTTCATAAAGGGTGAGACATTTTATTATCCACGTATTCATTCAATATTACAATCTAGTGTTGGTGCATTGAATCAGGTAAGGATTAACGGAGCTGTTAATGCTTACTAATCTGTGGATTTAAACAGACGTGCGAGAGCTGCCAACCTAACCACCTGAAAATACACATTCCCTTTAGTTAAAATTTTCGGATTACACCCCTTTCAATAATCGACATTCTAATTTTAACACTATCAATATGTTGTAAAATTCTTCATTTTATCCATAATTTTAAGGTGTAATATTTTTATCTAAGTCATTTGTGACATAACATTGTACTAGTTAATTCTATATTTCACAACGTGAAACCAAATTATGTGTGTTTTATACAAAAAGGTACCAAATAATATCTTTGGATTGAATTGATTGTAACTGTTACATAAGAAAGATTAATCGATGAATTTAATCAACAATTAAAGTTAAAACATATTTTGTAAATGGAATTCAGGAAAGATAAAATAGCTGATTGAGCTCAAAAGCTAACATATGACAGGTTAATGTTGAAATACTTTGATAGCTTAGCATTAAAGTATCTAATCCTCAACCTTGTATTCATCTTGTAGGGTACATTTTTCCTTTCCATTCCTTTATCCTTGTACCATTTCCTAGTGTAGCTATCCTTGTATCTTTTCATGTTGTTTTTGTGGTAGCCTGTGACAAATTTAGCCATAATTGTTAACAAAACTTGGAAAATACAATAAATTGTACACCTTTTTTATCCAGCATACAAATAATATACAACAGACTATTGTTTTTGGATGTGACTGTATTTAAGGGGGACGGTAAAATAAGTAGTCCATCATTTTAACGACGCTTCTATATGCATTTAGTTTATTATTTTTTTTTTTTTTTAATATTAATGTTTGGTAAAAATTAACAGTTTATATTTTTTACCTTTGAATAGTTAGAAACGTTCTGTATCAATCGTTCCTATGGTGCTTAAGTAAGTTAGAAATTAGAAAATTAAGTGATGGTACCACATTAACAATTCGTTATGTCTATTCAGAGTTCAATTGTGACAGCTGACGTAACTGTGAAAGTAACAGAAAGTTTTCGTTTGTTTAGCACCAGCTAGGAAACATGTGTTATGAAGTACGCGAACATTTCCCACTATATAAAAGAGAGCGCCTGCAAGGAGAGTGATGCAAAACAGGTGCAGCCTTCAAATTGCATTACGTAAATTGAAGGCGATTTCCTTGTATAGGTAAATGTTGTAAATGTTGTACAGGCAAACAATTGAACAGTGCTAAAGATATTCGACGTAATCGGATACTTCCAATACATATTTGACGTGTCCGTATGTATATTTTAAATCATATTTGATTACTGTATTTTGTGAAAAAATAATTAGATTTGTAGCATTGTCGTGTTGAACAGACCCAAATACTGTTCAATTGGTGACAATGGGCATACATACGGTTGTTAGTTCTCTATTCAACAATTAAATTGAATCCGCCCAATAATGTTCTCTGTTTAGTATTCTGATCCTGCAGTATAACAGTAACTACCATTCAATTAATTCCTTATGATCTTATATCCCATAAAAATCTAAATGGAAAATCCCATACAAATCTAAGTCCCATACAAACCCCATACAAATCTAAGATAAACTTAAATAAATATCAGTCAAAAAGTAAGAAAGAATCAATGGTCTTTGAATAAACTTCGTAGGTCTTTGACAGAATTTCCGTTTGTTGAATTTTGGTCGTCTTTGACGTCAAAGAGGATGTTAGATCTGTAAAACATTGTTGAATCGTTCTTCCATTTAAACTTCCTTATCCTAAAACCTTTGTGGGTAAGGAATATCGTGAAAAGGCCAATTTCGGTTTTATGTAGCTTTTATATAACATACAAAGTTTATCCTGGTAGGGTAACTTAGGTTTTGTTTCGTGTTTCTGTAACATTTATGCTAAAACATTAGCAAAAAAACTTATTTGCACATGAAAAAATTTAGGTTCCTTCTTTGATTTATTGGTCGCTACCCAAAAATTATTTTTCGAAAATTCAATTTTACCGTACAAATATATACTTGCAATATTAGTTTTTGGAGTTACGAAACATTATATAGTGATTTAGAACAGAATACAATAATAAGACTAAAAGCAGCCAAAAAATAAATACGGCGAAATTGCATGTAATACCATAGTTTCTTTACTGAATTGAACCCTATCGAATTCAATTTAACAAACATGTCTTGACATTTGAGCCTTGCGGCGTGACGTATCTATCTGGTGTCAAGATATATTTTCACTCAGAAACACGATTTGTTCCCGATATCGGATATATCTTCCGGTTTTATTTTATTTTTCTTATTTCACCCTATATCCCCATTTTGGTGGCCTTTGCAGTCGACATGGACTTTCGACTGATACAGATATAATTGTATTTATGAGTTTATAAATAATGTTTCACTTAGTAGCATAAACTCAACAGCTCATGACGAAAATGTTTATCCTCTGTTACTGGTTTGTATAAAACGTAATCATAAAATATAGTATCAAATATTGATCGTTTGTTTTACTTATCACAGGCTAAGTTTAGACGCAGTAAATGCATTCGAGGATTTTCTAACTCAATCAATTACTGCACGTGCTAAACTGTATATCTTCTGTGTGAAGTATTTCACTAGGTTAAAAAAAATGGATAAAATTGTAAAACATTAAAAATTAAGCATTACTTACGTGATCATGTGCCTAGATGTGTATGGATTCTTTACAACACACTGTACAATATTTAGTCACTTTTTGAATTGAGGATTAGATTGTTGACTTTATCATTTTGTAATCACATATCACTGGCCCTTTACAGGCCATCAGAATTTCGTTATTCTGCGGTTTGTGTACGAGCATAAACGTTTAGGTAATCATACTACGAAAACGTTTACATAATAACATACAAATTAATTTTCCATTTTTCTACATTTTAACGGCTGATTTGGTTGTATTTTATATTCTTATCCCCTTAAACCTCTAGTTTATTTTACTTTGCCTTTACAATCAATTTTGAATCATTCTTTTAAAAGTATTAATGAACTTAAGCTATTAACCCATGAATAATGTGCAGAAAATCAAGTAGTCAATATAACCTAACACAGTTTTTCTGACCTTTACCCTCATGAAAAGTAAACATCGAATATAGTATCATTCTTTGATATATATATTCCTTACCACAAGCTAATAAATCACATAAATTCAAAATAGATTACCAAAATCAGGTATTTTTTACTACCCGTTTTGAAATATGACTTCTGTGCTACGTCTTTGACTTCGTCGAATACATTAATTGAATAGTATTGTTATTTAAAATTTCTCTTCAATTCAACAGACGGTTCATCGTCGTTGATTGCAAGAAATACATATTTGATTCAAGCCAATCCTGGACCCAAAGTAAACAAAGATTTATCTACAATTCAAATCATGTACCGAACAACCTCTTTGAATGAAAATTTCCATCTTGAGTTAAAGGTATAAACTAACAATTTCTTTGTTGTGCATTGTTTTCTATCATGTGTTTACGTCCTGTAGTATTCTTATAGCTACTTTACACGGTTTCAATTATTTTACTTGCAAGATAATTATGGAAACTAAAAAAGTATGTAAAATTCAAATTGTACATACTAGAATTAGTTAACTAACTTCATCCACAACGTCCACTCTAATTCGCTCAAATGTCCATAGGTAGACAGTGATGCCAATTTTGAGTTTCCAGAACAAAATTTCCCAGAACTGACACAACTGTCAATACTGTTATTTGTGTTGGAGAAAAATATCCTTAGAATTTCTTAAGCTTCGACGTTCCGAGTTTTGTTAAAATTTAAATGTCTATTTCAAATATAAGAAATATTATCTAATATGTTTATAAATTTTCAATTGCTTTGGATAAGAAAAATCAGTTGTGCATTCCGTTTTACCACAGTGAAGACGAATGCAATTCCAATTTCACCTATCCCACATTCCCTAAGGGCTGGGCATAAAACCCTTCTCTACTACCCTGTGAATACATTTTTCAATTTTGGATTAATTGAGTGCCTAAAAATACCTTCCACTATTTGACTAACATATTAGTCAAGCGAATGTTCTCCTTGTTGGTAGGGTTAAAGAAACGAAATAACCATTGTACTGAATAGTGAAGGAATAGCTATTCCCTGTTGACTTTTTAAGAATAAAAACATAGTACCTGGAGACCGAACCGTCATTAGGTACTACGACTATCCGCAGTACTATCCTGATAATTAGACCATTCGTTAATACCAAGGCAAAATGTGGTTCGGATTCCACTATAAACTGTAGGTCCCTTAGTTGCCATTGGTATGGGCTATTAATTAACAATCCTGTCTATGCAACAAGTTGGCCTTAGTCAGTAACAGGACTACAAGATCGCGCCACTCATCCTACACTCATCTCCATTTATAATTGGCTTAAAATATCTACCTTTGTAATAGTCACTATTTCAATTTGAAGTATTGAAAGTATAGTTTATTTACATTGTACCCCTATATCGAGTAATCTTTAGTGTAATCTTCTCTCAATAGTTACAGCTGATGTTTTCCCCTTTGTACTGTTTTTTGTAATTTGCTAGTTTTAATGTGGATGGCTTGTTATAAGCATATGTTACAACTATGTGGTTTACTTTTTCCTTGTTATTTTGTTCAACCCACATGGTTACTTAGCAACCCATAACACCAATTTAAACATGTTTGTCTTTAATTTTTTTTTTTTACGTAATTAGATTTTTGTTGGCAGTTTTAACTGCAGTAAACACGTTTTTAGGCCAGATATAAATTATTTACAACATTTGAAGGAAATCGTTGAAACAGTTTTCGAGATCTTTGTGCATACATACAAGCAAACTTTGATCATGTAAGAATATAGGATGTAACATAATTCTAATAATAACAATATAGTATAAAAAAGCACCTCAGTCTGTATTGCCACATATATGAGTTACTTTCAATACAGCATAATAAAAGTTAGTATACACTTGAAAACTAAATGATTGAGCACTAACTGGATCTGACTCTGCAAAAATACTCTTTTCAATTCCTGTTCAGCACTTTTGCTGGTTTTGACAGAATTGCCAAATGAGGTTGATGTTCGATTGTATTTCAAACATATTTTACCCAGATCGAATATTTAAAACGAGAAGGTTATGGATTCCAGAAATGAAACATTTAATGAGCGACTAAGAGTGGCTTATAGAGAATAGACATTTATTACAGAAATGCTCTGCTAGCTTTTAACTATATCCTTAGTTAGAGATGAGGTTGTTTCTTCAATTGTATTGTAAATACGTTTTGCCGATAATGGATATTATAAAGAGGTAGAGGATCCAGGTGTTTAAATATTAATAAGTTACTAAAGTGGCTTATAGTTGAGGATGAGGATGAGCTTGTTTGTTCGATTTTATTTTAAACGTCGTTTACCGAGAGTGGATTTTTAAAACGAGGTAGTGGATTCCAGAATTGAAATATAATTGGCTACTTGAAGAGGTTTTTTAAAAGGGCTATTGAAGATGGTATTGGTTTTTCTATTCTACTTTAAACATAGTTAACCTTTATTTTTTTTAATTTCTATATGTAGTTTTTATAGATTTGTATGGTTTTTCATTTGTTTGTGATAACTATCAAAATTACTATGTTTACACTTATGAGTAAGTTTATAATTATTAAAAAATACGCGGATTTAGTATAATATGCTTTTACAGAAATTAACGTCTTAATCTTCAACTTTCAGTGCTGTATAGATGTTTTTCTTATCATTATGATTGTCATGCATGAAGGTTGAAACTAAGGATTTTACAAAACGTGGCTGTATTGACAAAGAGACGGGACCAGATTCACGGAATTGAAAAATTGAAGCGTTGTAGTTGAGTCGTTAAATTGCAGAATTATTTCCTTCTCAAAGATTTTTTTAAAGAGTTCTTGGAGGCTAGCGGCCATCTTGGATAATTTTAACAACTTCTGAACTGCTGATTTATCGTCCAAAAGTTTTTGTTCAAACACTAAAGTGATTATAATTTAAATATCTAGTCCCTTAATTTTTTTTTTATGTCTAGGCTCCAAGGACTCATTGTATAATCAGTAATCCTCCATTCCACAATATATGTAACTCAAGTTTTGTAGATTAAAAGATATCATAAAAAAAATATATTTATATATATATATATATATATAAAAGTATATGAATATACTATAGTAAGTATAGTATATAAAAATTAATATTGATCACACTAACTACGTGTTATAAATCATTGATCACGACTATATTTCGGTATAATTTATACATTTTATACTGGTTACAATGGTAATAAGTTTTTTGGGTGTATTTGCCTCCCCTATTCTTTTGCTAAAAAAGGAGTAAAGGTAAACAAATATCAGTCCATCAATTACATGTATTGGGTTTTACATTTCTATCTTTTTACACAGACTAGTAAACATGAGAAACGAACTAAAAAACTAATCAAATCTTCGATTTTCACAGCCAATAATTGTCCCAAGCAGCGCACTCCCCACTAGTGATATACTGATGTCAGGCAATACTCGGTGTTGTCCCATTGGCGGTATATGGCTCGTATCTGGTTTATGATTATTTCATCTCGTTGTAAGTTATTTCTCAATTCTGCTCGCAAATAGCGTTACTTTGTTGTGGATGTTTTATAACGTGGTTTTAGCGGGTTTATTTGACGATTCATGTGTTCACCATCATAAATGAGCTAGGTTCGAAATGGTACCCGGATTTATAGGCATGGCGTCAAATTTGTTTGTTTTTTATCGCATATTACATACCAGTGTTTAAACCTGCATGTAAGTCAATCGTATATTTCGTACCTACGGCACGAGATAGTTTTTAAGTTCGAGACCAAGACGAGAACTTAAATCGATCAAGAGCTCGAAAACCATTTCGGTCCGTGGTACGAACGCCATTTTTCACCCCACCTATTACCACTATTCACCACAATAATAATGCACACTGATAGTCAACACAAATACAACTTTAAGGTTATGTGAAGAAATAATTTGAAGAATCAACAGAAATAATAATAAATAGTGGATAAGCAGCGGTGAAAATAAAACAATTCTATTGCAATGCTATGGATACTGATTGTGTATTTAATATGCATTCATGTTTTAAGAAAGTAAGCGAACAGTTGATTTTGTGGCCCTAGAGATGAAAAACCCTGCTCGGTCCCCAAATGATGATTACAGCTGGCATGGCCAGCAAAACCTAACTTTCAGCCACCAATTAACGTATCTAAAACAGCTAAAAACATCATAGTGTGGTGAAAACTATTTATTGATTATCAGATATTCTCACAAATATGGTGGTTGGCCATACGAAATATGGTTGGAAATTAAATAGATGTCAAGAGTAAATAAATACCAATAATGTCATAATAAATACTAATTACTATGCTACATAAAAAACTTCATACAACTTTAATTCACTATTGTTTATGTAATTTTCTACTAAATTAGCAATTAATTACCTTTTTCTTTATATTTAGTAGCCCTATTAGCCTCATTATAAAGAGGTTAGATGACTTGGAGCAATCGCTTTTGTAAATAAATATAAAAAATAACAAAACCTACTCTACAGTAGCCCGATCAGTCATTGTCAAAACGAGAAAAGTTCATACAATGTTGGCGTTCACCTGCGACCGGCCGTTCTTGTTTTAATTTCATATACAACACTCTTAGTTATTAAATAAAGCTAGGGTTTTGTGTATTTTTAAGACTTGTTTTATGTGAAAAATTATTAAGGCTTACAACAATTTGTTAAACAAAACAAAAGCTCATGTAGTGTACACTGTACAATACTACAAAGCATAGAAGCCTAAAGGGGAGAAACCCACATTAAGAAAAAGGTAAAAGACTGGAAAAGAAACAAATTGGGAAAACGAGCTAGAAATAGCAGAAGAGAGATTTGCATAAGTCAATGGAAAGCCTGAGTCGTCCATTCTGGGCTTTAAGAGCAGATTGTAGTCATTGTGGCAAGCACGTGATGATAGCTTGTGATATTTGTGTCAAGAAAAATATTACCTACTTTTTAGCGACTATTACTAAATAGTAAACTATAACAAGTCTTACAATTAGCTACACCATGTTTTGTGTCTAGCTTCTCAGATAGTTTTAACTATTAATTACGATTTTCATAATTTTCCTTTTTTACTTAATGGGCGTTTTTTTTACAGTGCTGTGCCTTATGTTGGACTATGTTCTAAGCCCTTTAAGACTTATTCGAAAAAATAAAATTTGATGCCTTGATATGCTACTGAACTATTACACAATATTTGCAACAATAGACATTGATGGTCCAGTAGAAATTTTAAAAGGTTGTTAAAACTATTTGTAGGAAAACTGTGAACATTCAATATTACATCTCAATCAGAAAGGTGTGGAAAAATATCAAAGTCGTGAAACAAATGGTTAAACTGATCGGAATATTGAAACACACGTGACAGGGCTACCAACCCTCAGCCCCAAGGTACAAATTCCCGCCAATATCCCTCCAACAATATCTCACTCTATTGGTGGAACTTTCAACACACTTTTGTAAGAGAATTTTTCTAAATCAAATTTTTTTTCTAAACTAATATTACTTTGTTACTGTTTTTTTTTTTTTTTTTTTTTTTTTTTTTTTATAGAGAGTTCAATAATTTATTAGGGATGCATTCGCCATGCTATATATTTACACCTACATAAAATAACATTGGTTTATTTCTTTGAGATACAAAAACTCAACAGCAAAGTTATGCAGAATCCAACCAGTCGCATGTAAACCGAGCAAGAGTAGGATGTCAAAGTACTTTAGCTGTATCAGTCACCAGAGTTCAACAATGATAGTTGTCAAAGCCTTTTGAAGATTTCCACAGACTTTATTCTTTACTGAATACAAAACTTTATCCTCGGAGAAAACCAAACTAAATCGAATGTGGCTTTTGTTTTCTCGTCCTTTGCTTGTTTATTCTTTGCTTTAGCGGATTTCTTTTTTTGGGAAGTAATGTCATGGGTTTGACAATAAAAATTAATGGGCAAATTGTCTTGATGTCTGAGTGTTAGAGTTTGTCTTCAGATCCAACGGCTGCTGGTTCGATCTTAACTGTAGTTTATTCTAGATAAAGAAACTAATTTTGACTGGCTATCTATATATTTAATTACGTAAGGTGATTCTTTGCGTCAAGATTGTGGGCGACTAGGTCGTAGAATGACGGGAGAGGGCTCAAAATAAATATTAATTAAAATTGGAATATAAAAATACCAACCTACGATATAAGCAATGCCTGGGTTTCGACCGTTCCTTCCCAATAGCGTGAAAGTAGATGAAGCATTGAGAACTTTTATGGTAATAACAAAATAATTTCTATGAAAATAAACTGTTTTTTATAAAACAATTGAGTAGAAACTTTGACTGTTTTACAGTTTTACCACCAGCAAAACGATACTCTATCTCTCTTTTCCACGAAAGGTCTACCAAAATCAATGTCGGATATTTGCCAGACCCTCGTGTAGAGGCCGTAATTTGATAAACCAAATACAATGAAAGTAGCCTTCTAGACTCTCTTTGCCCTGCTCTCCCTCCCAGAGTATCTCATGTTACTGATTTGATTGTAAGCCTCGTTTTGAGCCAAACATGTTATCTTCAAAACCCTCGCTAAAATGTTTCCTTTAGATCAATATTAAAATATTAAAAATTGTATGTACTTGATACCATAATCAATCTAAAAATACGGTAATTATTTTAAAGTTAGATTTTTGTTATTCGTCTTTTTACTGCTGATGGGAAAACTTAAATATGTGCCATAATTGAAATTGTAATGGGTCTTAGTGAATTTCCCAGCGAAGTAGCTAATACCTTACGTGTAATACCTGAAGCCAGGACAGATATACTTATCCATTTTGATGTCACATACTTTCGTGATCGTGATAAATTGTGTAATTTATTTCAAATTTTGATGAAATTTGGCTTGAAGTGAAGGGCGGACTAAACTTGGATGGGTTAGCGAACCACCAAGATAAGAACATAGGAAAGGGAAATTATGAGGTTAAAATCGGCTTACAATTTCCCAATTTATCTTTAAACCATTTTAAAGAGCTTTAAAACAATCAATTTAGTATGTGAAATAAATAAATAATTTAGATAAATAGTTAAAAATAATAAACAAATCATTTAGTCTGTTTAAACTTTTTACGGTTTGAACACCGGTAACATAACGGTTTTGTTATGGTTTTTACAGTGTAGCAACGGATAAAATTTAAAAATACTGTAATAAATTTAAAATCCCCATTTTATTCTTATGGAGAATAAGTCAACTGTTGTAGTTTGCCTGTTTATGGATATATTTGGATCAAACTTGGTAAATTCGTTTATTTTATACTAAGCTATTAGTATTTGATCAAAACACACTTTATTACCCTCCATGAAGCAAACCTACAGTATGTATATGTTAAACCTAATATTATCTCAAAGATTATTTGAAACTCCAATCAGGCTAATGGAAATTCGCTTAGTCAGCAGGCAAGGGTATTTTAATGATTTATGATAATTAAAAAAAAGAATAAATTCAAAAGAACTCTACAAAATTGAGGCTTTTTCAACATCCGTTCAAGAATTTCGTTCTTCTAAACCATATAAATCCTTTTGATGAATCATGCTCGTAAACAGTACCTAGACATTAACAGCGAACTCTTAAAACATCTAAATTGGTTTACACATTATTTAACACTTAATAAACCAAATAATATCAAACAATGTGAAGGTTTATAAACCATGAAGTATTAACGTATGTAAATAAGATGGGTATAAGAGTACATAAAAGAGTAAAAAAAGGAAAGGATCAAACTCTCACTTCATAAAGGGTGAGACATTTTATTATCCACGTATTCATTCAATATTACAATCTAGTGTTGGTGCATTGAATCAGGTGAGGATTAACGAAGCTGTTAATGCTTACTAATCTGTGGATTTAAACAGACGTGCGAGAGCTGCCAACCTAACCACCTGAAATACAGATTCCCTTTAGTTAAAATTTTCTGATTACACCCCTAGGAATAATCGACATTCTACTTTTAACACTATCAATATTTTGTTAACTTCTAATGTTATCCATATACTTGTTGATGAAAAAGGTGGTATATTTTCATCTAAGTCATTCGTGGCATAAAATTGCACTAGTTTAATATATATTTCACAACGTGAAACAAAATTATGTGTGTTCTATACAAAAAGGTACAAAATAATCTCTTTGGATTTCATTGATTGTGACTGTTATATAACAAAGATTCACCGATGAATTGAATAAACAATTGAAATTTGAAACATATTTTGTAAATGGAATTCAGGAAAGATAAATTATCACCCTTGATTGAACTCAAGCTAACTAATTTTCTAACATCAGATGAGAGGTTAATGTTGAAATACTTTGATAACTTAGCATTAAAGTATTTAAACCTCACCCTTGTATTCATCTGGTAGGGTACTTTTCCCCTTTTCCATTCCTTTATCCTTGTACCATTTCCTAGTGTAGCTATCCTTGTATCTTTTCTTGTGGTTTTGTGTTAGCTTGTGAAAAAGTTGTAATTGTTAACGAAACTTTGAAAACAAAATACACACCTTTTTATACAGCATACAAATAATATACAACAGACTAATGTTTTTGGATGTGACTACATTTAGAGGGGCGGTAAAATAAGTAGTCCATCATTTTAACTACGCTTCTATATTCATTTAGTTTATTATAAAAAAAATAGATTAATGTTTGGTACAAGTTAAAAATTTTGATTGTTGGCCTTTGAATAGTTAAAAACGTTATGTATCAATCGTTTCTCTATGGTGTTTAAGTTAATTAGAAATTTGAAAATTACGTAATGTAATATACCATATTTACAATTTGTAATGTATATTGCGTGTTTAATTGTGGCAGCTAATTTAACTGTGGGATCACACGACAGTGTGGAAAATCCACGTAAAGTTTTCTATCATTTACCACCAGCTAAGAAACATGTCTTATGAAGTACGCGAACATTTTCCTCCATACAAAGGAGAGCGCCTGCAAGGAGAGTAATGCAAAACAGGTGCAGCCTTCAAATTGCATTACGTAAATTGAAGGCGATTTCCTTGTATAGGTGGTGTGCTGTAAATGTTGTACAAGTAAACAATTAAACAGTGCTAAAGAAATTCGGCGTAATCGGGTATTTCCAATAGATATTTGACGTGTATGTATGTATATTTTAAATCATATTTTATTACTTTATTGTGAAAAAATTAGCTATAGTTGTAGCATTGTCGTGTTGAACAGCAAAAATACTGGGCACTCGTAGACAATGGGCATACATACGGTTGTTAGTTCTCTATTCAACAATTAAATTGAATCCGCCCAATAATATTCTCCGTTTAGTATTCTGATCCTGCAGTATAACAGTAACTACCATTCAATTAATACCTTGTGATCTTATATCCCATACAAATCTAAGATAAACTTAAATAAATATCAGTCAAAAAGTACGAAAGAATCAATGGTCTTTGAATAAACTTCGTAGGTCTTTGACAGAATTTCCGTTTGTTGAATTTTGGTCGTCTTTGACGTCAAAGGGGATGTTAGATCTGTAAAACATTGTTGAATCGTTCTTCCATTTAAATTTCCTTATCCTAAAACCTTTGTGGGTAAGGAATATCGTTACAAGGCCAATTTGGGTTTTATGTAGCTTTTGTATAACGTACAAAGTGTATCATGGTAGGTTAACTTAGGTTTTGGTTAGTGCCTATGCGAAATTCAATCTAAAACATTAGCAAAAAACTTATTTGCATCCAAACAAATTTAGGTTTTTGATCTATTGGTTGCTATCCGAAAATTATTTTTCTAAAATTCAATTTTACCGTTCACATAATTATCTGCATTATTAGTTTTTTGAGTTACGAAACATCATAGTGATTTAGAACAGAATACAGCTCGAATAATAAGACTAATAGTCGCCAAAAAATACATAAGGCGAAATTGTATGTAATACAATAATTTCCTTACTGAATTGGACCCTATCGCATTCAATATAACAAACATGTCTTGACATTTGAGCCTTGCGGCGTGACGTATCTATCTGGTGTCAAAATTTATTTTCACTCAGAAACACGATTTGTTCCCGATATCGGATACATCTTCCGGTTTTATTTTCTTTTTTAAGAAAAAGAAAATAAAACCGGAAGATCATAGTTGGTGAAATAAGTTTCACCCTATATCCCCATTTTGGTGGGCTTTGCTGTCGACATTGACTTTCGTCTGACACAGTTTCAAAAATATTATTCGAGTTTTTGAATAATATTTCTTGTAGCAGCGAATTCAACAGCTCATAACCTTTTTTTTATTCTAGTTTTTATTACTGGTTCATATGTATAATATACGTATATGTGGTTAAACGTAAACATAGAATATACCATCAAATATCGATCGTTTGTTTTACTTACCACAGGCTATGTTTAGAGTCAGTAAATTCGTGGATTTTCTGGCTCAATTAATTATCAATCAATGTGGTGTATGGATTCTTCACAATTAAAATACTCTGATTTTATTTATTTTCCCAGTGGCAAGAACTAGAAAATAGAGTTATTCGTTACCTAGTTTGGTAGCCTTTGTTCTGGTAGGGTTTCTAACACTGAAGTTTTTAAAAACCCTACCAGAACAAAGGCTACCAAACAAGGTAACAAATAACTCAAAAATACTGTACATTATTTAGTCACATTTTATTTTATGATTGTATTGTTGGCTTTATTATTTCCCAATCAGATATCAATGGCCCTTTACAGGCCACTTGAATCTTATTTCTTCTGTGGTCTGTATAAAAACATAAACGTTAAAAAGAAATTATCATACTACGAAAACGTTTATATGATAAAATATAAATGTATTTTTCGTTTTCCTACAATTTAACCAATTTAGTATTTTTTTTTTTATTTTATTATCCTCTTAAACCTTTAGTTTATTATACTTTGCCTTCACATTCCTTTTTGAAACATACCATTTAAAAATATTAATTAACTTAAGCTACTAACCCATGAATAATGTGCAGAAAATCAAGTGGTCAATACAACGCATTTTTTTTTTAATCCTTACTCTCATGACAAGTAAACATCGAATTTAGTATCATTCTTTGATATATATTTGCTTACCACAAGCTAAATAAATCACATTTATTTTTAAAAATTATCAAAATTAGGTAAGGGATAGTTTTTATTACTAGTTTTGAAATATGACTTCTGTGCTACGTCTTTGACTACGTCGAATACAATGATTGAATAGCATTGTAGTAGATAATACACTATCGTTTTCAAAGCTTTCTTCAATTCAACAGACGGTTCATCGCCGTTGATTGCAAGAAATACATATTTGATTCAAGCCAATCCTGGACCCAAAGTAAACAAAGATTTATCTACAATTCAAATCATGTACCCAACAACCTCTTTGAATTAAAATTTCCATCTAGAATTAAAGGTATAAACTAACAATTCCTCTGTTGTGCATTATTTCCTATCGTGTATTTATGTCCTATAGTATTTTATGAGCTACTTTAAATGGTTTAAATTATTTTACCTAAAATATATGGAAACTAATTCAAATGTTTGCTTGATTTCTAACACATTTTTACATACATAAGTTAACTAACTCCATCCACAGTTTCCACTATAATACACTCAAACGTATAAAGTAGATGGACAGTGATGCCAATTTTGTTTTTCCAGAACAAAATTTCCCAGAACTGACACAACTGTCAATACAATTAGACGTGTTGAAGAAAAATATCTAAAGAATTTCTTACGCTTCGTTGTTCCGATTTCTGATAAAATTTAAATTTATATTTCGAATATAATATACATTATCTAATATGTCTTTCAATTTCTTTGGATGAGAAAAATCAGTTGTGCATTCCGTTTTACCACAGTGAAGACGAATGCAATTCCAATTTCGCCTATCCCACATTCCCTAAGGGCTGGGCATAAAACCCTTCTCTACCACCCTGTGAATACATTTTCTCAATTTTGGATGGGTTGTACCTTAAAATACCTTCCACTATTTGACTATCATATTAGTAGACCGAATATTCTTCTTGTTGTTTGGGTTACAGCAACGATATAACCGTTGTACAGAATAGTGGAGGAATATATATTCCTGGTTGACGATCAAAGAATAAAAACAGTTCCTTGGGACCAAGCCATCGCTCGGTACTACGACTATCCGCAGTACTATCGTGATAATTAGATCAATTTGTAAATTACAAGGCAAAATGTGGTTTGGTTCCCACTATAAACTGCACGTCCCTTAGTTGCAATTGGTATGGGCTATTAATTAACAATCCTGTCTATGGAACATGTTGGCCTTAGTCAGTAACAGGACTACAAGATCGCGCCACTCATCCTACACTTATCTCCATTTATAATTGGCTTAAAATAACTACCTTTGTATAGTCACCATTTAAATTTAAAGTATTAAAAGTATAGCTTATTCCCATTGTATCCCTATATCGAGTAATCTTTAGTGTAATCTTCTATCAATAGTTACAGCTGATGTTTTCCCTTTGTACTGTATTTTGTAATTTGCTAGTTTACTGTGGATGGCTTGTTATAAGCACATGTTACAACTCTGTTGTTTATTTTTATTGTTATTTTGTCCAACCAACATGGTTACTTAGCAACACATAACGCCAATGTTAAACATGCTTGGCTATCAATTTCATTTTAAGTAATTAGATTTTTGTTGGCAGTTTAACTGCATTTAACACGTTTTTAGGCTAGAAATAAATTATTTACAACATTTGAAGGAAATCGTTGAAGCCGTTTTAGAGATTCTTGTGCAAGCATACATAATTTGATCATATAAGAGTATATAGCTTGTAACTTTTTATAATAATAACAATATAGTAAAAAAAGCACCTCAGTCTGCATTGCCATACGTATTACTTTCAACACAGCATAATAAAAGTTAGAATACACTTGAAAACTGAATGATTGAGCACTAACTGAATCTGACTCTGCAAAAATACTCTTTTCAATTCCTGTTCAGCACTTTTGCAGGTTTTGACAGGATTGCCAATAGTTTGCTTCCAACAGTAACTTTCCCCGGGTCACAAAAATGTCAATAAATTGTTTTTGAAAGAAAAAAACATCCCAAAATTTACGGCCAAATTTAAACACTAAAATTGGCTACATGTTTACGTTATGTATGCTAACAAAAATATTAAATCAATTTATTGTGGCAAAGTTTTGAGTAGCAATTGTTTTAAGGTGATGTATCAATAATTGTCTTATTACAATTTCATATGCGAGTTGTTTTATATTAAAAACGGGTACTCTAACAAATTGCTTAAAACATTTTTTCATAACACTCCCATCAGTATTGGAAATGGCACTAAAAATGATTTTTATATTACCTTTTAGTTAAAAATTCAAATAACATTTACTTTACACTACGCCAAACTGTTATTTAATTTACGAAGTTAGACAGTTAGTAGAATATCAAACTGTTTCCCTGTCTAGGAATAAACCACTATAATGTTTATTAATTTAAACTTTCTTTGTGTATTATACAAAAGGAAAGAAATAGGTTAATTTATTGGTGCCACAGCACACAATAACGTTTCTAGGCCATACTGATATTGTTATAGATTATCGACAGTTTCGAGTGTCATGTGTTTTTAATATACTGAATCGAAATGATAAGGTCAGATTCAACCGATTGCGATTATCGGTACGTTAAAGATTTTGAACTCACTGTATTCCAGTATGTAGGAATTTTCAGTTGGAGCAACTGTAATCAGAATTTTCGTAAAAAATATTTTGTAAAAAATACCATAGTGAAACAGTTTTATATACAGATTGTATTATAATTCATATTTTTGTGTTACGAAAATCTTAATTGATTGATTGGTTTTGAATACAAATGGCCTATACGTTACTTGCGGTTTTTAAACACCAAAACACATAGTAACTTAAACCAAAATTTGTAAAAAGCTATTGATATTTTAGTAATAAATACAGTGCATACTAACAGCTCTATTATTTAAAATAAAACTAGCTGGCCCGACAGACGTCGTCCTGTCCCAATGTGGTTTTATGTCAAATACTCGTTCATTTTCAAGATTAGCTCGTTTGCATGGCTCAATCACGTCCTGGTTGAAGTTCGTTCGCTACGCTCACTCACCTTTAGGTTGAAGCTCGTTCGCTGCGCTCACTTTCCTTCAGGTTAGCTCGTTAGCTACGCTAAATCGCCTCCAGGTTGAAGTTCGTTCACTACGCTCACTCGCCTTTTGGTTGCAAATTCATAAATTAAAAAAAATATTGCTGCACCCTGTTGGTAAACATATTAACTTTAAGCCACTGGGGCGGATCCCTTTTGACGGATTTGCACCAAACTTCACAAAAACCATCCTTGAATAATGCTTAATAATGTCTGAAAGTTCCATTACAATCTGTCAAGCGGTTTCGGAGTCCATAAAGGACAAACAAACAAACAAACAAACATACAAACAAACATACAAACAAACATACATTGGTTTTTTTATATATATATATACATCACATTACCACACCTCGTACTAAACAAAAATTAATTGCTATACCGGGATCTTTTATTCCTGGTAATGCGTCAGACGTCTAGTGCCTTCATTAGTATTGCAGCAAAATGGATGCAGCACTTATTTTGCATACATACTCTGAAGGCGGCAGCTATATTATTTAAACTGCAGTACTTTATTGGTTCCGGTAACGACTATCAAATACTTTATCGTTATAGCTAAGTAAAACTAGTTTTAAAACTATGTAGTCTTTGTTAGAATTGATGGAATGACATTTAATCAATTAACCCTTATTTATTGATAGGTAACTCTACATAAAGGTGAAGCTAAATTAGTTGTAGAACTTAATTGTATTTTAGTTCTTGAATACCTTTTACAGAAAGGTTCAGTCACTATAATACCAGCTTTTATAGTGACTATGGTTCGAAACCTCGGTCTGCCTAGAAGAAAGAAGCGTAATTTTGTTTAAAAGTCTCTATATTACTACATTAAGCGTTTTATTTGTTAAAATTTTACAAGACAACTGATTACTTGAGCCATTTACCAAGAATAATAATTCACATGAAATATAATTCAGTTTTACGTTTTAAAGGTTTATTTCATAAACCAATATATTACGTCACGTATATCGCAACACATTGTAGATAATTTAAACTTCACCAGTACTACAATTTGATTGCCTCATTCGGAGTACAATCAAAGACTTGAGTTCAATTTAAACCAGAACAAACGTCGTGCATTGTTGAAATATTTACCAATCAATACAGCTAGATGAAATAGAACATCTTATTTAACTTTCTATTATACAGTTTGTGCTGGCTTCACTTCAAATTGGTTCTGGTAGTAAACATCGCATTGTGCTGTATATACAGGGTGTGTTTTTATGCAACCTAAACTAAAATTTGTATGAGCGCCAAAACGAAATGACTCCATTTCGGTGCTGTGACGTGGTGGCAGAATTTGGAACTAATCCTTAAAAGTAGTTTGAGACATATTTAACAAAACAAGCTTATTTGTCATAAAACAAAAACTTCGTTCACAGTATTTAAACGGCGGTTTTAGTGGAGAAAATCTATCCCATCCACTTGACCTTTACCTTTAAAAAAATAGCTCAACAGCTGATTAGGCAGCATACATTAAATCATAGACAAAAAGAATGCACCCCTTGCACCTATGCACGACTTGTTAATATAGACAGTCAGCCGTGCTGTGGTTACCATGGTTTCCATAGGTTCTGGCGCACACCGCTGGGAGCGCCGTGTAGTTTACGTGCCGTAACTACATGGCACTCCCAGCGGTGTGCGCCAGAACCTATGTTACGGTCTTTATTTAATTCTTTTTGTCTACGATTAAATACAAAAAAGTGGTGGGAGAGCTTCCCCTCAAACCGCCTAAATATTGTGAACGAAGTATAGTATCCCTGTTTTCTTTACTTCATTCCCAATCAGCTGATTTACATTGTTGCATAGTCATCTACAAGGTTTAATTGGGGATCCAATATAATCAGTACAAAGGTAAAAGGTTTCCCAAAGGTAGAAGAGCTAACGTATTTGACGACGCATGTTTGGTAACAGTTGACTGCTTCCACAGGGACGGTGAGGACGACGGCATCTCCTTCATCCCAAGATCGTCCTCCATCGACTCCATGGTGTCCATAGAGTCCAAGAGGTGCAACCCTCTCTCAAGGAGGACCCCCTCACCCCTCACCATCCCCAAGGCGGTGGACAGACCTCCCCCTCTCAGCCCTAGTGTCGCCCGGAGACTTAAGGGACAGCGGGCTGTGTCTGGTGAGTACACATATAATGTTTATATATTTTATTTTATTATGATTTAAGTTTATTTTTTATTTTAGTGAACTATGCAGTATGCATTCAAGTGTGCGTTTTACATTATTGATAATCACTATAACTTAGATTATAAAACATGTTTAAATGGTTTTGATGAGTAATCGTCACACTAAAACAGTTTTAAATATACTCTAGAATAAACCATGTATGGATCACACGTGATTCTAAACGTAATTGTATAGAAATTTACAAGAAACTACATTTAAATTACTATCGAACGAGGGAATGTCTAAAGGTATTGAACGTGTATTTCAGAAATATTTTATGAGTAACTGAGGAGTAACTAAGGAATAACTGAAGTATTTGAAGGGTTTCTGAAAAGTAGCTAATGGTTATCTAAATATATTTCGAAGGATTTTATGAGTTACGATAGAAGTGTATATACGAAATATCTGATGATTACAAAGGTATCTGAGCTAGAGGGTACCTGAAGCTAATAAGATAAGCTGAGTAGTTGAGGAATATCTGAAGAATATCTGATGAATATTTAAGGACTAAGGGGTTTCCAAGTGTAATATCGTATGTTTTGTTGTCCATCTACTGTACTCCTAAAAACATTTTATCTTGCTCTTTGATGACAAACAAAAGCGTTTACAACACTTGTAAAATGTACTTATAGAATTTCCTTTCATTTACGATAGCGTTTTGTTCAAAGGGGATGTTACAGACACATTGAGGTTGATCCACATTTTTAGAGAACCGATAGCTGTGGCAGTTCTGCCATTTGCACAATAAACTCCATTGTTTTATATAACAGATAAATGCATCAATGTCTGGTATTGAAAATGGATTTTATTTTGTTTCATGGCCGGCTTACCTAATGTGTAGTATATGATTTACAAGAAGGTAGACATTCCAAGCATGGATAGCTATTAGAGCTGTACCTGGTTTAAACAAAAGAAGAGGATCTGAAACAAAACTAATATAATCCAAACGATTAGTAATGGTTTTTTACTTACTCTACTTCTAATGTTCTTCTCTTCTTATAAGGAGCAGGTTTGATAAAGAATTAAACAAATGTTGACAGTTCTAAGGTGTTGTCGTTTTTATTGTTGGATTCACTCAATAAAGTCTAAACTAAGTTTTAATATCATCTGGCAAAGTAAGGCCCGGTTTCCCCAAAATGGTGTAAACCACGTTCATAATAAACTAGTTTATTTCTAAACTCCGTTTAAAATGTGTGTTCAGTTTCTCTAACATTTTACTGGCTTCGTTTAAGATAAACGGCAATTCGAGCGGTTGGCAATCCTGAATGTGTATTTGTAAGGAATCTTCGGTGGGCTTTTGGCTTTGGGCTTGTGTTTCCTACAACCACCACAACGCTACGCTTCAACACAGTAGAGTAGCGCCCCCATAAAGAACGCTCTCTAACGTTAAGAGCGCAGTGGAAGCGTGCTGGGCCCATAACCTGTTATCAGTAGGAAACTTTAAGACTTGTTTGGAAATTAAATTTAACTTTTAATAGACAGAACAGAACACAACACCAATACAAACTGAACTAAACAATTACACATTGTAAATAATGTCATATGTTTTATAATTAATATGACATTCTAAACAGGCTTATTGAAATTGCTTCAATACAATGTGCGAATGCAGCTAGAATAACATCACTGTTTATGTTATTTTTAAGTTATTAAAAGTTGTTGTCAAAGTCAGATTCATTCCATTTATTGAAATGGTCAATTCTGTCCCTAATTTTAGTAGGCTGAAATTATAAGGGAATTTAAAGTGGATAGAATAGTTTTATGTTTGATGTAATGGAACTGAATAGAGATTACCATGACTAATTAATTATATCTTACCAATCTTGAATTGAGTCTTGAGGTTAAGAATGAGAAAGTCCTTTATATAACTTTAAAATACAATTACATAATCTATAGAGAAAATCACCAACAAATAAATGCAAAATGAATTAGGTAAAAACTGTGATGTATTCCTTGACTATTTCTAACAACATTGATATTATCAAAACAATAATCACATGTAGTAAAATTGAAAACCCCCAAAACATGTGTTGAAGCCAGACTGAAATAAAATAAACCATAGAATACTAAACAGTAGGCCCTCTCTAAGCTAACCATAAATCAAGCCTATTTTCGTCCAAATGAATTTGTAGTTGCTTCAATTATTATTGTTTAACACCTACTTTTTGTTTTGATTTGAGGTTATGTTACTGTGTTGTAACTTATACTAATTTGAACTCAGTTTATTTTATCCCCAGTAGTTAAACCAAGTCGAGAGGTGGATTAGTTTGAACTTAGATTAATACCTAGTTTAAATTTGGGGAAACACAAATCAATGTTAAACTAAGTTTAAATCGCCGTTTAACTTAAAACTAAGTTTAAATGAGTTGGAGAAACCGGGCCTAAGAGTTAATTTCAAGTCCAATTTAAACCAGGTTTAACATGATTAAAGGACCGACGCTTTTTACTGAGAGACAGTTGTTGTTAGCTTATAGTTAACAAACTCCTACTCTATATATACCATCAATATTGCAGTGTAAGTCTAACAATGAGAGTTGGTTTAATTGATTGTTCTAGTCTTTGTAATTTAACATACTTACCTTACCTACTTACTTACCATCATGTGTTACCTTTGTCCGGTTTTTTAACTGTTTATCTAAGGGTGATACCATGAATTTAATATCATAGATTTCACTAAGTCATTGGTTATTTATTTCGTTTAATTTTTTTGTACGCTTTCATGATAAAAAACCCTGCGCTTACACCTTGAATAATGAGTATAGTTTGTCTATCAAATATTCTACCTTCTCGAAGTATTTGATAAAACAATCGATTTCTTTAGATAAAATACAATTTTATCTTTGTGGCTTGTAAGCTTTTTTCTGTATAGTTTGTAAATTCTAATATTCCTTGAATTACAACATGGTGGTTCTTCCATTCTGCAAACCTATTTTCCCATCCGGAAAAGACACAGATTTTAAGATAGACTTAGGACCTGTTCATATTTGTTGCAGTCCATCCTGACAAGATAGGATTACTTAAGCCCTGGAATCTTTTATACCCTACGAACGGTTTAAATAAAATACTATTTTATAGGATTATTTAGTTGTAAAAAAACGGTCTTAATAATAGCTCTGAATGGTTAATTTCAACCAAATACTAATGGGATTTAATCAAATTAACCTTGGTAAATGAAGAGTTAGAACAATGTAGAGGAAACTTATAAGGTGGGGAAGTAGAAGAAATCCACCGGTCTCATAAATTTCAAAAAGAGAGGATTTAAGCATCCTACCCCCCCCCTCCAACTCTCTTTACCTTCTTGTTTTTCACTCATAACCTTCAAGAAGGATATAAACTTTCATCTCAACTTTACAAAAGAGGTTTGATCTAACACCAGGAAAATGGGCGCTCTAAATAATATGATCTTTATTGTTCTCTGTTACCTTGTAATGCCTGAGAAAATGTAATTTCTTGTATATTTTAAAAGCTCACCAAATGACAACTTTTTATTGTAATATGATGTTATTGCGTGTAATTGGGTGTTATTTTTAGCACAGCGATGGTCACGCGTAAAATTATTTACCTAACCCGCCATGTTAAACTTCCCTATCCTAAGCGTGATGTACACAACTTCCTTACTTCTCGAGTGATGTAAAGTATCAAAAAACTCACTCGGTGATGTAATGAAACCCATTTAAATAACATTGAGTGGATAACTTAAAAAATATAACTCTATGGAGCCAACGACGTTTAACGCTAGAAATCAGCTGTGTGCTTGAATTTTATTGTTATTGTTATGTTTTGGAGAATTTTCCTAACCTAGCTTTTGTTTGTAAATGAACCTTACTGTTATAAGATGAGTGAAATGGGTAATGAAAAATATTGTTCGTAACCTCCTGTATATTGTCGGGTCAGGTAAAATCTTGTACGTTACACGTTACGCAAGAGCGTGTTAACATCACTTAGGTAAATTATGCAACTCGCTTCGCTCGTTGCACAACTTTCACCTGCGTGATGTAAAAACGCTCTTACTACACTTGTAATGTAAATAGCTATTTCCCGATTAACTGCTCCATATGAATCTTCTGTTTGAGCACTCAGGATATCATTTGGTAGCCTTAAATATATATTTCGTTAAATATGAAAAATAGAATAATAGGGCTACTATATATGTATAAAGAAAGATTAAACATTAATAAACTTAGTACCCAAGTAAAAATTATTTATTGAAATATTTACTGACTATAGTTTCGGCTCTAAGGCCATTTTCAAAGTAAACAAAAATCAAAATAAAATATGTAAATAAATAAATGACATACTAGTTAACCGCCCGTGCTCCGCCACGGGAATATTGTCAGCAATAAAAGAAATAATAATTAACAAATACTGTTTTTCTTTGTATTTTATTTAGGGGTTGTTTAATTTTTTACATGAAATAGAACTGATAGTTTGCCTGTATAAACTATTTTATGTTAATCAAACCGATATATTATTTTAACCAAATGAATGTTTTATATTAATTTGATTTTCATTTGAAAAAAAAAATAGTATACGAACTGGGCAATACTGATAACTTAATAAGCAGCTATTTAGCAGATAATTTGCTCAAGTATATTCCTATATTCGTAGTTTTTTTTTTTTTCATTACATTAGTTGTATGGAATAAAGATTTAGCCTACATGTAAATCACGCATCAGCAGTTGGTCGCATTTCACGAATCTTTGACCCATACTGTGAGTAAAAGCTGTGTTTACGTCGTATATATAAAGTTGGGCATACTTTGTTCAATGTTAGAGGGTATTAACGGTCCAATTTGATGGAAAAGGAGTCGTGGATTTTAAAAAGTCGTGGATTTTAAAACTATATAGTTTTAAAATCCACGTCTCCTTTTCCATCAAATTGGACCGTTAATACCCTTTTGGAAAAGGAGTCGTGGGATGGTTTTAAAATCCACGACTCCTTTTCCATCAAATTGGACCGTTAATACCCTCTAACATTGAACAAAGTATGCCCAACTTTATATATACGACGTAAACACAGCTTTTACTCACAGTATGGGTCAAAGATTCGTGAAATGCGACCAACCGCTGATGCGTGATTTACTTGTAGGCTAAATCTTTATTCCATACAACTAATGTAATGAAAAAAAAAAAAAAACTACGAATATAGGAATATACTTGAGCAAATATGTAGACTACCACTACCAGAAAGATGTTGATTCAAGTGAGACTTAGAAGTGGCCATTTCAAATGCAGATTTGTATTATATTTTACTCAAATAGTTTTTTGTCTCTTTTGACACTTAATACTTTTTTATAGTCGCTGTTGATAAGATTTTCCATAAACTCAAAATGTTGATAAGGAGTTCATTTTACCTTCTCCTTGTGACAACATAAGGAAAAAATATTTGTGTCCCAGTTAGTCTGTTCTGACTCAAAATTCATAGATTTGCAGTACTGACAAATCCAATCTAACGACCCCAATTCAAAAAAATTGGTATTTCTTATAAGGGACTTCCAGAGCACATTTAACACCATCACTGCTCTTTACCTTTTTAGTTCGATGGTTCTCTACATGTTTTTTTTTGTTCTGCATGTCTCTTTACGCCCGGTTAATGATTACCTTTTCTTTTTCTTTTTGTACTTTTCACATCCTGGGGTTAATGATAAAGTTGTATAACGCTATAATGACCCGAGTCAACATTGCCATTAAACATCAAGTCAGATACTTCTTCGCCAGAACCAAAATCTTAAGTCACAGTTTCTCAAGCAACTTCCCTGTGTAGGCCTCGAAAAAATATAGTTAGGGTATAGTTCACTGATGAATTGTAGTTCCAAATATCCCAGCGTACTTGCCATCTAGAGAAGGTGAAATTTGGACGTCGAACACCGATTTTGAGTAAGATTAATCACTTACGATAAAATGTTTGTATGTTTACCAATCATTAGCAATTATCTGTACAACTTGCAAGCGGATTTCCCTATGATTGTTCTGGTGGCTATAGAGAATAAATTATATTGATCAAAACAATAAGTTTCCGTCCCCTACTATGGGTATTATTTCACATTCCAAACTCAAACTTAAACTCAATTACCACTTTCCTTCAGATCACTTTGCAGGGAAACTAAAACATTTTTGTGTCCCAGTTAGTCTGTTCTGACTCAAAATTCATAGATTTGAAGTAGTGACAAATCCAATCTAACGACCCCAATTCAAAAGAGTTGGTATTTTTTGTAGGGACTTCCAGAGCACATTTAACAACAACACTGCTCTTTACCTTTTTAGTTCGATGGTTCTCTACATTTTTTTTCGTTCGGAATGTCTCTTTACGACCGGTTAATGATTACCTTTTCTTTTTCTTTTTGTACTTTTCACACCCTGGGGTTAATGATAAAGTTTTATAACGCTATAATGACCCGAGTCAACATTGTCATTAAACATCAAGTCACATACTTCTTCGCCAGACCCGAATGGTAAGTCACAGTTTTTCAAGCAACTTCCCTGTGTACTTGAAAAAAAATTCACTGATATATTGTAGTTCCACGTATCCCAGCGTACTCACCATCTCGAGAAGGTAAAGTTTGGTACCACTGAACGTCTAACACTGATCTTGAGTAAGATTCGTCACCTACTATAAAATGTTTGTATGTTTCCCACTCATTAGCAATATTATGTACAACTTGCAAGCGGATTTCCCCATGATTATTCTGGTGGCCGTAGAGAATAAATTATATTGAACAAAACAATAAGTTTCCGTTCCCTACTATGGGTATTATTTCACATTCCATACTCAAACTTAAACTCAATTACCACTTTCCTTCAGATCACTTTGCAGGAAAACTAAAACATTTCAAAAATAAGTTAACAAATACACTTCCCTTGATCAAAATCGTGTGTTTATAAATATAAACTCCAAAGTTTAATAATTGCATACTGAAAGTGAAGTTATGCAAATAATCAAATGTCTGACAAACATTAAACAGCTGACGAATAATAGAAATATTCTATTTGTGGCAATAATAGTTAACAAAGATTCCGCAATTTTTCACATGAAAAATATTTTTTTACCCCCCTAACAGGGTAGGTGGTAGGGGGTGACTTATTTTTTTCAAATAGCAACCCCTATTGAGTGACCCCTCATTTTGAAGGGTTTGTCAAAAGAAACACAATGACGCAAATCCGAGGTGAATATCTCACTCCTAGCCCAAATGGCGGATATTCCAAAATTTGATTTATTGTACGTGAAAAACACCAATTTCACAAATAATGGAAAGAAATCTGTATTTTTAAAACCGAAATAGATAGAAATATTCTGTTTGTGGAATTGATTGTTGACATAGGTTCCGCAATTTTTTTAATTAACAATATTTTTTCAACCCCTTTAACAGGGTAGGGGGTGGGAGTGACTTATTTTTTTCAACAACAACCCCTATTGAGTGACCCCTCATTTTGAAGGGTTTTTTAAAAGAAAAAGAATGACGCAAACCCGAGGTAGATATTTCACCCCTAGCCTAAATGGTGGGTAATGAAAAATTTAATTTTTGTAAAAAAAAGCCCATTTTGGAATATCCGCCATGTTAGCTAGGAGTGAGATATTCACCTCGGATTTGCGTCATTGTGTTTCTTTTGACAAACCCTTCAAAATGAGGGGTCACTCAATAGGGGTTGCTATTTGAAAAAAATAAGTCACCCCCTACCACCTACCCTGTTAGGGGGGTAAAAAAATATTTTTCATGTGAAAAATTGCGGAATCTTTGTTAACTATTATTGCCACAAATAGAATATTTCTATCTATTTCGGTTTTAAAAATACAGATTTGTTTCCATACTTAATTTACACACTGTATAGATGATAATATACAACTTTTCTAATTTGTAACATAATTTTATCTTCATTGATTAATTTATATACCATATGATATGTTTGTATTTATTTTCATTAATATTTTCTCAATTTCGCTATTGTTTTATACATTTGTTTATTTAATTTTGGAATCATTGTATTTAAAATATTCGATTTGTTATTTTTGTAGTTAATATAAATATTAATTTCTTCTTTTACAATCAATTTTTCTCTGTCTTTTTCAATTTCTAATGTTGTTAAGTTTTCTTCAATATTAGTAAACTTATGACTGGAATTTAGTAAATGATCTGCAAAATTTGATTTCATTTGATGTTTTGTTCTTCGATTCATATGCTTGTATGTGTTCGTTGAATCTAACTTTAACATTTCGAGGTTTGTCCAATGTAGTACTTAGTCACAGTCAGAGCATTTAATTTTGTAGATACCAGATGCGTTGTATATGTTTGCTGTGTTGTTTGTTGTAAGTTTGTTGGTTTTATTGTGTATAATTTTTAAAATGTTATTTTTGCTTTGTAACTTAATTTGATTTGGAGTGTGTTTGAATGTTTTCCTTATTGCTTTGTTTAAATTTTTGTTGTCTGGGATGCACATGAATCATTCATCGTTAAATATAAAATAATTCATTCAACTAACTATAAATTAATTAATACTAGAGGTCGTCCAGTGGTCGAAAACTTGACCAAAAATATGTAATGTTCTTCTCTATTTTCACCCCACGCTGTAAATAAAACATGCGATTGGAATTTCTTCCATTTGTTTTAATTTTCTGTTTGTATTTTGTTGTTATTTCGTCACCAGCATGGCAACCCATAAGGCCCATGTTAGTTGTGGCAGAAATTTAAAATCATTTTTTGTGCTTAGTTTTTAGCCAATTTTAATTTATAAAGGGATTCTGTCCATCTACAGGAAAATATCTTTCCAACACTATGCGTAGATTGTCCCTGCGATGCACACGAGTGAGAAAAAAGGTTTTCAAGAAATACGTTGCCTATATAGGATATTTTATCCTCCCAGTATTCTAATTATAGCTTTAAGGCCACACACGAATTTCTTTAATCAAAAACAAATTGAAATTTCAAGTATTCCCGTGTCAGCAGCTATCTATCAGCTGATAGTGTACTATCAGATCTGAAAATATCACCACTTGTAGGTGGGGTGATGTTTTTCTCACGGTTAGTGCACTAGTCGTTCTGATTTTCTCTGTGAAGAAGCATTTGATAGTTTAGTAAATTTATTCGTGTTAAAAATGGAGTACGAATTCTTTCACGCTACTTTTGGCTGCAAAGGAGAGTGTATCGCGTCATTTAACAAAGGTAATTTGTTTTTTTTGATTTTAGGAATTATAAGTGTTAGGACTATAGGTAGGTAATTTTTATTATAAACACATTCTGTACTCCTATACGTTCTATGTTTTGAGTGATTTTTGTTTGTGGGTTTTGTACAATTTATCTTGAAAACTACTGAATTACTTATCTGTCTGTCAGTATCATTTAAACGTCAAAAAATAGCTTTGTCAATTTAAAAACTCAATGTCAATACAAACCAATACGTTTTCTTAGAACCACCGACAGATTTAATGGAATGAAACAGAACTTTTCACTCTTCACTGCGGTGCTCTTGTTTTATTTCGTTTTCAATACCAATTAGAATTATACCAATAACTAGGGTTGCTTTCAGACAGGTGAAAGCCAGTTGAGCGGAACAAACGTGATTTGATATTTGTATAAGTAACTAAATGTAAAAAAGTCAATAGATGTACTAATGCTGGTTTTATTGATTAAAATTATAATAATTCAGATTTGTTTTTACTACATCTTGTTATTCAGATAACTCTTCCAAAAGTGCATTATGGTAGTTTTGACCAGGAAAATATTACAGTAGTTGGAATCTGGAATTAATATCCAAAAAGGGCATTAAAGTATAAAAAAGAGAAAGGAAATTTAACATTCAAATTCAACTGTAGCCTACAACAAAAACATTGGACTTCATCTTTCACCCTTACAATCGGTTAAAGTAGGCTATATTAAAGTATAAAAAAACAGTAACTATTAAAAAAACGAGTATTAAAGTATTACAACTGGAGGGGAAATTTTATATTTAAATTCAACTGTGCAACATAAACATTGGTCTTCATTTCAACCCCTGCAATCGGTTAAACTCAGCTTTCTTTGCTAGAAATAATTTATGATTGTTAATACCAAGTACTCTTGATGGAGGATGTGATTGTAATGTAACTGGAATTTAGGTTTCTACCATTATTTAGGACGATTTAGAGACGGCATTTTAATACTGTCCTTAATAATACCATTGGCTATTGGATACAAAAGATTTTGATGAAGAAGCTGGTTACAAATTTAACATGGGGATGGAATGTCTAGTTGTATTGATAGTCAAAGATCAAACATAGGCCTACGAAAAATGTAGGGCTATTTTATTGTAAGACTCAAATGTAAAACATCTAGAATAAATGTAAAGACTAAAATGAACTGAATTATCAATCATGTATTTCAAGAAGGGAAGTCATGCCTTAAAAATAAAATGTAGATAATATAATTAGAAATTAGTAGCCTACTTCTGGACAGGCCTAGACGATTATCCATACCATGGTTGAAAGTGTACTTCTATAAGTAGGCCTACAGGTAATTAATTATTTACTTATTACGGTTGTAACTGGACGTATGTATAGTCCGTGGCTTGGCAATCAAATAACAGTATTTATATAGGATAGGCTACTGTTGTCAACATTTTAAATTACTGAATCGTTACCAAATTACTGTTTCACAAAACGCAGATTCCATTTTCAGCCGAGCCATTAAAATGAGGATTTGCCGAACAATTATTAATATTACAGAATAGTATTTAATGATATACAACTTTTCACATTTCATAAATTATATGTTAGTTTTGCTTTGGTCAAAGGTCCAAATCCAAATGTTCTTTTCATTTGGTTTTTATGTAGTAATTTGCTAGAATTATTGATTACAGTAGATGGTTTGTTAAGACCATATGCAAACATTTTTGAAATCGTTTCCCCGTTTAACCAACTATTCCAAAAGATAAAAATTATATGGTGCAACACAAATAAACAACTCGATCACCTACCTATAACCTACACTTTACCTCCCTGATCTAACCTTACTTCAAAACACTTAATGTAGTCACGAATACTCATAAACCCCAACCTACCTTCCCCGCATGCCTAAATTAGATCAGTGTTCAATCTGCGTTTTATTAGTAAGTGTAATTAACTTACTGCAACGTCGATGTAATTCAACATAATATAACCTGTGATGTATTATCGGATTAAATATCGATTTCGATGCGGTTCGATATATCGCTTATTAAATCCTGATTTCTAACATTGGCTGTTTCTAATCAGCTGGCAACACAAATCTTGTTTACATTTTTCTTGTAAACAAAAAACTGTCATATGGCTACTTTAGTCCCATAAGCCTAATGTTAAAATTTTTAAATTTTAAGTTCGTTTTAAATTGCATTAGCATTATCTAATTGAAATTTGTTTGTTTATTAACCATCTCACTATTATTCTAAGTAATCTTGTTAAGTTTAGCAGAAATGTGTACTGCCGTTATTGAGTGATGTTGCTTTATTTGTTGCATTGAAGTTGATCCCAAAGAGCTACGCTCGCTTCGCTCGCTCCGCTCAATAATTTTTATACCAATACCAATTACTAATTTTTATCTCTATCAACCCACCTTATGGTACTTTCAATGTTACGGTACTGAATAAAATTCAAAACACAAACATAAATAAAGTTGAAGTCTCTATACAATGATGTCAGAGGATTTTCCGTCAGCAACACTGGACCGGGAACATCAGGGATTTATCAGGGATTCCGGGAGCACCTCTCCCCCGGGAAAACCGTCCATGCCAATGCAAGAGGCTCAATAGCCTCTTAGCGGCTTAACATCTCGTGTATATCTAACTGCATAGCTTTGTTTAGAGTATCAACATTGAAAAATATTTAGAAGATTAGAATTGTTAACTTAAGACTGTAATAAGTTGATTTTGTGTGTAGACATGCTGTATACAACTAAAATGTTCACTCAATAAGTTAAAACTGTGTTGAACCATTATAATTAAGATTATGAAGGTTGATTTACGTTCATATTTGTTCATGTTTTCCATCGGGGCTTCTGTCCCGTAGTGTGCAGATTAAAGCAACAAATGGCAACAGCATAGCGTCCTGAGATGGTAACATAAACTCGTTGACATTCTGGAATACACAAAGAGAAAATACCCTTACAATTTCAATATTATGACTCTATGTGCCAATGTTCTCTGAGTCTAGGGGATCGAACTGGTCTAGCGGTTAAAGCGAGGGACTTCGGTCCCTGAGGTCCCGGGTTCAAATCCCACCAAATGACCAATGGGTTTTATCCAAGTGATAATTCCGCAACTATCCTGAAGTAATGTGAAAAACGATCCCGGGCTCGTGCCTAGCGTCCTAGGACAAAAAATATGTTCTCTGAGTCAAACCCTAACAACAGCTGATCGATGACGACGAGATTCCTACTGTCAATAGGTACAATGCTAACACAGTATACACAGACGTAAATGTTTCCCCGTAAGCGAGGTTTGTTATACATTACACTCCTGTACTGTACTACAGTGTAAGGTCGTTATGTCTCCATGCATGTAACTAAGCTTCACTGAGTGTCACCGCAGCATATCTAACGACCACAGCTTATACCATGCAGCTGCAACACTTGCTGACGAGAGTGAGGAATAATGGGGAATGGCGCTCGTTAGCTACCCAGGCCACATTGTAAACGAGGCTGCATGGCTGGAAATGTAGACTGTTGTAAAAAGAAGGTATTTCTACCACGCTTGAACTACAAGAGCTGAAATCTAAACTCTGGATCGTTCATATGCATACTCATGATCAATAAGGGTCTTTTACAGTTGTACACATAAATCATATTGTTTACAATTAATTGTTTTGTTTACCGGCACAGTTCTCAAATGCGCCCCATTTCACATCCAGGCAGCAGATCCAAGATGATAAAAATATATACTTTTTAAAATTAATCTGATGGAGGTTTTCTTTTAGGGAAAATATTTGTAATAGAAACTACTCAATGTTCTACAATCAGTGGTGATAGTAAATCTGCTTTCCTTTAGTATGTAAAGTGCAATGACCACTCGGGTATGATTCTGTCTGCATCCTCTGAAGGATTTTATGAAACGTTTCGTTTTGAAATTACCCAACCTTATAACTCAACAGAACTGTATCCATTAACAGTTAACCCTATACTCCGAAAGTTTTACAATAACTCACCCAGCATAACTTTAACAACAAATAATATTGCCATAGAAGGGAAATTCGGTCAGACTGGGATAGTTATTGTTTTCCCGGCGTTGGTTGGCAGCCCTGTCTATTGTCCGGTTCCGGTTGGCCGCCATTGGTCAAAGAGCTGTCGATGCTTTTACGGTAATCCTCAAAGCTTTGGTTTATGCCCCATGAATAGTTGATGGGTTCTGTTGGATTGATAGTAAACTACTCAACTCACTTGTGGTGTTATATCACCTCATCTATGGTTAAACACTCTTGAAATATCTACTGTTGAAGAGAATTAGATACAATCGGTGTAAACAATGTTCAAATTATGACTAAATTAAACTTGTTTTCATTTTTATTCACTTTTGGTTTTTAATACCTTTTCTGTGGAAGTTATATTTTTAACACGTTGTTGCAGTCAACAAAAAACTCATTAGGTAAAATGGTAATACAAATTCGTTGGTTAATTCCTCTGAAATTCCTTAAAATTTTTGATCAATTAATTTAAAAATAAATCTTTTTTCATACAGTTACAGTTACCTGACAAAGTGGGCTTCCTTGCACTAATTATAGAATGCAAACTCGCAAAGTAGCTAATTGCTGCATTTGCTTACATTTGTCACACTCTTTTTTTGCCACACTTCAGTATTCCAACCAATCAACACAAAACAGTTTATTTTTATTAGGCACGTAATACGTGTACCCTTGAAAATAAGTTGGCAGCACGATATTACGAAAAAAGATATTACGATCACCTGATGCAATGTTTCCCATTTCGTTCAACGCTTGGATTTAACCTAACCTAAGCCCATGTTGTATAGTGTTTGAAAGATTAATTATTTATATGCTTCATAGTAACTGTGGGATAAATACAATGTGTATCGCAAGTGCAAAGTGCCTTTGCTGCACTCGAGAATCTTTCCACACTCGTATGGGCCTGTGCGTAAAAAATTCTCTCATGTGCAGCAAAGTGCCACTTCGCACACTTGTTACGCAAATATTGTAGACACAGAAGACTGGCAAAGCACATACTATACGTTGTAACTATGATCATGCAACTGTGATAGCTTTCAAATTGAGATACTTTACGAAAGTAACTTCTTATTGAGGTATTTTACAACCCAATGTCATTGGAAGATTGTCTTATCAAGGTCATATTATGCTGCAGTTTGCATCATTATTCATAGACAAGATTATCAGACCACTTGTCCCATACTGAGATGATTAGGATGATTGTCTACTGGCCCAGTTTTCAACTCCCCTTCTTCCTGCCACTAACAACTTGTCATGAAGATACTAGGCTGAGAGGTGTACACCATGCCTAGATGTTTGACCAAACCATCAAAATACCTCCCTAAAGACTTATGTATGGATCAGCTGAAGACCATTATGTATTTCCGATAACACTTGAGAGTATGGATGTGTTTTCTTTGTTTACAAAAGATTGATCAAAATTAATTTGTCAACCTAGTAGAAATACTTGTAAGTTAAAACAGATGTTCTGGTACGGTATTTAAAACCAAAAGTTGAACGTGAACTTGACAAATGGCCCTTTAAGTAGACGAGAGACATTTATTTAGATACACTCATGCGATAACAAAAATACTACCCCACATCAAATCAAGCTTTTAATTCTACAACAGGGGTGGAAGTCTAAATGTGATAACATCTAAAGTCAATAGTTTCATTCACTGTAAGGATTCCTTTGGTAACCATAGAATAAAGAGAGAGACCCAAAGGGTCTTAGTCAGTAAATTTGATGTACTTTGAAAGTTTAAGGCAAAGCGAGCTTTATATTTCCCCAAGATTAATATAGCTACAAGTGGTGCTAGACACGGTAGTTAAATTGAGTTGTGGTTGCAGTAACGTACAGTAATTTAATTAATGGTCGTCTGCTACATGCAACCGCATCACAAGTGTAGCTGGTCCTCCTCCTTTACCTATCTAATTAAATACATCTAAAACTCTCTTTACTGAAATCGAAGAACGCACTTGTGATACGGTCGTGCATTAATTGCGCCAAAGAGGCCCTAAATTGCGCCAAGTCTTCAAAGGGTCCCAAAAAATGTTCAGTTGGACCAAGCCCAAGTCAGGTAGGGGTGAGTTGTTGGCAGAAGGAATGTCCTTGTTTAAGTGTCATCCTAACCTAATCTAACTTAAACCAACCTATACTAACCCAACCTAAACTAACCTACTCAATTACACAGTCAAAGACGGCACATGGCTTGGTTAAGTAACGTATCAGGTGGCTCACTGGAGTAGTTGGCGCAATTCAGGAATATCTGACTTGTTGGCGCAATTAATGCTCACCCTGGGACACATTAATGAAAAGGAAAATGTACTAAGTAAACTACATAGGATTTATGAACTTTCCTCTTTACAATAAGTTATCTTAAAACTGAGATAAGTAAATTCTGTATAATCAACTTACAATAGTCACCAACAAGAGCACACGATACATTGTGCGGAGTAAATTGAAGGTCTTTGGAACACAAAGTGAGAACAAAACGAATGTCTGTACCCACGGTCCCGCCAAATCATCACATACAATGAGAGAATGAAGAGCATCAACTGAAGGTCTTCTTTTGTCGCGGAGTGTGTGAGGCTTTGCTTGGGAGATGAAGATTGCTGATGACCAGCTAGCGGGTACACTTCCATATCTGTTGGCACAAACAACCGAATTAAAATATCGATCGATACATCGATATTTGATATATCGTTTGGTTACTTAGGTAAGGTTATCCTAACCTAACTAACCAAACGATGAATCGAATTAAACAATCGAATAATCAATATTACTCATTCGGTTGTTGTAAAACACAGCGAGACGCTCGTCAAACCTCACAGCGCTCAGCGTTAGCGTCAGCGACAGCGTCAGCGTTAGCGTCAGCGACAGCGTCAGCGTTAGAGTCAGCTTCAGCGTCAGCGTGAACGTCAGCAAGATGGTTTAAGTGTTACCACAGACAATAGACCGTTGGTCCATAATCTTTGGTGTTCCTAACCATTTATTGTATAGGAGATGTAATTTAGTGGAAGCATAATGATTTATTGTACAAATGAATAACATCATGCTATGTAATTGACTTAAAAGTTTTAACAGAGCAAGTAGGCTCATAGAAATTCTGTATACGTTGATGTATTTCATGTTGGAAGTGTTCGAGTGCACTAATGTCGACTTAATGTTACTCACTTATTTTGGGAAGAATTTGTTTTATGCTATAGGACTAGGATAAACTGCTATAGGGCAAAAATGATATATGACAAACTTTAAATATCGTAGTTATGAAGTTTGTTAAAATAACAAGAGACGAATTTTGTGAAATAGTTTTACTCGTGTTGTTAAGTAAAACTATGTTCTTATGAAAGTTAACAATGATATAAAAATTTTCAATTCTAAGAACTGAATTGAAACGGCTACTTTAAAAAACTGACTACTAAAAAATAACCAAGGTAAACTCAACATGTAGAATATTCGCTGGGAGGATGAGGTTATGACAGCATCAAAACACAAGACGTCGTCTCGTCTCGCGACGGTCTGTGTTACATTGACCTCTCTGTGTGTCTGTCGGGTGCTTGGTCATCCTGGCGGTGGACCCGCGGGCGAGAGAGAGAGAGAGAGAGAGAGAGAGAGAGAGATGCCAGGGTGCACGGCAGCACGATGGCGATAACGTGGTCACACGTACCGCTAAAGAAAACAGAGGTAGCATTTCAACTAGTGTTGCGTCGGAATGATGGATTTAGTAGACACCCATTTAGAAGATTGACTAGACTGTAGAACTATATTATTAATTACCTATTGAACCGTTCTCAATGGAGAGTAGTAAGCATACTATTTATATAAGTTGTAGCCAGAGAAATATGCCGTCGCTGACTGCTAAGCCAGAAAAAGGGTGTGCCCAAAAAATTACTGATTTCTGACTAATTCTCTGATTTTTTTCAACCAAGCCTGTACTCAACCTAATTTAGCTAAATGAAAGGACAGCTGGCCCTAAACTACAACATACTGTATATAATATCATCACAACAATTATTGAAGTCCTAAAGACAAAGGGTGAAGTGATAAGTCTGTTGGTGGTTCATTTGACTATGTTTTTTCATAGATCATTCCCGTCTTGTCCAATAATATGTAGATTATTCACGTCAGTCATAATATATAACATATTATTATAGATTATTCACGTGTTGTCCACGAAAGATGGGATTACTACCCTATAGTGTCCAAAGCTTGATTGTGTAGAGTGTAATAAGATTAAACATCACACTTTCTATTCTGGAGTCTGGAAATGCTAGACAGTAAATTTAATTAATGATTGGTAAACTCTGATGTAAAAGTACTGTATCCTACACATTATCAAACGCTACTCAAAAGCATGTAAGCCACAATCTTACAGTTTTTTAATTAAAGTTCTTTACACGCTCTGTCTACTGATATACGCCAATCAATATACCCGTAATCTTGTAGTAGAGGGAAACATTTTAATGTCATAGGTGCTTTTAAATTTTTTGTTTAGAATGTGAATGGGGTACCTACTTAAAGCCACAGGCACCTAGGTACTTATACTTTTATCACTTAGGGATACTTAAGGGCAATGGGAGGACTAGTTACGTCACGTCACGTTCATCACTCGTCCACCTTCTCATCTCATAATGTCATTAAACTCCCTCCACGATTAGCATATAGTTACCCCATCTCTCAAATGTTACACTAGTTAGTACTATATGTACCATAATCTCCCTCGGGCACGACAGTTTCGTGCGGTACGTCAGCAGGTGGCACCACTGAGTGTGTGCGGGTGGTGGGAGGGGGGGCTTGACAAAGACTGAGTTGAGAACCAGTTTCTCTGCTACATCTACAATCCTCAATCTCGGTCCAGTGTCCCGTTTTTCGTCCCTTTTGTTTCCGCGTTTTACGGGTTCGAGTTTGAGTGAAGTGAAAAGTGAATTTCCACCATCCTTTTAACCCTTTCCTCTCAGTGAGTTTTCTGAACCAGTTCAGCCTCTAGTGATTCCAGTGTTTTCTTTTGAGGTTATGGTTGTTGTGTTTGTGTTTGGCATTTTTTGGATATCGTTGCGGAAGGTAATTTTGTGATTGTTTGATGAGGTTAAAAGACAGATAGGTAATACAATTATAGGTTAGATTAGGAGGGTTGAATCTGTTCACTCGTTGACTTTTATAAAGTCATTGTCCAAACAAACTGGTTGTTTTGTTTACGTTTCTCTCTAAGCTAGGTGAGACGATGTTAATCTATTCTTCAATTTACCTACAATGTACCTACAATGTATCTACAAAATATCTAAGGCTTGTACAGTGTTAACAGGAGGGTTGAATATCTTCTTTTGCTATTCTTTTAGTATTGTATTGTAGGCAATGATGTATCGATCTATTGGTTTTATCAATCAGTTGTAAGTACCATGTTTGTTTTTGAAAAAGATTAAAGCATCGTTTTCATTACTTAATTATTGGTTGATTAGAGAGACTGTATGGCACCGAGGAATAGCCTATAGGTTTCTGTGATATAAACTTTATATAGCTGGGTAATGTTTTTATCACCCACCGTATCACAAAGTAGTCGCACGCAAAAAAAAATTAAATTGCCTGTTTTTTGTAAAATGGCAAGTAATAATAGGTTAATTGTCTTCTAAAAATATGCCCCCAGTTTTAAGAAATATTATTATTGTACAGTAGCTACTTTTTAATATCAATAATTTAAGGTTTTAGTATAAGCGAATAAAATACAATCGCCTATTCCTCCTATTGGCTTAGGGATAATATCGCAAAAGTTTTTAAAGAGGATTTAAAACCCTCACTCTAAATTACAGCTGAGGAACTGACGTTACTACCCTTCAAAATGTATTCACAGGGGTAGACTTTTTTACAGTAACCTCTGAACAAACAATTCAGTACCGGTACTTGCGTACCGTTTTAAATGATTAGTACTATCTGGTAGGCTACTATAGTAGATAAAAGGAGTCCTTTAATCTATGGTACTATGATATTTGATACCAACAGTTTTGCCTGACTTGTGGCACGGTTCCACAATCTGGTAATTCTCCTTGAATCAGTTAATTATAGAGGCTCGAAGGTTTCATCCTTTCTTGTATTTACAAGGTTATTGTAGAAGCTTTCCCGATCTCTGATTTATTTCTTTTTATTTGCAGATTAGTTGAGTTTGTCTGCTTGTTTTGTTGTTTGGTTGTAGGTTTATTTTATTAGTTGTTTTTGCTGTCTCTTTTCTACAGATTTTATAGTGCCTTTTAAATGTTGTTTTCAATAACTACAGTTACCGGTACTATTTTAAATTTATTATATCCAATAGTGGATGGAGCTGATTTACTAAGGTAGAAGTTTCTTTGATTTTTGTTTATTGTTACAAAGAACATGTTTTGATTTCGTTGTCTAGTAAATCAAATCATTGGTCGTTATATTATATTATACTAGCTTATATTAAAACGCAAAATAGCAGATTGTTTTGTTGTTAAACAGTGTCTTTTAGTACTCGTAATACGGGAAGTGTTAAAAAACTCCTGTACAACCAGTATTTCAATACCCGAATAGACCTACGAAAAGAGGGAGCATGAAATAAGTTAATAAATTAAAACCGTGATTAGGCTTGCGTCAACAATTTTATGCAGTTTTATGCTCAACCTACCAATACTGGATTGATCGCATTTGGATTTACTGCTTATCCTAAGCCTTGCTGTAACCCGGTATAAGATGGTTTCAAATTCACAATACCCGAAAAAAATTCTCTCAAGTGTAGTCAATTGATCAAGCGCATGCCTACTTAGATAGTAAGGTTGGTTTTCACATTCATTGAGTTGATGTAGTTTCCGGATAATTAGCCCAATTAGTGAACGACTCAAATAAACAAAAAATCATAGTATTTCCATAATACTTTGCAATGTTCTCGGACTTTCTGTACTCTATAAATATTTGTTTGCAAAAACTATAATAAAACTTAATGTTTATAATTCATTCGTTCGAGAAACATGATTTTATACCTTTTATGTGTTATGGTTTACATAAGTTGTAAATATTCCGTAATATGACTACAGTAAATCGTTTTTGTTACCATATTACACTTAGTGCAGGAATGCACTCCGTCGGCGTTTCAAAGCAGTAGTTCCTGGAACCTTCCAGCTCCAACACTAGACAGAGCCGTAGTCACACCTGCTGTAACTGACAAACAATACAACAATAAACTGTAAACCACCCTTGTGTACAGGTGTCCTGTGTACAGTCACTGCACGATACAGTCGAGTATAGTCACTGTGCTGTGAAAATAGACTGCATAAATCGGTGGTAGATTGTATGATGTGGAGACGTTTCATTGCGATTACCCTTTCTGTACTAGGACTTTGCTCCTCATACCCTTCCCTGATTACAGTCTTTACCCTTCATTCTAAGTAGGTCAATGTGTTGTGAAAATAGACCGCTGAGTATAAATCGGTGGTAGATTGTTCGTATGACGTGGAGACGTTTCATTGCGATTACCCTTTCTGTTCTAGGACTTTGCTTTTCCTAGCCTTCCCTGGTTACAGTCATTACCCTTCATTCTAAGTCATATAGTCAATGTGTTGCGAAAATAGACCGCTCAGTGGATTGTTTTGTTTCCAACCCTGTGCAGCACAAGTGTACCTGATCCTGATAGTCACATCATGACATTATGGTACTTATAGTCAATTTTGTGTGAACATTGACCGCTCAAAAACTATTAGAGTGATTATTTTTTTAAAGGTGTTATCTACTTGTTGAGGACTATTTTGAATACGGCTTACACTACTCCCAAATGTGGAACATTTTAAATCGGAACGACCCAAACCTTTAATCTGCAAAAAAACAATAACCAAATAAATAAAATATTTAAATTTTATAGACAAAAATAATAGGGGCCTTTTCTGGTAATTTATTACCGGTACCAATACATTTTAGAGCAATAGATTATTAGCAATAAAAGTGGTAGTGGATTAAACTTTTGTTAGGTTAGTATAACCATAGATAAAACATACTCCCTTAGTAGATTTCTCATCCTAATGGAACAGCTGAAAGACAATTTTATTGTTAG
The DNA here is from genome assembly GCF_028750875.1 of Macrosteles quadrilineatus. NCBI lineage: Eukaryota > Metazoa > Arthropoda > Insecta > Hemiptera > Cicadellidae > Macrosteles > Macrosteles quadrilineatus. Next base: position 10,930,185 of record NW_026542601.1, on the reverse strand, counting down.
TTCTGTAAGGTTTATGTAGAGGTCGTGTTTTGTTTACAATTTGTTTCCCGTTAATACAGTAATTTAAAACCTCGTTTAACCAAATAATACGATGTAATCATAAACAATAAATTGTCCCCTAGTTATTTTACCAAACAGTAAAGCACAAATCAAGAAATTAACCCTAAAATAATAGAAACAAATTTCGTCGACACTAGCGCCCAGTGTGACGTACATGAACTAGACATGAAAAACGAGCTTCAAAATTTACAATGGGATGAGAAGTCTACTTGTGTTGGTTAGTCTATGGTATAACGTTTAGTATAGAGTTAGAAAACCCTAACCTTTGAACCTAACCTAAACACATTACGCTAGTTGCAGTGAATTGACGGAAAAGGTCCAATAATTGAAGCTCAATGCACCGACGTGAAATTAAACACGATTTAAAAGGCTTACGGATTTGTTAGTGTATACCCTATACCACATGATTATACATTCACCACAGACAATCGATTAGTTTAATCGTGCTCTGTCAAATGCATACAAATTAACCTTTAATTGATCCTGCAGTATAATCTACAACAGATACACATTTCAACTTGGATTAAAATGGTTGATTAAAGATAGAGATGTTTTTGTAAAATTGGTGCAAACATATTTACAGAGTGCGTACTCTACATTTCTTGTTTTTTTTTTTTTTTTGTTTTTTTTAGACAATTCTCTGAATATTGCCAATTTTGTCATTAATTATAGATGTTACACGAGCTATTAGGCTTACTTAGTATTATTCCCCATAAATAAAAGCTAGCAGAATACTTTTTTAGGGTGAGGAGGGAAAATGCTTTTACGCATACAGGTAGCCAGCCTGTCGTGTGAGGCTCCAGAATTTATCAGAGTACTCACTAAAAAAACCCCTCAACTTTGTTTTAGCCGAAGACCTACTGTAGGACTGTGTATTAGGATATAATTATTACGGATTGCCACATACGACTGATGTAAGAAAACAAAAGGTTAATTTTCGCAATTTCGACTGACAGATCAACTTTTAACAAACGTTATACAAAGTTTCAAATCTAGTAAAATTAACACCGGCAATTTAAGAGATTCCGATTCTCGCTTTCCTGGATAGTTGGACTTTTAATAAGCATTCCTGGCTAAAGAAAAGGTGTGTCTTGATCCGTATCACAGTTACACTCTGCACTCCCCCTGTATTCATATTCAGCTTAATGTACGCCTCAGACTTAAGAAGTGTAAAATCGATTATAATCCAACGAAATACCAATTGCACTAATTTCATACATACATTTATTCCTCAAAACAAATACATCGTCTGTCGAAGACTTTCAAGCACCACAACCTGCCTGTCTTTCGCCACCATCTTCGTCCTCAGAGCGCTGGGAGCTCCCCCTCTCCTCTTGGACATTCCTTGCGCCGCCAACCTCAGCTTGTTCAGGAAGTCAGGCATCACGGAAGTAGTGACCCAGTTCATCATAGACGAAGGCACATTGGAGCCCGGGTTGTCGAAGTAGGTTAGACTGAACTCCAACCCAGGTTGATCGAAGGTTGTCTTCGGCTTGATCACCATGTACGACCAGTACTCGCCCACTCTTTGTTTAGAAGGTACTTCTGGCTTTGAAGGATGCGTCGTATTCTGGTTGACCAGGAACAGTAAGTTTCTTTCCTCGTCGATTCTGTAGCGTCTCATGAAGACGTAGTCGCGGTTGCTGAACAACGTCGGCCATTTTGTCTCCCAGTAGATGACGTCACTGTTGGTGGAAGGTTCAGAGTCCAGCAGCTGCAGCTGGACCGCGTGGTTGTCCCAGGAAAGTCTGTAATCGAGATCCACCTGAGCTTCTAGGAAGTCGATGGCAGTGACGTCGTCGAAGGTCCCATACAGTTTGTAGCAGTATAACTTTTCCCCGCGATGATTCGCATCCTCTCTTCTCCACACAATGATGTTGTCTTTGTCCATGAAGCTCTGCCACTCGGAGTCGGTTGATGAGCAGACAGTACATTTGCACGAGTCTTCACTTTTCCCCAAACAAGCGTCTCTTTTGTCTTTCAGGAACATTATGAGGCTCATCTCAGCTGAGTATTTCAAGATGTCTGAGTCGGGAATTCTCTCTTTGTCCCAGTCCAAGGAGGATGCGAACACGCCGAAGATGAATTTCCTCTTGTCGAGATTCTTGAATCTGTTTATCAAAGTTTGAAAATGGTTCAAAGAGTGTTTCATTCTGTTGCACGCCAATCCCCATGATGCTATCTTAGAATTGTCTTTGAAGAAGTAAAGAGCTTTATCTCCGTTGAGTTTGTATTTTGAAAGATTGAACAATACTTGATGTAAGGGATGTCCTAGTCTTCGGATCATGTTCTGCCTCTCTTTTGTCACCTTTTAAGTGGAAATTACACTACTCTCACTTATACTTCATAGTATCACTGCACAATACTCAACACAAATATGGCATTACTAGTTCAGAATGTGCCCAATTAGGTGTTTAACCACCATCAAAATTACCTATGAATGTTATATAACCAATAAAATGTCGTGACTAAAACTGATGTAATATATAATATTAAAAATACTTAAAATTTGTCATGTTAACTTGTAATGTTGCCAAATGTATGTATGTAAATAAACACTCACCTTCGCTTTACTCTTAACAACTGTTTTATATCAAACATATGGTCGGTTCGCAGATGATTCATATTTTGTCGTTGATTATGTAAATACTGTATTAAAATGGCATTGATCACATATGTGTTCCCTTGCAACGTGTTATAACGTTTAAGATACTAAAACCTAAGCCACTCTTTAATTGTATTAATTTGTTTATACTAATTGACGTTTATTAATAGGCTTGATAATTATCCTATTATTGAAGCAGGTATCCATACAAAACCATATGTAGCTTTATAAATCAATTTAGTGACGAATTAAAATAACTGATTTTGTACGTGGGGAAAACGAGCAATCAAAACATGTGATCCTGTCAGTAAGCCACGGTGATTGGGGATATGCAACGCAGTCTGCATTAAATTCCATTATAGTTCTCGGTAACCTAACATCAAAATGGATGGTTGGTTAAAATTAAATGTTTAAATTACTATATCTGAAATTAATGTTTAAAACAGGTTCTGTTTATCACCAGAATGCATATTTTAGGTTAATTTTGGGAAACTATAGATAAAACATACTCCCTTAGTAGATTTCTCATCCTTATGGAACAAAGCCAATTTTATTGTTAGTTCTTTCCGGTGAACTGTAGAGGTCGTGTTTTGTTTACAATTTGTTTCTATTTCAGTCATTTAAAACCTTGTTTAACCAAATAAAACGATATAATCGTGAACAATAACTCATCTCTAGTTGTATAACCAAACAGTAAATCAGAAATCAGTAAATTAACCCTAAAATAAAAGAGACAGATTTCGTCGACACTAGTGATCAGTGTTACCGTAATTGAACTAAGCACGAAAAACGAGCTTCAAAATTTTAAAAGGGAGGAGATGTCTACTTGCTGTTCTATAAGGATGAGAAATCTACTAACGGAGTATATTTTATCCATGGGTTAACTATGTTAGAACTACAGTTGATTTGACACAACTCTATAACGCTGTAACTCTCGAGTTTTTATTTTCGAAAATCAATAAATAAAATAAAACACTTTTCGTCCGCGATTTGAAGTATTCACGCATCTCTTACTATGAACGGCATATAACAAGCTTTACTACACTACACAAAGTGTCCTAGAAAAGCACTAGTAATGTCATTAATGCACTTTAGGCTAATGTAGTAAAATTGTGGGTCAATCCCTTTTCACCTTTTACTGCATTTCTAAACCAATGACATTACGGATATTTGCAAAAGATTGTGGCAGTAAATCCGTCATACAAATTAATAAACATAATTCGTAAAAAAATAGATAAATTGATCTATTTTCATTCTGTAGCACAGTTTAGGTACTTTTTAACCTGAAATCTGTCTAGACTATAGAGTACAGTAGTTAAATATAGATTTTTTTAGTGATAATTTTTTAGCTCTTGTTGATATAAAGCGAGCAAAACCTATGTATAAATCAAATATAAGATACAGTATAGCACTATACGCTGACTGTTTATGTTTGAATAATTTGCGAATTCTGTGCTGTTGTAAGACAAAAGTAAGACTCCCAATTTCTCCAGTCGGCTGTTCTCGAAGCCAAGCGGAGTGATTGATTTGATTTACTCGTCTTTCACATAGCTCAGTGGGATTTGTATTTCCGACGTCTTTGGAATTCCTCTCCCTATGTATCACGCCTTTTCCTTGTAAGGAATTTATCATCTTAATTGCTTGATTATCTAGTATTTGGTCGAAGAAACATATTTATTGAGTTTGGAACTAAACAAGTAAGGTTTGTGTTTTTATTTCTAGTTGCGTTTCAAATGTCTGCAATCTAATCATTCAATGAACATTTTTTTCGAGTAATCGAGAGTTGGGGCATTATTGTGTTAAGGCATGAACTCATCTAATAGTAATATTTGTAGGTGTTGGTAACCAGGTATTGTAATACAAATGAACTCTTCCTTTTCGGTTAAATGTGGATAATTATAGGCATGTACTGTGGACGCGATACTCCCTGGCGTGGATTAACGTCCGCACGGGTGAGAACTACGACTATCCGCAGTACTATCCTGATAATTAGACCAATTCATATATATATATACCAAAGGCAAAAATGTGGTTCGGATTCCACTATAAACTGTAGGTCCCTTAGTCGCCATTAGCTGTATGGGCTAGTAATTAACAACTGTGTCTAAGGAATATGTCGGCCTTAGTCACTACAAGACTACAAGATCGCGCCACACTCATCTCCATTCATACTTGGCTTAAAATACCTACGTTGTATGGTCGCCATTTCAAAGAAAAGTATAAAGTACCAAGTGAGGTTGTTGTAGTTATTCTAGGGTTTTGAGGGTTTGTCTTGGGTTTGTCTTCTAGTAATCTTGTGTCGCCTCAGAAATATCCTGGTTGTTGTTGGTCTTTGATATTTATATATTTGTTTATTTGTTATTATCAGGTTGTTCATTATGATAGTTCAGCGTTTTAGTACCATATTGGGTGTGTTGAAGACTTTTTCCCCTTGACCTGTATATATCATATGTGTATATTTATCATATGTTATTATTTCATTCTGTTTACTTTTTCAATATATTGTTTTCCTTGCTCATGTTAACATGCAGTGCCGGACTTAGGGTACTTGCGGCCCTAGGCCAAATTACTTGAGCGGCCCTCCCCCTGTGGTGGAAATTCCTTGAGATAGCGGAAGTAATCGTGAATATCTCCTATGCATCTAGAGGACATCATTATCGACACCCGTGATCGTAGACATCTCTCCTAAACCAAGACAAATCCATCATAGGTATCCGTGACCGCGGCAAAATCGTAAAACATCCCCCGCGGGCTGCAACAAAGGGACATAATCCTCAACAGTCACAACCGCGGCGAAATCATATCCCGTGGGCTTTGACCTTGAGGACATCATCACCGTCACCCGCAACCACAGTAAAATCGTGAACATCTCCCGCGGGCCACAATCACGGGGACATCATCATCGACACTCGAGACCGTGGCCAAATCGTAGACATCTCCCGTGAAGCAGCAATCACGGGGACATCATCATCGACACTTGCGATCGCGGCAAAGTCGTGTTAAAACATCTCCGGTGTACTGCGATCATGACGACATCATAATTGTCCCCCGCGGTCGTGCCGAAATCGTAAACAACTCCCGTGAGCCGCAATCACGGGGACAACATCATCGACACTCGTGACAGCGGCTAATTCTTGGACGTCTCTCGTGGGCTGCGACCATGAGGACACATCGCCGTCACCCGCGGCCGCGGCTAAATCGTGAACGTCTCCCGTGGGCCGCAATCACGGGGACAACATCATCGACACTCGTGACAGCGGCTAATTCTTGAACGTCTCTCGCGGGTTTCGACCATGAGGACACATCGCCGTCACCACAGAAAACATACTAATATAACCTTATACTATAAGGTTATAGTAGTATGTTTTCTGTGCCGTCACCCGCGGCCGTGGCAAAATCGTGAACATCTCCCTTGGTCCGCGGAGATATCATTATGGTCACCTGTGATCGCTGCAAACTGGTGGTAAAAAAAAAATTTATCTAAAAAATGTTTTTTTCAATCCTCTGCGGCCCCCTTCTGCTTGCGGCCCTAGGCCGCGGCCTAATCGGCCTAGTGGTAAATCCGGCACTGTTAACATGGTCTTTAAAATCAAATCTTTTTACATTTCCAAATCCAACAGGACAACAGGTTATCTTTAGAATCTACGTCAACAATTTTAGTCACGATAATAATAGATACACTTTTCAATGGCTGTAGACACCACTGATGCAGAGATTTTGGTAGATGCTAGATGCATGAAGTAGCTAACATGAAGGAATCCCCAGTGCTAGACAGATCCCTGGTTTTGGTCACTGTGTGATCTACAGGACAATAAAGTGGTGAAAACTTGTGTTTACTCCTAGACACCGAGCAAGACAACGCTAGACACCCAATTTTAGACACCCTCAAACAGTGGGAGACGTGCAAGTCAATGTAAACATTCAGTGTTAACCACCGTATGGACACACAGTGCTAGACACCAATTTCTAGATTCCCAGTGCTAAACACGCAGTGCTAGACCCCCAGTGCTAGACACGAAGTGCTAGACACCCAGTGCTAGACACTCAGTGCTAGACACTCAGTGCTAGACACCAGGTTGTAGTCACTCATTGCTAGACACCCTCGGAAAGTGGATGACGTACAAGTCAATGTAAACATTCAGTGTTAAACACCGTGTGGATATCAAGTGCTAGACACCCAATGCTATACACCCAGTGCTAGACACCCAGTGCTAGACACCAAGTTGTAGTCACTCATTGTTAGACACCCTCGGACAGTGGGAGACGTGCAAGTCAATGTAAACATTCAGTGTTGAACACCGTGTGGACACCCAGTGCTAGACACCCAATGCTAGACACCCAGTGCTAGACACCAAGTGCTAGACACCAGCCGCAGCTGCAGCTGTCATGGTCCCCCATGCGGGAGCACGGAGACATTCTGTGTACCGGGATGATCTGCTACATGCCCAGACTGGATAAGTTCGGGCTCAGGCACGAAGGTAACTAATTTTATTATTTACTCTTGAGAAAAATTCACTCTACGTATATAGTAAGGTTGTAAAGTAACGCTACTAGGAAATTAATGTTGATAATTAAGAAATACCATTGAAAATCTCAATTGGTCCAATTTTAAGAAGATTGACAAGAACATAAAACATGTACAGTTAAATCAAAAGTGATAGTACTTTATATAATACATTTGCATTCTGTTCGTTTACAAATATATGAAACTGTCATTTTCCCTTGAAAATTGAAATACGTAGGGTGTATAAAATTGGCAAAGTACATTTTTGTAATTTACAAAACAATGAATGTTGGTTCTCATAGTTTTGCTTAATTTATTATACTTGAAGGTTTCAGGGTATTTTCTAAGGGTTTAAAGTAGTTTTGTTGATAGATTTGTATCCATTAATCTTTATTTTAGTATAAAATCCAATCATGCCAGCATTCCAGTTAATTCTACACCCATCATTCAGTCATCTCGATTACAATACGCTCAGGAGCATGCTCATAATAATTGGTAATGCAATAAGGCTTTATAGTTTCTGATATATGATAGTTGTGGTAGTCATGACTGATAGTCACAAAGTTTAGCGGTGTTAGTGATGGTATAGTAAACTAATTCTCTGCTGAAAGTTGCCAATCTGTTGAGCTTGTCAGTGGTCAAAACTATTTATGTTCATTACATCACTATGAAGACTAATGAGGTTTAAACTTTGTCTGTGCTTTTACCTTTTAGTACATTAGTTTGGATTTAAGTTTCTCTGTATCACCACTTCATTGTAGGACGCACAAACTACATAACTCTCTACGAGATGTTAAGCCGCTTTAAGGCTCCAATACATGGACGGCTCTCACAAGGGAATAGTAATCCAGGGACTCCAGATAATTCCCTGTTATTCCCGGTCCAGGTTACTTACTACTTAGTGTTCCTGACGGGGAGTCCTCCGGGAGTTTTGTTGAGACCCAATTTAGTCTAAAGTGAAACTTTCTGTTGAGTAAATATTTAGCAATAAAGGAAAATGAAAAAAAAATAATTACATTTAAAATTTATTCAGCAGAAAAGTACACAAAACAGACGAGATTGTCAGGTTTGCATAATACAAATAGGTAAATATTATTTAACGTTTACTAATGTATACTTTATGCAGTTTTAAATAACGTGATGTAAACTATAAGGTGATAAATCTTAAAATTAGCAGATGAAAAAATGAGATTTAGCCGTGTTAAAAATATTGAATTCACAAAAACGGTCTCACAAAAACCGCATTATTTGCAATAGGCTAGTTTCTTAAATAATTACAACTTTTTTGTGTGCTCACCCTCTCCTTAATTTTTGACCAATTTTTATTATTAAAGTGTCAAATTGCTGGAAAATTTGTCAATATTTCAAGAATATCGGTTATATTGACATTAGGTGGATAGGTTTTGCCACGTTTAGCATTTATTATACATACAAATTTACATGTATTCCTTATGGAAGGATTATTTGAATAAGTTATTTATTATATCTTGTAAATGGTTGAACGGAAATAGTTACACCATATACTTTTCTTGTAGGAAATTTAATCTTCTTTAATTTCCTAATTTAGTATAGTATACAAAAAGTTGATAGTTTTCGAGATATTTAGGAAAAACCTAAAAATGGTACCTAACAGCGGCCATTTTGGACGCCATCTTGGATTGGAAAAAATGACACCCTAATTTTTTTTTGAGATTACTATATCTTCTTTCCAATTATATTAAGTTTTTGCCTTTAACAAAAAAAAACACGAATCTTTATTTTATTACAAATGAGGCTGCACTATTACTTCAGGCTAAACCTAGGGGTTGCGGCATTATCACTTGGACAAAATCCATTGGGGATTTGGCGGGATTTGAACCCGGGACCTCACGGACCGAAGTCCCGCGCTCTAACCACTAAACCAGCTCGTTCCCCCACCTTGTGTAGTAGTGTTTACCAGTGTTTCCAGACCACAATTGCATTGGACGATTACACACTTGGTAGGCCGCGGTTTCAGTGAAACTCGTCTTTTATGAAAATTGCCAATCTCGAATCCCTGGGAAGGACACTTTCTCTAACACCTCGGGCCAAAATTAATTTCACGTATGAAAAACTTTCATTTTCTTTCAGTTTTTGGTAAGTAATTTTCCTGTTAAATTACTACTAGTTCGGTATAGTATATTTCGTACCTCGGGCCGGAAATTAGGTTTTGCCGGCTCGAGACAGTTTTTAAGTTCGAGACGATGTCGAGAACTTAAAACGATCGAGAGCTGCATAACCATTTCGTACAACGATATTATAATATTGTTCTATTATAGATACTAAGAATAAGTAATAATTTTTTATTGGTATAATTTTCAAAAAAAAAACAAACTAAAAATTCAATTTTGTAAGACACTCTAAAAGCTATCGTGAAGAGTTTATGTTGTTTACCAACTACAACAACAAAAATAATCTAATGTAATTCAAGGTCTTGAAATTTTTATCAAAATACAAAATGTATTTTGTTTTCATGGTTTGGATTGTTTTATGTACATAATTTTTCCCTACTAGATTGCTATAAACAAGTTAAGTAATTCTATAATTTTATAATTTTTTCTCCCTAAAATGTATGCAAAACATAATATCCCTAACCTCTAAGAGAGAATATTTCAGTGGCAAACAACAATGGCTGTCAATTCCCACGGAATAATTACGCTTTGAGAGAATTTCCCGGGAATAATTAACTGGTTCGGTGTTCTTGAAAATAACAACGGACAAGATTCAAGGGGTGGAGGAAAATTGACTTGTAAATATAATAGGGTCAATATAGGCAAGGTCAGCTAGTGATTCTACACAATGATGTCTTAGTCAGCTGATCGTGGGTGTTTATTGTTGATAGCGTTTGATTGTCCCATATGTTTTCTACCTGACAAAGCGGGATTCCTTGCACTTATTATAGTGCAGAAAGTTGCTAATTGCTGCATTTACTTACTTTTGCAGCACGCTTTTTTTGCCGCAGTATTCCAACCAAACAACACAAAACAGCGTGCTTTTATTAGGCACGAAATACGTGTACGCTTAAAAATAAGTTGGCAGCACTTAAAGAACATATGACTACGATCAGCTGGTACAGCGTTTCCCATTTCGTTCAATGTTTGAATTTTTTAACCTAATGTGCTGTGTACTGTTTGAAAGACTAATTATTTATATGCTTTATAGTTACTGTAGAAAAATATAATATGCAACAAGAGTGCAAACCAATTACACAAATAACTATTTTACAAAAGGTAGAAAGGGAGTCAACTCAGTAAAAACGTGTGTTCCAAGTTCATTCCACACATTTTTCTTAGTCTTAAAGCTATTCTTATGGAAATGTATTGTCTAATCTGATTTTCAAATGTTATCATCCTAGTGTCAAAACAAATTATAAATTTGATGTGTGAATCCTTCCCATTTGCGAACCCATTAATAGTGTAGAAAGATCATACTGTATTCAAAGATTTTAGATCATATCAAAGACTTTATATTAAAATTTTTTAAGGATGCACATGCAGTCAACGCTGATTCACCTTCTGTTAAAAGAAATCGTGCAAATGTCTTATGAGTCCATTAACTAAAGACAAAACTTACTTTTATCAAAAACTATTTATGCTGCTCACGAAGTTTCGTTTTACTGGATTAACTTTTAATGCGACTTTCATCTTTTTAAATAAATCTAATAGGAATTTTAATCCATCTACTAGCTGTTGGCCCGTCAGGAATCAAGTAGTCGATTAACAAAAAATTATAATTCAGAAGAGCTATGGTTCTAAAAAAATATATTTTTAATCAACAGAAAGTATTGTTATTGTCTACTATATTATTAAAGTAAAATAATCAAACTTTTTTTATAATTGCTAAAGGCCATTAATTTAATGAAAATATAGGAATATGGTACGTATAAATGAAGCTTAGCTTGTGTAAATTTGCCTCAAATTATTGATATCAACGGACAGGCCGGTTTAGCTCTGCCTTACATAGGGAGGTAATGTTAAGTTTATTAAATTAATTAACTATACATAAATAATACATACATTAATAATTATACATTAAATTAATTAAATGCTAAAACATAATCTCTAATCTCATATATAACTGTTCGGGTCTCCCTTACAGATGTAATAAGTAAGTAAGATATTACGAACTACTAGGTACTAGGTACTCTTGGTATGTCTTCTCCGTTAATTCTCAGAATTTAATTAATACTTAATTTTACTTAAGTTGTATTAGTTAGGCCTACGATTAATTTTTCTATATATTATCTCCACCATTAGGTATTGTTATTAAAAAATATATTTTTATTTATTGGTAAACGAATGCAAACAAATCTATACTAAAGATGAAATAATAAACTTCAACAAGTTCCAAGAGTTCATCTCAAACGACTTCACTGAAGTATTTTGAAACACTAAAATTAACTTTGAATCAGCTCTAAAGATTAATTAAGGGCGATAATTGATAAAAGTACTCAAGTGAAAACCTAATAAGGATTCATGAATTTGAATTCTTCGGGGAAGCGGAAAATAAGCTTGACAGGTCTGCCAACATCACAGCTCCAGGGAGTAAATTTCCCTCATTTCCCGGTCCGTGCACAACCTTGAAGCTTTTCTGATTACAAAATGTCATCCGTTATGCTCGCTGATTGAAATTTATGTTGGTTAAGAATTATTTAGATGTCATGTTTTCTGTGTACTTTAATTGAATTTTTAGTATTTTTAATAATTTTGAATATTTTGTTAAAGAATGGGGGTTGACTCTTTTACAATAGAGTAAATAAACTACATTTTGAATTTCTCTATTTTTAAATGTTAGGCTATTTTTTATTGTACAATATTATTTTTTATTGTACAATATTAATTTTCTACTGTACAATATTATTTTTACACTATTGGAAGTTTTAGCGAATTTCCCTATAGGGAAGTAGCTATTACCGTAGGTCTCATGGTAAGACCTAAGCCCGGGACCGATTTACTTTTTCATTTTGATGTCCCCAGAGGCCAAAAACACCATTCGTTCAAATTTTTATATATCTATATATACAGATATATATATATATATATATATATATATATGTGTGTGTGTGTGTGTGTCCATCCGCACGATAACTTGAGTAATTTTTGTCCGATTTTGATAAAATTTGGTTTGAAGGTGTAAGACGGGATAAACTTGAATGAGTTCGCGAACCAGCATGATCGGACTTTTGGAACGGGGTTTTATGGGGTAAAAATAGGTTTTTCCCATTTTTGACCCTAAAAACACAAAATTTCACAATTTCTTTTTAAACCATTTTGTAGAGCTTACAAAAACAAATAATTTAGTATATTGAAGCGTTATTATGCGCGTAATTGTTACGAAGAAAATTCAAAAAAATTGTAATTTTAAAATTCCCATGTTAGTCTTATGGAGAATAAGTCAACTGTTGTAGTTTGCTTGTTTATGAACATATTTTGATCAAATTTGGAATATACATGAATTTCTTACTAAACCGCAGTACCTTTTAATATTTTACATAAAAAAACTTTTTTACCCTCCCTGTTGCAGCAAACCTAAGTAGGTACTCATTAAACTAATTCTGTTTAAATAGGGAATAAATGTGATATTTTTAAGGAGACATTTTAGTTTAAATCCAATCAGGCAAATGGAAATTCGCTAAATCTGCAGGTTTGCTGCGGCGGGGGTTTTTTTGTAATAAAACGGCCGAAACGCCAGTATTGTTACTATCTAATTACTAGCGTTAACGTACATAGCAGAACCTCGATTACAAGAATTTCATGGGGATTATTAAATAAGACTTTTTATCTAGGTTGGTTTCTTATTGAGGTTTGCAATAACATGTGATTAGGGGTAAAATAAATTCAAGGGGATTTAGAAATTACACTTGTTATCAAGGGTGACTTGTCATCAAAGGTCGTCTTATCGAGGGTCCACTGTATCTAATATGGTAAAAAGTACACTACAGCTGCTCCAACTGTTGCTTCATTATCTCGGAGACTTATTCATTGTCTATTTCACACTATTCCAAACTGGCAATATTCAATATTGTGCCTTGACTCTTTATTTGTTTGAAATATAACTTAGTTATACAAATCATAAATACAACTAATACATAAGTGTGCACATTCATATAAGCATGTTTATAAGTAATTAACAAGTTCACTTAAAATAAAAACACAAGCTACATACATTTGTGCAGCGCGAAAAGTCATTTACCTGCAAATGTAATTTTGTTGGAAGGGAATAGCTAGTCTCCGTCAAAAGGAAAATTCTGTTTAAAACTGTTTTGCTGGAATAAAGTGAAAAGCTGGAAGGTTTGTAGAGGGAATTTAAAAGTCTAAGTTGTTCGTTTCCAATTTGGTTGAAGAGTGGTTTTAAGACAATGCAACAGAGTCAGTATTGTGAATAAAAATATACAGACTGTTCAAAAAACAAACCATAATAAATTACTGACTGTAATAGTTTTACTTACCAAAGCTGCATTCGTAATTTAGTAAATACGTATTTATTTGAGTAGGTACCAAATTTATAAATCACAATAATTAATGCTTAATGCAAAATATTCTAGAAAGACGTATTTAGATTCTGCGAATTCTTCTATGTCAAATCTTCTAATGAAGACTCTTTTCAGAGCAGCCATCTTATTTTGATTCTGTAGCCTATCTAATTCCTTTTCTTTACAGACCACGAATAAAAGTAGTATGTATTTATTAATTTGCAATTTAATTTGTGTAGATTTTAAAATTCAAATTGCAGGCAACCCATCAAAAGTGATATATTTTATCAACGGATATATTTAAGATATAAGATATAAGAATATATTTAAGATATATTGCCGCCATTTTTAATTGGTAAAAATTAGAAATCTGATTATGTGTGAGATTGGTTGATTTTGTGTTCATTTGTGAAACCCCCACAAAGTTGGATAGGGTAAAAGCAGGGTCATTTTATACCCATGTTAATACATTTTTTGTTTTTTTTTTTCGACCTAAGAAATAAATACATAAAATCCCCAGGGAGTCTTATACACCCTGTATATTCTAATTTTTAGTAAGCCTAGATTATAATATCACTATTGTGTTGATCTTTCAGCTAACAATAAAAAAAACCCTATCTTTACTCAAAGAAGGTACAGTATAAGCATTGGAAATTACTTCAAGGAAGGCCTAAGGACGAGTATTAGATTAAAGGCCGCTCAGTTCGGCATCTCATCAAATATAAACACAGCGGTGGTAGGGGAAACAGCTGTTTGTAAACAGTGCTACCAACAGAAGGTTAGTGTGAGTAAATATCCCCTGAATCCCCTTGCTGAGTTTGCAACCGACGTTTTATTATTCTGCGGTTTGCAGAACAAAGTTGTTACATTTCGTAATTACATTGTGGTTTGCCATACATTTGTGAGGACTATTCATTAGTACGGGTTTTGAAAGAAGGAAATCTTCAACATTTCAGACTAAAAATGTTTCTAAGTATTTCAACCGTAAAAAGTATCACGTCTATTTGTAGCAGTAATTTAGAAGTTAATATTTTAATCTAGTAAATTATTAGTTTTAGGCGAATCATATGTTCATCTTATACATTAATTTAACCCATTCATACCTACATTTGGTAGAAAATCCAAAAAATAACTGTTTTTATGAACATTTTTTCTTACTCTTTATTACCTCTCCAAGTTGGAGTTCTCAAAATGTAATACGTTCTTGAGTAACATTTGTATTAGAACATTAGTACAAAAATGTAGACCTGCTGTATAAATAAACAATACAGGGTCATTCTAAATGATGGACCCATTTTTAATGCTTTATAATTTTTATACTATTAAACTTACCGCTATAAAATACACATCAAACGAAAAAGCAACTCAAAGAGTTTACGCCTTCCAAAGACACGTCATTTAACAAAATCTATCCAACAGAACTGTAGATTTAATTGTACAAAGTTAAAAAGTAATCTCCAACTTTTTTTACCACTAGAAATTTGGAGGTTACTTGACGTTTTTGTAAATAACTTTTAAATGGTGAGGAAATCGACCAAAGTGGAAGGTATTATTCCGAAAGAGAATAAAATTTGCTACAATCTACTATTCGGCATTTTTTGAAAATACTCAAGAAAGGTACCAAAAATTGCCTCAAAATGAAAAAAAGTTGAAAATCCCCGTCTTCAATGTAGACAATAAACATTTCGCACTTTTATTTTAAGCAAAATTTAGGCTTTATTTATTGAGTATTTTCAAGATATGCGTAATAGTAGATTGTAGGAAATTTTATTCTCTTTCGGAATATTACCTTCCACTTTGGTCGATTTCCTCACCATTTAAAAGTTATTTGCAAAAACGTCAAGTAAACTCTAAATTTCTTGTGGTAAAAAAAGTTGGAGATTACTTTTTTACTTTGTACAATTAAATCTACAGTTATGTTGGATCGATTTTGGATGTGTCTTTGGAAGGCATAAACTCTTTGAGTTGCTTTTTCGCTTGATATTTTATAGCGGTAAGTTTAATATAAATATTATAAAGCATTAAAAATGGGTCCATCATTTAGAATAACCATATAGTTTGACAAAAATGCATATAAAAACCCTAAGAAAACACAATAACTAATTACTGCAACTAATTATAACTAACAACCACATAGCGTATCTCGCGATCAGCTGACAGTGTAGCAGTGTTGCCAACCCTCACCTCAGCTTGTTACAGGTTTGCCAACCTTGCCGATGTTTTCTTCCCTGCTCTCTCGCTTGTTCTTATTATCCTCTAACAACCAATTTGCCTAACAACCCCTTCTTTCCACCATTCATCTCTTGGAAGATAATCTTTAAGCGAAGTCAACATGAATATTTTAGGAAATAATTAGTTTTAAAATAAACGCTGGTGTGTTTAAATTGTATTTGTATGTGTCTGTAAACTGTGTATGTAAATGGTAAATGGTGTGTTTTAAAGTGAAGGAACATTTTAATAATTAACATAACTAATACTCTTCATGATAATGATAATAAACATTACAAATAATAGGATATCATTAAACAATCCTGAAAAATCAAACTTTATGCTGTATCAGTATTTTTTATGAAATATGTACATTTTTAAGCTAATAGAGGAAAAATGTATAGTTGCTTAAAGGTGCACATTCAATTGGGGTAGGCCTAAGTTGAAACTAAGGGAATTAAGTTTAAAATAATAACTTTGAACTTGTTAATGCTTTAGTTGGTCCGTAAAATTATTACAGTCCCGAGTTCGTGACACACACACAGTAAACAAAATATTATTGAAACACATTTTGAAGCTTAATGCATGATTTTATTTTGTATTACATCAAATATTAACCAACTTAAGTATGGAACAAAACCTATGTTTTAAAAAAAAATTGTTCAAATACTGTTTGTTTGATCAATCTGAAGACGTTCGTAAAATGTTAATTTTGTATTAAAACAGTTTTTCTTTTTTTCAGGTGAGTTGAATATCTGCAATGGAGTAGTTGGTGAGTTGTGAATATTTTGTGTTGTGTCTTTAAGTTGAACTACTAAATTATTAGTATGTAATAGAATAGACGTATATGATTGAGCTGAACAAAATATCGACGTGAGTTCCTTCGGGTTTTCAACAAACGTGTGCAGCGCGTTGCTCACGTGCTGGTTGCCTACCTACCACTGTTAAGGCGCTACTTTATACAAAATTCAGTAATCGTTCTGAAATGAATATGTAATCTTCTACGCACTGCAGTTACTTTTGTAATAATCACAAGTACTGGTACGTAAAAAATATTTTTTTCTCATTAAACGTTTTTAAATTGTCTAAAACAACATAAACATTTTACTTTACCGATATCCCTTAAACACTAGTAATATTGCAATATATTGAAAAATGTTCACCAATGAATTAAAGAACAACTTTTGACTGCGATTAAAATATTAAATAAATTTCTTCATACTTCCATACAAATTATAAAGTCATTGGAAATATTTATTGGATAAATTAGTAAGGATGTACATCTTTTACACTTAAATTATATATTTTGTTATTAATTACCTTCCAATGTCAAAGCTTGGTTCCCAAAGTGAATTTTATTCCCAGCAATTCCCTTCGGTTAGTGTAAGCGGGTGAGAATAATATTTTCCCGACCATTGGAAATAATTAAACCGCAGTTTCACTCAGCTGTTGAGCGGTTTGGAGTTTATTAAAACGCTGCGGTTCGTCTGTTTTTATAGGAATCGGTATTACATAAATTAATTTACTTAATTAATTTAGGATTTATTAATATATTATTAGTTAGGAAATTAAATACGATAAATTTGGTCAAGAATTTATTTAATCGATTGTTTTATTACGTGCTGAAAAATTTGCATTATAAGATCTTAAAATGTGTAACAATATTCTATGTATTTTAGCTTCCACAAATAAACAAAATGTTTGTTTATTCCATGGAGACTTTATTTAAACAGTTTGACGAAAATCCGACAAGTTTAAAGTTACAATAAAACTTTCCAAACATTTTGTTTTGTTCTCACAGCAATAATTTACTTTATACAACTTGAGTTATTCAACACTTTTGTGAAAAGTAGCTCAGTTGTAGTCGGATATTACTTAAATAATAATATTTTCTTAATTATTTATTCAGTGATTTCTTTTTACCGTAAAACACTGTTTAAAAATACGTAAATACGTAAAATTTGATTCATATATATTCATATCATCTATTTTTTTTTTATTACCACAAAGAAAAGTTATACAGAAGACTTTTTACATTGTGATTCATGGTTTTATATGGGTTTATCCTTTAAAGTGAAATATTGTAAGCACTTGTTTCACAGCCCCAATTAAGTACACGAAGATATTACTTAAAAAACAATGTTGTAGAAACAACTGTTTTATTACTACAGTTATTTATTCTTCGTTCATGAAATTATATGAATCAACAAAATACATCAACTAAAATGTATATCTTTACTTTTTCAACTAAATATTTTATTTTAACAATTTCTTTATTTTTCTAAAAAAATTCCCTTTGGAGAGATTACGTTCAAAGGTTGAGCATTTCATATAGTCTAAAGCTCAGAGGTGATGAAAGAAAAGATACAGCAGGCAGTGACTAATCGCACGTCAGACCAGCTGATATTCCCCGCCATTTATATAGATCCCTTCAAGAAAAACAGCTGTTTTTACGCCAGCTGAGCCTATCTCTTTCCCTCGCTTTTACACGCGACGCGACTGTGATGCTACTAGCATGGTTGGGTAGATAATACACGTAAATTGTGATCGAACTGTTTATTTGGTTTCTACAAATCAGTAAAATTTATTATCACTGCCTATGAATGTGATCAAACACAACTCTAAGTGATTCTTGGTCATAAATACATGTATCATAAATATCAGCACGGTCATAAATACATGTTTTATGAAAATAGAATTAGAAATTATTGTATTTTGTGATTATATCAGCTGTTTTTAGTTAAGTTGGTTCAATACCTTACACATTATACTGTATTGACATTTTTAACTTGTCAATGTATTAAGACTGACTGTCCAACCTACATGTTAACTATGACTACATTTGATCACGAATATAACTAAAAATAATAACTATTTTAAAATGCGAAATCTATTCAATCCCGTGTAATAATACTACTTTATTACGTTCAAGGGGAAGTAATTAGTACTTAAAAGACGTGATCAGAATGTATATGGATTCAAAATTTATATTCAGGACTTAAAGTGAACGTAAAGTGCCAAATTATAAAATCATGTTTAGATCACAGTATTTAGTATTTTTTTCTACCGTTTATGTTCACTAAATTGATTAAATCGTTCTCAAAATGCAAAAATATATTCACTAAGTCGATAATGATCGTCGTGAAATAGACATCCCATATAATGGACCAGCTTTGCCAGACCTAAAACAGGGAAAAGGGGAAAGAGTATATTAAAGTAGCACTTGGAATTATGTCTTGTTATTTAGAGGGATGTCCTGTTATTTAGAGGGATGTCTTGTTTTTAGAGAGATGTTTTGTTATTCGACGCACTGGTGACTCAATTAAACCTCGGGTTTATTCATAAAGCTGGCTAGAACTTAAAACCAATGCCAATGGTAAGAAATGAAAGCTTTATTGTTGTATATTCGTAGTCAAATCATTTGCGTAATCAGTATTGCTGTGGTATTGCAGTACGATATTTACAACTATTTCAACGCAGTTCCAACTTAACAGTGTTATCAGTATTACTTTCGTTATTTCGAGTTTAATCAGATCAGCCGGTTACAGTTGACACAGTCAGCTGCAGATGTGAGGTAGATGCGGGCAGCGCGCATGCGTACAACACCTGGCCTGGGCGCATCTGCGCAGTAGACCGCGTAGCGTGACGAGATGAGTTTGTACTTAAAATTAGTTACTTCAATTAAACCTTTTCAACAGCAATTTCAAAATATTGGGGTTTTATTTGGAACGGTTGTTTTATTTGACTAAACTGTGTGGTATATTTTTTCATTGTTATAGTTTTGCTGGTTCATCACTGTAGTATTCTTATCTGATAACAAACGTAGTTTTAATACACTTTTGAATCTTGGTATTTAGAATCCGTTGTGGGTATATATGGGTACTAATTGGAGTAAACCTCATATAAAGTGGTCTGGGTTGCTGAGTGTTTATAATTATTGCGTTTCTGGATCCTAATATAATTTTTATTGGTCTATCAAAAATGATGCTGTCTGACAAACGTTTGTTGTTAGATGTTAAGAATACCAGGGCTTAGACCGTCCCCTTACTAAATGTAAAAAACCTATTTCCGTTGATCTTTGTTTTGTTTGGTTTTAATTCAGTGATAAATTAAATTTCTTTCAAAATGTTCAAATATTTTGTGAAGTTGACAATTTAGACACAATTAAGTTTCTGGTAACACCCTATCTATTTTCCGAGTTAAATTGGTCAAGAAGATATGCAACAGAAATATTTAACCGTGGTTATAATCACGAGAGACGCAGATCAGCGGAGGTTGATGGGGGTTGCAAGGGGTGTAGACGGGTGTTGAGGAGGAGGGGGGGGGGGTTGAGTTATAATTGACGGCGACTTTGTATTGTTCCAACTATCGACTGTAGTTTGCGGTGTAGCTAAATTACTCAGCCGTATTGTTACTGTTGATCCCGTTAAACCGGAGTCAAATTACTTAGCTTTTTACAATTTATCTTACTTGTAGAGGTTTTATCTTTTTCACTTTAGTAGATCCAGGTTTGTTGTAAACAGTTTAATGGTTACTCTCCAGTTTTATTTAATATTGATCGCCTCACTATGAATCGATGTATATATCAATCACACAATGAACACAGTACTTTATTATACAAAGCGTTGCTAAAGAGGTTAAAGTTTTTAATTTGCTGATAACTACCATTTTTTACATTGTACATGATTTCTACTGTAAATAGATGTCAGCAAGTATTTTACTACCATCAGCTGTTTGGGTGGCGTTTGTTGCTATTGTTGTAATCGTGTCATGGCTATACGATCAGTGAACTATTTGACTCCTTCTTTATCGTATGTTATATCTACTTATGCAGTATGCACCCCTACTGTGCAAAATGTATTCATTGCTTAACTCAAGCAATTAACACATTTGATCAATTCCTGTTGATATTGGATACAAAAAAAATAATTTGGGTTATAATTTTTGAGTTTAATGAATGAATGACTCACATGGACGAGTACGAATGGCTAGGGTCAGTTCTACGATTGTAGTTATGGTTGGTAGGGGTTGGCTCGTGCCGTTGGACCATCTGGTGGATGTAACTAACATACAGGGTCTGTCTTCGCGGTTGAGAGAGTTGCAAATCGAATAGCTGCGGGCCCTGATGATGGCAGCTGCAAGCAACAGAAAACGATCGAAACTCCTCACCATTTCTGTGAATACTATACAAAACAATAATGTGGCGTAGATGTTATCTTTAAATACGTGGTGTCCCAGACCACCGGCCGGCTTCTATAGCTCCAATATGAAAGCAAATAAGAAACCTAATTGCAACTGGAACCCCCTATTTTAACCCCAATGAGTTTATAAACATTATTTTTAAACCCCAAAAAGCACCCAAAAGGGTAGATTCTGGTGGGTGGGGTTTTGGGGACATTTCCAAATGTAAGGAACATTTTCGTGTTATAGCTCATTTTAAAGGTCTTTGAGTCCTGAGTATTTTAGTGGACAATATTACACTCATGTATTACATGGGATCCCGCTTGTAATTGCTGTTGACGGATTGGACATTTTAACAATGTTTGTCAATGAACTAATCGCAAAACGTTGAATAGGTCGTGTTAGACTTAAGCAAAGTGTGTAGCTTTTTGATGGTTTGAAACTGGACCCAGCTGTCATTGGGCTTTTTGATGGTCTGGGCTGGCTAATGAAACAGCTGGACAGTACCAAAGCTACACAGATAATTTCACTCCATTCTAAACTTATACTCCTGTTAAAATACGCGCCAAAAATATGATACTCCTGTTAAAATATGATAACCATGGTAACCGCATCACGGCTGAAAGTATATATTTAATTCTTTTTGTCTATGATGGTATACAATTTCGTCAAGAAATTAAATACTGCAGAATAATTTTGACAGTCATATCCTGACTTTGAAATCAAGTCAGTCTTCTAACCGACAAGTCGAATGTAGCTAGTGATTTGCGCAAGGACCCCGCGACACACACACACACACACAGCCTTGCAGCTGCCACCCCTATACACAATACTCTCCCCTCCCCCCGTGTAACGTACTGCTGCTTGCTGCAGTTGTCATTATCAAGCCGGATCTAGCGCACGCGCTAAACTTCCGTTGCGCATTGCTCAGTCGCAGCGCACTGATTTGTGATTTCTCGGTTCTTTGTTTTCGCGTGGGAGTGTGGTGATCAAAGAGATATCAAGACCCGGTGATTGTGGTGATAACAAGGTGCCGAGTGATTAGGGTTAAGTGTTTTGATTTGTGTGCGCCATTTTGATTTTTAAATCACTACAACGGTTTTTGCGCAAAGCTTTGATTTTGTGTCAGGAATATCTAAATTTTATTTTTCTCAGATGTGTTTTTGCTATTTTGAAACAAGTTTAGGAATTCGTTTTTAATTTAGGTACGTTTTTTAAAAATATTTCGGTTGTTCAGTTGATGGAGGCGTTTATAATTATAGTCGATAAGTATAATATCACACAGTTCAGAGAGTGTTGATTGTTTGGCATAATGATTACCAATAATCAAGTAATGTAAGTAAACTATATCGTTGTATATTCAACAGAACACTCATTAGGCTATATAATTAATTGAACTTCAAAATAGCTAATTCTCTAATTAGTGACTTCACCAAGCTAACTTTGACTTTATTTGTGTTTTGCGTATTGATGAAAACAACGTAGTGCTAAATTCAAAGACATTTATTTATATCTAGTCTATTATGATCGGTAAAGATATGTACAATCAATACTTTTAAAAAATATGAATACAATTTCTCTTCATGCAGATTTTTAAGTATCGTATAATGTCGATAACGTAAAATGTAGATTTTATAGTATAATAATAAAAAGTAATAGCTCGAGTTAAGCAATGTAATATATCGAATTGTTATAACATATTGAAATTACTTGTATTCCATATGTAACAACACCTTAACATTAAAAAAAGTTTTATACTCTGTGATTTATACATAGAGGAAGCAGGACATTAAAAAAACAAAATTGATTAACAAAAAATCTACATCATCTTTAAGGATTTTTTACGCTAATTAATATTAGTATTCGAAATATAAGTAATCAAATGTCCAAAAAATAACATTGCCATCCAAATTAACTTCTAAACAACGTCTCTAGATGAAGTTGTGGTGAAATTACACAGGTCGGCGGGTAATTTAGTGGGCATAAAGTCAGAAATGTAAACGCAGGGTTATTTATTAACGCGATGTTGGCCCCACTGATAAACTACCAGCTGTTACCTTTCCCTCTCTTTTTGAAACCAGGTGTGTTTATATTTTGACGGAGTAACCGAATGTGAACTAATTCTGATTCGATTTTTGCTTTTCGCATTTGTACTTGTTAGTTTTTAATTAACTAATTATTTTAAAATCGAAAAGTGAGTTCAGAGATTCTAACGTGATCGGAAATTTTTCATACAATTGTTAAATAAACCATCGATTTATTTTCCGTTTCAAGTAAAAAGATTTGATATTTCCAACAAGTTATACACGAGTCAAACGTCATATCCAATATCCACCAGTTCTATGAATTGGAAATATCACATATGTGACGTTGCTATTGGAATATTGAATATTAAACTAACAAAAATACCTTCAAGGGACTTCCATGAACATGTTTTCGTTAAATTATTTTTTAACATTCGTTGAAATTAAATCATCATATGACGAATATAATTTTAAAATATGTAAAATCAGATAAAGGGATACAAGCATTTCATTCAACCTCTACAAATCCGATTCGTGTTACAAACTCCAGGGTAATGGATTATTTCAAATTTCAGGATTACAAGGTTAAAAATAAAATGTGTTTGTATCCTAAAATACCTTTTTTATAGCTTTATTTTTCAAAATTTCCCGGAGAATAATAATTTTCTCAAACATTTTTAATTTCCTGTAAAGTTTAGTTGAAACTTTAATAGATTGTGTAGTTTTATATGTTGTGAGTTGGTGATGATTGTCATAGCTTAGAACACGGAATTAATTCTGAGCGACTGCTAGATGATTTATAGACATAGATCAGAGTCTTTTTATATTATTGGTTTTTAGGATATTTATCTTCTGAAAATTCTTACATAGATCTTCTTGCGTTAGATTGTACAACTTATTTTTAAATTTTTTTGGTTCAAAACTTATTATTTTTTCTTTGACAAAATATTCATTATATAATTTAAGGTAAAATTCTAAAATATTATTTTAATTAATTAAATAGATAAATTAATAAAAGTATCAACCAAAAAAATTAAACAAAATTAATTACTACGTTTAAATACATGCTTTACAAATTTACTAAAACAAGTTTACTAGGAGACTCACGCCACCTCGTTAATATTGTTGTTATTACAAATATTTTTACAATGTTATTACAAATATTGTTAAAAATATTAGTCGAGAATTGTAGTAACGGAAAGTAAATAAAAGAAACGTCTTATAACACTTCAAACATAAATTTACGCTTATAATGTTACTCACAAGACGGTAAATATACAAAAATATGGTAAGTGATGACCGATTTCGATTGGACACTCCAATCATCATCAGACCCATTAGGCAAATGACGTCCCATATTTTTCGTATATTTACCGTCTTGTGAGTAACAGTAAAATAGGTGTAAATATATGTTTTAAGGGTTATAAAATGTCTCTTTTATTTACTTTCCGTAAATTTAATAACACGTACAATGCTGATCCAGAAATTAATTGTAAGATAAACGAATTATTATGTATCCTTTTGAACTACTGGTTATGTTGTTAAAGATTTAGCTGAATGATTGAAAAGAGAAGATAGTTAAAGATAGTAATCATTTGAACTTTTCAAATGATTACCATGTTTAACTATTATCTTCTTCTTATCTTCTATTATTTGTTCTGCGTTGAAATACAAAATAAACACTTTGAGGGCGAGGGAAGAGATGATCTATTGTTCTATAGAAATGTAGAGAATGAGTTTCATTTGTTCGGTTCTGTAGAAAAATGTAAAACCATCTTCACTTGACACTGCTTCGATTCACTAGAATTCATAAATCTGATCCAATATCACCACAGAGTGTTCGGTATTTTTCTATATTTTTCATATGAATCTCACACCAACACCGACACCACCTGTGCAGGAATTCAGCGTCGTACTATTTTTAGTGAAACAATTATTTTAAATAATTGTTTTAAGCCTCTTGATGGATACAATGAGTTTCCAAATATTGTTTTTGAATAATGCTTTGTGTACTAAGATACTTAAATATGCCATTATTATTACAAAAAGCATACATTTGAGCAATTTTCCCATATAGGGAATAAACTATCACCATAGGTCTCATGGTAAGACCTGAGATCCCTAGAGGCCAAAAACCCCATTCGTTCAAATTCATACAGTATATACATTTTTTAATAGTTTTATAATAATAATTTTACGTTAAAAGTATAAACGTTTTATGGGGTAAAAATAGGATTTTCCCATTTTTAACCCTAAAAACACAAAATTTTACAATTTATTTTGTAGAGCTTAAAAAACAAATAATTTTGTATATTGAAGCGTCATTATGCGCCTAATGGTTACGGAGAAAATAAAAAAAATGTAAATCTAACATTCCCATGTTATTCTATTGGAGAATAAGTCAACTCTTGTAGTTTACTTGTTTATGAACATATTTTGATCAAATTTGGAAAATACATTAATTTCTTACTAAACTATTAAGATTTTACTACACTTTTTTGCCCTCCCTTTTGCAGCAAACCTATGTTCTCGTTAATCTAATTCTATTTAAAAAGGGAATAAATTTGATATTTTTACGGAGGCATTTTAGTGTAAATCCAATCAGGAAATGGAAATTCGCCTAAACTGCAGGTTTGCTGTGGCGCGGGTATTTTTACGTTTCTTTACACAGCCCCGTACACAGAGTAGGCCTACACTATCATAGAATGACTGGATATAATCAATAGTGTACTTCACAACTGGTTATATCGAAATAAATATTTATAATAAAATGGTAAAACTATTAAAAAAAGGTTTTATAATTTTAAAATATTTTTTAGTATTCTAATTGTTCATTTAATATTTATTCAAGCACGTTCGATAGTAATATTTTGAAGGTGGTTAAAAGAGAAATCCCCAAACGAGGGTAAAACCTTAGCCCGTGTCTTAAGATAAGTATATCATTAAATTAAAATATGCAAATTGTATTGCCTGGCTTGGGTCTTCAACTAAAAATGCAAGGGGTATCTCGTCTTCATCGCCTATAATTTTGTTTACTTCGAAGCGACTTAATATTTCAGGCATTCCTGTAATACTTTTGCCTCATCTCATGTTCATTTAAGAAACTATTCGTGTCAAAATTCTACGAATATCAGTTTATAGCACTGGCTTTTGTCATTTGATTTTTATTTTACTGAGTTTTATACATTCTCAATGTTAATCATGTGAGAATCCTATTATTTAAAAACATTACAAGACTTAAAAATGTCAACTTGTATTTCATATTAAGTGTGCCCAGTGTGCGTGTGGTAATATATAAAGTGGTTGGATTAAATTAGTTAAACATTACTCACGGGGCACCCGAAAACTATCACAGAAACCCGGTACCATAATGAGATTATTTAATGGGATAGCTTCAATCAACTAATAGAACGGTTTGCGAGGCTACATGCTGATCAGAGAGGGAGTGCCTAACCACTAACCAGCTGTAGTAAACAATCAGCTGATTAGCAGAGTGGCCAGTCTTGTACCATAATAGCTTCAAGCAGTAGTGCCAACGTCGGAAATATTTCTAATTGTTAAATGTATATACAGTAGTTTGTATTGAAATAGTATGCGTCTTAGTAAAATACATTGCCAATTTCGTAAAATACCAAAACCTTGTTTCGTTAAATAATAATCAAATCTAGCATAGAGTGATAATTTTCTGCTAGTTACTATATTCTCGATAAAATTAATATACTTTGTAAAACTCACTCAGAACAAATTTCGTAAATATTTTAAAATCTAAGAATACAATCGTTTTATATTCTGATTAAACTTGATGGATTACAAATTAGAAAAATTCAAATACTTTCATGTTAACACTTAAATATTGTATTAAAACATTTATTTATTCAACCATTTTTATAAAGTTTACAGTTTTGTGTTTAGTATTTTATTTTGTTGGCAAGTAGCATTTACAAAAAAAAAAAATATTAACACAACTTTTCTCTGTTTATTTACCGTTGTTAAAGTTGTATTGATTTACCTTCGAATCGGTTTTGTAGGGTCTATTTTTCACAATATACAATAATTAATTTCATACAACTTACAAAGTTCCGTGTTTTTGGAAAAAAAATAGGGATCTTCTACAAATAACCCCTGGTTAATTGTTTCTGGCTGATTTTTTTATTGGGGGGGGGGGCAAAACCCCGGGAAACAGCTGATCCTAAGCTTTCCCTCGCGTTCTGGCTTGTACCATTAGTGTGTCTAATCCTACGTAAGCTGCACCACACGTTATGCATAACTAGTCAGTTGCACACTACGTTATGTGGTTGTCGTAGATAATTATGACAGTTCAAATAGAATTTGGGTAATTGTTACAATGCTATTTTTTTATTGGCCATATACAGTATACAATCTTTCGATCTCATAAAATTAAGCTTATTTCTCCAAAAAGTGCTGGAAGACGTATTATTTGCTGATTATTAAGATGATTTTTTACTAAATAGGGATGCTAATATATTAAAGAAGTAAATTAAAAACAACTGAACACCCTGAAATTAATATATTATTTCGTGAAGTGGCACATTTCGGACTTTGTCCATTTTCAAACTTAAATTAATATATAGTTTATACTTCACTTTGTTTATATTACTGGTTTTGTGGAGATATAATTTGAAATTACAGATAATTTTTAAGGGACAGGATTTGGACATTTATTAACTATAGATTGTATAATTGTAAAAAAGAAAAATAAAATTATTTGGTGATTTAAAATTTTATTGGGATTTTTCCGGTTTTATTTTATATAGAATATTTTTCTGTGATATCCATTCTTTGTCCTTTGTTTAGAACTTTGAGAATTTTCATTTTATTTGTCAAGTTTGTGTAATCACGGTTTGGTTGATCCTGCCCCTTAAAAATCATCTGTAAATTCAAATATTTACACTAAACCAATCATATAAACTAATTTAAGTATTTACTAAGATTTTTTTAGTTTGAAATTTGAAGTCCGAAAATGTCACTTTATAGAAAAAATAATTTCAGGATTCTCAGTTGTTATTTATTTACTACCGTAATATATTCACATAATATTAATATTGTCCAATTAATTGTCCATGTAGTTTAGAACATTCTTCACGTGGAAACTTTACAATAATTTTAAATAATCACAAGTATTAAATCAACTTTTTGTGACTTTTTTTGTGTGTATTTTAAGATCGAGTGTCAACTTAAATCTTAAGTATAAACACTTACACAACACTAAAACGTGCTTGTATGTAAAAAGTGGAAAAGATTCTTCAAAAATGTTTTTGGTTAAATACATTCTACCCTCAACTTCTTTTAACCTTTGAACTTTCATCATACTTTACGCCATCATACTAACTACACGTCTCCATTTCTCTTGAATTCTTGATTTATGTATTTCTTTAAATTTTAAAATAATGTCCGAAATCAAAACGAAAAAGATAAAACACTGTAGATTATGAAATTAATATTTCAATGCCTAGTTCGCTTCGATATACATCAAACAACACCGAGTTTAGTATTCAAATAAATCCAATACACCTCAACTTTTAAATCAGTAAATAACAGAATATTTATTATACAATATTGCCATTTCAAATTCAGCTTGATTTCTGATGGAGGGATGAAAGAGTGTTCAGTGATGCATGAACCTGACGCGATTTACAAACACGAGGTTTCAAATATCCGATTTCGTTTTGGACTTCACAGAGATGTATGATATGAGCTGCCAGGTATTTCCCTACCTTCCCCACCCATTCTTAGGTCGTCTTGACATATCGCTTTACACATTCAAGCTTTTTGTGCTTATATTATATAGATTATTTATTTGAAAAGGGTTATTTTGTGAACAGAACTCCTCCTAGTAATCCAAATGGTGTTAAATGCTATCGTAAAAAAGAAATTTACGCACTCAGCATGTTAGGGATACCTATATATTTAATTTATGCGATAAATCTGTCCTGGTATGACTGTCAGTTTAAATAATGAATAATATTTGACAGAGAACGGTCAAAACGTTAATTTTGTTTTAACGTTTTTGCTTTGAAATGTGAACAATAAATGACTTTCCGAATAGTAAATGGTAACTGCACTAGTATCATACCAATTTATGTAACGATTTATGTTGTATAACTGTATTATCTAGTGGCGCTCCTGATTAGGTATTTAAGTCATTTATTAAGTTAGGCTGATTTAAACAAATCTATTAGTTTGCTATTCTCTCAGCAAGTCGCTATCACTATCGTTTGTTGCTTCCGTTGCTTCACCTTCGGTAGCTGTATCCATATCATTTGTTGCAATGCATACTTTAGCTAACTAGATCTATCCATTTCGTTTGCTCCATCGCTTTCGCACATTGTATCGCTAAAGTTAGCTTATTAGCCTATTTGTTATCGTTAGCCGGACTCAGGTGGCGGTCAACGATGACAAACGATGACGATCACAGACGCTTCGTTTGTACAGGCATCAATCATCGTTTTTCACCGCGTTACAACAGCGGTGTCGTGTTTTCATTTTGATGCTGAAAATAACAAAACTGTAAATAATGCGGATTTCCATTCGGATTAAACTAATATTGAATATTTTAATTACTATACAATACCATAAATGATACGGTCTGAGGCTAATTTGTTTATTTTTTTTATTTCTAATTTATATATATTGCAAACATTTTTGAAATAAAACAGATTTGGATTTGATTTGATTTATTAGGTATTCAGTGTTTGAGACTAACGTGTTAATGGTCACGATGTAAATTTTAGCAAAAAAATCGTAATAATTGTTTTTGTTTACATAACCTGCTTACACTTCACTGATGAGTTGTATATTTTCGTTTGATACTCGGGTGCTGAGGAAAATAAGTCCTTACAGAAATTTATCACGTATAAGACACTCCAAATTAAAAAGGCTCAAGGAAACGTTGAATAAATTGTACAAAGTTAAATGCGTGCCAAGTAGCTTTTCAATAAAAAAAATTTGCAAAATAAATTGCATTGAACATTATTAACATCTCCTAATCCCTCGTAGAACTTTTTAATAGAACTAGTCTCATTCTTTCTGTGTAAAAAAACACTATCTTTTAAAATATGGGAATGCAAGGGTTTTTTTTATTTTGCCTACATTCAAACGAAAAATTGCTGCTCTAAAATCTTCAAAACCTTAAGTTTTGGATCTGAGGAAGTCCAAATATTGTTATTGGTTCAAAATTGAACCCACCTGTCCTTGTTCATTGGCTATGAACGTGGCTAAATAACCAGCTGATCTTAGTCAGTAACAAAGTTTCATTCCATTCATTCAACTCTTCGGCCAACGAATCAACAGCACCCCGGTGTATCTGCGTCATAAAAGTTTAATCTAGTTTAAAGTAATGTTATCTGAAGTAAAACATTAAAATGGTGCACACAAATTGAAATTCCTATTCCATTTCAGGACACAAATGTATAATTTCAAGGCTCACTTTATGAATTTATAAGCTTGATATTTTAATATCCAACCATCTCAAGAATCATCCAAAAGTTCAAGATGGTATCAACACCCTCAGCATCAGCGGCTGCTGGACCGTCCGGATTCCGACGAATGACCTTCCGGGAGAGTCTACGACGAGTGGGGAACAGACTACGCCAATCAGCTGGGCGGAAGTGTAAAACAGCTGTTGAGCCAACAGGTGCGCCGACGCGGGAAATAGGACCAACCGTCAAAAGGTGCAGGTTGGACTACGAACGATTGGCCAGTGTCGCCGAGACCCCTGAGAGACCTGGAGTTAGTAACAGTGCGAGGAATAACAAGTACGAGGTGGTGCGCGAGAAAAACAGTTGCTGTAGTAACAGGTATGAAGTGACCAGAGCTAGAAGTAGCGGGTGCAAGAACAGTGGTAACGCATCAAGAGAGAAAAGTGTTCGTGTCGAGAAAGATTGCTTAGTTCCGAGTGGAAGTGATGTTTACGAGAGAAACAGAAGTAATAGGTACGAAGTGGTCCGTGAGAGTAACGAATGTGAAGGTAACGGTTACGAAGTTGTTGAAGGTGAGAATAACATATGTGATAATACCATCAGCAGCAACTGTTACGAAGTGATACGAGGTGAAAATCAGTCCTTTGGTTTGAATCCGTTTAGGAACAACAGGTACGAAGTCATCCGCGACAGAAGTAACAGTTACGAAGCGTTACGGGACAACAATTCTTCCAACAGGGACAATAATTATGAAGTTATTCGTGGCGAAGGTACTAACGAGCTGAACGATGAAAGTAGCAGGTTCAATGGAGCAATAAATCAAATCGAACGTGAAAAGAGTAACAGAGAGCAGCACATTGTTAATAATAAGTATGAAGTTATTCGTGACAGGAGCAATAGCTGTGACGTCCTAAGGAGCTATGGTTACGAGAATAAAATTAACAAATCAGAAACTCTTCAAGACAAGTGTAACAGCTACGAGGAGATAAGTGACATAATAGAGCACAAAGAGAAGAAAGAAAACAAAGACACGAAAGATCAAGGAAGGCGCAGTGGTGTAACGTGGGGGAGGAACGACTACTTCGAGATTGAGCGAGACCGAGAACTTCCCAGAAGAAGAAGAAGTTGCCTAAAGGAAATCCCTGTTAAAAACATAGAATGCCAGGAAGGAAAAAACAATATAGAGAGAACACGTTTTGGAGAATGTGGTGACTTAAATCTTCAAAGAAACATCGGTGGTAGTTTTAGAAAAGGAAAGAAGATAAGAGACGTTTTGACCGAAGTGAAAAACGTTAGCAAAGTTACAGATAGACAGAAGTCCTCTAAAAGTTCTAGAAAATATTTGGGTAACCAAGAAATACCAAGAGATGAATACGAAACAGTGAGAAAAGATAAAAAGAAGAAAGATAAATTGAAGAAGTCAGGAAGCAAGCATGGCAGAAGTTCTACTCTTACAGACGATTCAAACTGCAAGGAAAATAAATACGAAGTTATACGAGACAGCAAGAATACGTCTTGTTATGAAAATACACTAGTCGATGAATACCTCAATCTTCCTGAAAACAAGGGCACTCTGAATCCGGCCTTTGAAGACTTTACGTTGAAAAGTAATCTTGCGCCACCGAAACCACCGAGGACACCATTTCAAGAACTAAACATCCCTCTAGATGACAGCTTTAAAGAAAACCGAGACCCGAATGTAATAGCGGTAAAACGAAAGAGAAAATACAGTGTGCGGTTTGAAATTGATGAAGAAGTTGAGGAAGAAATCCCTAGAAGCTTTGGCAACGTCCTAACAGGTGAAAACAATACGAAGCCATCTATCTTTAAGAATAAAAAACATCTGGTAGAACAAGAAGAAGATTCCACTGAAGAGTTGATCATAAGGAATTATGAGCTTTTGACTAAAGACGGAAAAGCAATTCGTGAAGAGTCGAACACATCGATATTCGTGAGAAAGAAGTTCGCTGAAAAAGATCCAGAAGATTGTATCGCAGAAGATAAAGAAATTGAAGACGACATTGAAGACATCCTTCCTCTACCTGTTGTCAGTCTCTATTCAGCCCCCGAAGACAGGATGCCTTCAAGAAAGAAATCTTGTAAGAAATCGAAGAAGCCTTCAGAAAACTTTCTGCATCCAAAAACATCATCTAGTGACATCAAAGTACTCGGCATATCCACTACGGACTGCTTTAACCAACCTTCAACCCTTAGAACCGACCGGTTGGCGAAGATCGTGCAAAAGTTTGGACCAGAAGTGTTGATGGCAATGGGCGAAGAAGGTGGTGACTCTGTCTTGGCGCAGTTCAAGAAGAGTTTGGAAAAGCCGAAGGAAACTCCTATAGAACTTCAAGTTGTGGAAGAAGAAATGGAAGTGCAGAGGGATGATGTGGAAGACGTGCCCAATAAGCGGGGGAAGAAGAGGAAGTATGCTGAGGATATCTATGGTGAGTTGTTTGAACAATTGTAGTTAGAAAAGTTTTGTTCCTTAAATACAGTTTTATGAGTTCTTGAGTAGTACTGTAGTAAGATTTAATCGTTGTTGTTGAAGGTAAAGTATTAAATTTAATCAGGTATTTAAAGTTTTTTTGTGTTGTATTTGGCAGTTTCATATTAAAAGTTTCGTAGCGAAAACGGACGATTTTGTTTTGTATAGTGCAGAGTGTAACCTCAGATTTTTTTTTTAAATATCATGTTGCGTATAACTTTCAAATATTGGTTTTTATCTAATATGGATGAAAGGAATTTTTCTTCAGCTTCGAATTCCTTAACTGTCTATTAATGCCTATAGTGTTGATTGCCGTTTAGTTTATCACTACTTGTTCGAATTTATTTAAGAGTTAGTCTTTAATGTTCCATAAATACTGCGAGGATTTTTGAAAATCATATTTGTAGATGATTCCATCGGTGTAATCAAAGTGAGCTAAATTTTTTCCTAGGATTATACAAGCTACAAATACAAAACATTCGCTGTTCTTAATATTGTGATTATGGCGGTTTCAATCGAATCACAGATATCGACCTATCGATAGTCCGCACGTGGACACGTTACGAAGACAAATCGATTGATATCGATAGGTCATCTAGCCGAGGAAACGTTACATCCATCATTGGGTGATTGGCTTTGTGTGATTGATCTAGTATTGCTTCCCACATGCGAATACATGGGACTTATGTCCGACATCGTCAGTGTTGTAAGTCTAAAAGTGTTTACCTACGACCGTGTTTTAAAGTAGCCATTTCGGTTCGTCTTAGAATTGAAAAGTTTCACATAACAGCATGATTTACTTTCATAACATCATAGTTTTACTCGTAACAACACGGGTACCGTACCAATGAGGTTCAAGGATTGAGAGAGAAGAAGTAAAATTGTTAATGATTCGAACTGCAACGAATCAGCTGTTCAGGTCAATTTAATTGTTGAGTGGTGCAATTAGTGTTATGGTACAGTGCTTTGTTGCACCATTGTCAGTGGCAATGACGAAACGAAAACATAACCTCTCTTAGAAGTTATGAGTAGTGATTTTTAGTAATTAATACACTGCCGTAGGTGTAGTGTACGCAACTCGCGTAAATAGTGTTAACGACATTAACGAATAGAAAATTTAACGTACGAGCATTACTATAACAAATTCTGTCCCCACTCAAGTATATAAATTATTATTGTTGAATCTAGAAGGTTTAGAAAACCTTGCTGTAAGCTGTGACACATATTACAGTACAGTTTCGTGTTAATGAGAAGCATGCTGAAAAACGAATTGTAGGAAATCCTTGTTGCTCTGTTTTACATTTGTTGTATATTGTGTACAATTTTATTTACGCTGTTTATAGATAAATTTACCAAATTATATTTGTGGAAGATTCGAAAGCAAGGTTATTGGAACCAAGAAAACTACATTCCCTATGATTCCATTCTTTAACCGTCCATTAACCAAATATACTTAGACCTTCCCTATCATTGTCAATGCGTAAAAATCAGTGTGAATTTATTATTTCCAAATTAAGTCTTACTCCGAATTAAAAAGTAATGTGAATGAATAATGAATCTATGACGGACGGCAGGGGGCTTTGTTGCCTTGATGGGCCTATTAATTAAGCTCTTAGTTCTTCTGCCAGAATTATTAATCGCCCATCGATCAGTTGCAGATTCTATGGAAATTTTGTCAGTCGGTAGTTTTTTACTGCTTATAAATTAGTGTAAAACGTGGAACCTCTTTTAACAGTTCATGTATTTATTTATTAAAATAATATGAATTAATGATCATAAAATTTACTTTTATATTTTACGCTGATATTTTATAAAACGTTGCATCTTTTACAGACTATACAATTTTAAAACTTCATCACCCATACCGCCCATACCCACCTAGTACTAACACACTGTACCAATTGTTTTAAGATCACTATGAATCTGGTCTCAGTCACTAGAGGAGCTGTTACCATACCGTAACAGCTTGTATAACTGTTACTTGTGATTATTTTGTACTGGTTTAGAACGATTGACGTATTTTAATCGTACTATATCCCACTTTTCATCACTTTTTCGTCCACTACAGATGAAGTATTCACTCGATGATCCGGTTAACTGAAAATGAGTAGTTATAGCAAGAGCAGTGGTGATAGACAGTTGCCTATTTTCATGAACTGTAAACCATTGTGTTATTCTCAAATCAATCAGAATAGCAATTCAAATCAAATTGAAAAATGTATGAAAATGATTATCTGCATACTTTGTCTTTATTGTTCACACTGGTCGAGTGTTTATAGGCAAATAATAAAATCAAACTCACTTACGTTATTGCAAGAGAAAACAATATTTTGTTTCAATTAAACTTCTCCACCTCTAAAGTGTATTTTATCTTTCAGTTAAGACAAGTTAGGATAAACAGTTGTTTTACTCTACACGTATTTTTATTTATATCCTTCAGTTTGAACTGAAGATGAGTATATCTCAAAAATATTTTCGGGAAATTGGCTGTAAACTGATAGTTATTAACTTACATGGGGGAATTTAGGAATTCAGAAAGTGATTTTACAGTTAACAAAACTATTAACTCTATCTTTTATACAAAACTAGCTGAACCCGGCAGACGTTGTCTTGCCTTTGACTATTTATAATTTAAGTACCGTAACGTTTAATTGTCTTATTGTATATGAAGTGCTTATAACTAAATTAAAATACGTACGACAACTAATGAAACACATATAGTACAAAGGATACTCGATTCTTTATTATTGCTCTTATATTAATGCTAGGTTATGCTAGCTTAATAATTAAGCTGGAACCATTATTATTAATGGTTATTTTCATTCATGGTTATTAATGACAGTATTTTCAAGATGATCTCGTTCGCATGGCTCAATCACGTCCTGGTTGAAGTTCGTTCGCTACGCTCACTCACCTTTAGGTTGGAGCTCGTTCGCTACGCTCACTCACCTTTAGGTTGGAGCTCGTTCGCTGCGCTCACTTGCCTTCAGGTTAGCTCGTTCGCTACGCTCACTTGCCTTCAAGTTAGCTCGTTCACTACGCTAACTCGCCTCCAGGTTGAAGTTCGTTCGCTATGCTCACTCAACTTTTGGTTGCAAATTAGCTGTTGTCATAAATAATGTAAAAGAAATAATAGTGCTGCACCCTGTTGGTAATCCTTGTAACTTTAATGCTATTGAACATCATAGAACAGAACCAACTTGTTTAATTGAAACAGCTGTTAAGATTCATTAATTCCATTTCTCATAAGGTTAACATGGGAAACTCCAGAGCCACTGGGGCGGAGCCGATTGGACGGATCACGAAATTGATGGTGTATAAACCTATTCCATGGCATTCTACACGTATGTACCAAGTTTCGTGGCAATCGGTTCAGCGGTGTCTGAGTTTATCACTGCCAAATATACAAACATCCTCTTTTATAGGCTACTTACTTGCAAATCTCACAAGAAGAGTGAAAGTCAGTTGTCTGGGCGATTTCCACGCGAAGATATTTGCATCGGTCTTCAGAACATTCTCAGGATTGTTAAAAGTTTTGTGTTTCTCTGAGAAAATTCAACAGAGAAACTGTCTCTTATCATCTCTTACATGCGTGTGAAACTGTAAAACTGAATCAACAAACAACGCTTTTAATTATAATGAAAGCAAAACGTAAATAGAAAGGCTTTCCTAACATTTTCACAACACTAAATACTTATGATTTAATCAAAATGAGTTAAAACTAAAATTATCTTTGTATCCCGCTATTAAAATTGTTAACATTAATTTATTTTTTGTAGAAGAATTTATGTTGTATGATAAATGGACAATTTAAATAGTGATGTTATTGTTTAAGAAATTAATTAGTAGACATTTTCATGATTGTTCGAAATCATAAAAAATACCGTAGCGTTTATTTGCTTACAAGTAATTTTTGCTTGTAGGGAATTGTTTCTACAAATTAGTATAGCAACTTCAAATAAAAGGGTAAAATTGAAAACGCTATTGAAGATTAGTGTACGTTTATTAACTGTGTATGAACTGTGTACGTATTCAGTAATGAAAATACTGAGAACTAAGATGATAAATAGTGCTACAAATAGGTTTTTGTATTTGTCTGGAACATAAATTAGTTAATTTTGTGTAATTTTGTGTGATATAGAGTTCTAAAACACACGATTAATAAGTCTGATGACGATCACGTTAGTAAACAAAACGTAAGTAATTGAATTTGGATGTAATTTCTGTAGTATGTATATTGTATCCAAGGCTGAATGGTTAATTGATGTTGTGTAAATGTATTAGCATGCTTTAGATGTTTGCCTACCTAGCACAGAGTTTATACCATGTTTATACACGTGCTTTATTTGTGTATACTTTACTGAGCCTACTTTTATTACTATACTTGTATAAACTTAATCTCCCTATCGCGACACTCGTGAACGTATGTTACATAAAAATACATTTTTACCACACACCTTTATTTTCTTCACGCTGTTGTGATATTTCACCAAAAAGTGACAGTAAAAACTAAAGTGGGAATATCCATCAGGATTAGATTAAATCAATTGTATAACTCAATCTTGGATTCTTCAAATATAAGGGTAAACCATGCAGGTTATTTCTTGTGTTTTCATTTGGACAGCCAACTATACACTTTTCAGCAACTTGTGAGTCAGAAGACAGAATTAAATATCCGTGATTTCAAACAGCTGATTGTTACAACAATGGAAAGGGCGTGTTTATAAGTTTGTTTTGACTAGGTTATGTTTTTTTCTCAGTTGTTTAGTTGAGTACCAAAAATCCTGTCAACAAAATATGGCTATTACAAAGCTTTCGATTCTCTCCACAGCGTTTGGCGGAGTCTGAGGACGACCCGAACTCTTCCCGGCACATAAATATCCAGTTGTCCAGTGAATTGTATCACCCAACAACCTATACAATTTCGACGAGGTACCTGCTTACTAAATTTAGTCCGAAAGCTCTCCTAAATACTAACAAAAGCTACGAGCAAACTCTAAAACACAAAATGCGTTTTCTTGTTTTGTAGTAGCCATTTGTTGACATGCTTCATGGTGCACTAGCAACTGAGCAAAGAACAAACTTGTAAACACACCATTGTTGTAACAATCAGCTGTTTGAAATCACTAAAACAGACGTACCAACCGTTTAGTTTAGTACCATTCTTATCGAATAACCAATAATCAATGCCTTACAATGTATTGTAGCATTGATTAGTGGATAGGCTGTAGACACTCATCTGAACAATGTTTGTAGTGTTCTGATTTTAGACATTCTGTAGACTCCCATCTAGACACAGTAGATATTTATGTAGACACATGTTACTGTGTTGTGCTCTAAGATTGTGTAGCATGTAGTTTTATTTGGTCGCATGTGACTGTGTAGTGATGCATGGTGTGTTTTTTAGAATCTGGCACCGATCATATGGAAGTGCTTGGCCGGAGCGCCAGTAGAAAGAAACTTCATCACATCGATATTCACCTGCATGGTAAGTCATGGGGGTATGCGGTGTTGGTTAGATGTACTGTAGATATTTTAATAGATCGAGATATTAAAATGCACAGCTTCTATTTAGTGTTGAATTTAGGAAATCTTTTTCTTGGAAATACGAGAGTAAAAATGAGTCCAGGTTCGAGGTAAACAATCGTGTAAGGAATAAAACCGTATCACCTCCTTAATATATCAACTATAATTTTAATCTCAAACTGAATTTTAAAAAGCTTATTACTTGATAATTTATAAACACATACTAGTAAGTATACTGAAGGGCTTAGCTCAATACTTAACGAGTTTTTAACTGTAGTTCAAACAATTTATGGCTGTGGTAAAGTAAAACTCAGTAAACAACTTGCTTATCTAACGCCAAAGGCAAAATTGTTTATTGTAAATTACCAAACAAAGTTTGTTATAATTTTGGAAAGGATTATAACCCCACAACACTCGGTTCCCATAATTTCTTTCTGGTTCGTGAACTCGTTCAAGTGTATTCTGCCCTACTCGTTCATGTCAAGTTTCATCAAAATCTGACAAAAGTTATTCGATTTGTCGTATTTCAAGACTTGCACTCACACACACTCAAAATTTGAGCGAAGAGGTTTTCACCTCTGGAGGCATGAAATTGAAAAAGTAAATTGATCCCGGGTTTCTATATTTTAGTTAAGTCTTGCTGTTCCTATAGGGAAATTCAATAAACTTTTTTTCGACCACAGACTTTGTTAAAAAACTTTGAACTATTGTACCACTAACGTCTTTACAAAATACTGTATAACGTTTTCATTTTATTAATTTTGTTGGTTTAATATTGTTTAACGTTGTTAAAACAACAATTTATTTTAAATATTTTTTCCAAGTTGTTTTTTCTATTAGTAAAACAAATAGTTTTGAGTTTGGTGACAAAATCTATACATTTATAACCAAATGAATCTTTGGAACTGATGTGAAATTCATCAGCCAATCTTATTTGATGTAAATTGGAACACGAGCAAAGTGGGAATGCTTGTTTGTAAATCTACCTAGATTATTGTCAATCTTAATTCAGGCAGAGTTAATATTTAAACTTGATCCACCCAACCGTCAGCCACCCCCCTCAAACCACCCTCAACGTGGGGAGGAAGGTGTTTGTTTGGAAACTGGATCCGTTTAGAGTGTTTATGTTAAATTATACAGAGGAAATATGAATTAGTTTTATCGACTTAAATATTTGTTTTAAAATCAGCTAAGATAGGGGTGGATGTGATGTTTTCCCTCCAGTCGAATAGTACAACTTGTTCATTGTACATAGATTATCTTTACTTAGGCCTACATATCATCTCTACATCCTATATCATTATTATACTTACTTAATACTTTAATACTTTCTTATGAAATGGCGACCATACAATAGTTAGCTTTTTAGCAATTATGGTTTAGCAATTAAGACTTTATTAAATTGTATATTTTTCTAAGCTAAATCATACTAAAAGGTTGAATAATAAGTAATTAAATTCCAAATAACATTTGAATTTACATAGATTTTTTTACTAACTAGAATTACATTGGTTTTTGTCCGTGGTTATATTATAAGCCCTCTATATTCACTCTACTATATAAAAAGCTACTCAGGTTGTAGATTTAAATTTACAATGTTGTTTATTTTAAGATACCTTATCAAATGAGAACACTTTTTTGAAATAGGTTTATGTGCGTCAAATATGAATGAAACAATAGCTATAGATGCAGAGTGTTGACTGAAGTGATATACTGCGGTTTCGATGACAAATCTCTATACATTCCGAGTGCTCTCGAACATTGAAGAGTCCATTCATTACTAGAACTGATCTATAATGCAATACTACTATGATTCGTTGACTACCTGTATGTACAATGTCTACCTGTACAATGACTGGGACGGTGACGTCGTCCTGTAATCCAGCTACTAGGAGGTCACGAATTGTGGATATTTCTAGGCATGCACTGTGGATGCGATACTCCCTGGTGTGGATTAACGTCCGCACTAGTGAGTACTACGACTATCCGCACTCCTTTCCTGATAATTAGACCAATTCGTTAATACCAAGGCAAAAATGTGGTTCGGATTCCACTATAAACTTTAGGTCCTTTAGTTGCCATTAGCTGTATGGGCTATTAATTAACAGCTGTGTCTAAGGAATATATCGGGTTTAGTCACTAACAATACTACAAGATCGCGCTACAACTCCTACACTCATCTTCATTCATATTTGGCTTAAAATACCTACTTTGTATGGTCGCCATTTCAATTAAAAGTATTGAAAAGTATAAAAGTACCAAAACATAGAGGACGATTGATCCTGTGCGCCATTTGCACATTTTAATTTGAACAACTTGTTTCGTTTCTAAACCAAAACTAATAATGCAACACTCTTTTATGCATAGGATTACTAGCTGAAAAATATAATATCCAAGAAAACACAGCATGTAAAAAATAAGTTGGTCGAATCCCTGGTATTCAAGTTAAGAGATACATCAGCCTGAGTCAGTACAAATTAATGACCCGAACAGTAACTTATTCATCCACTACATGTATACATTACATTATGTATGCGTAATGTTGTACAGCTTAAAACATTATTCCAACTTACCATAAATAAAGTGGCTCTAGATAAATATTTTACATATAAAAGTGACAAATATATCCATTCATGGAAAATATTTCCCGTATTAACTAAATGAGTAGTTTCTATTAATATCACCATCAATTTCATGAACATTTAAAATTATTAACCCATCTAAACTGTATCTACCCACACAATGAGCGCACTAACCAGTCTATTTCAATGTCTATGTTTATTTAATTGTATCCTGATATACTTAGGTGAAACTGTGTCTATTTCAGTGATCATCAATAATTCTTACCCTTGACAACGTTATCACAGTGTGATGCTCAACTGACGGCAAGTAGGCGTGCAAACGCAGAAGCTTCATCTGCTCTGTGTTCACTTGAAATCTCACTATTGTTGATTCCTAATGTGTTTGGGTCAAAATAATGGTATTTTGTATTTTGAGCAATACAGTTAAATTTAATTACTGACAAATTTCCTTATGGACGTTAACACCTAACACTTTAAGAGATATGTTCACAACTAGGAACTAAATACAATACAATTTATATAGTCAGATCATTTATATAATTATAATACCTCACTAATATCTAACTTCGTATGGTCGTCGTTTCAATTAAAGGTATGAAAAGTAGGCCTATAGAATTTAAAAAATGTGATGACCGTCAGGATGTTAATTAGGTAACTTTTAGCGAATTTCCCTATAGGGAAGTAGTTATTACCGTAGGTCTCATGGTAAGACCTGGGCCCGGGACCGATTTACTTATTCATTTATATGTCCCCAGACGCCAAAAAGACTATTCGTTCAAATCTGTATACATGTCCGTGAACGCGATAACTTCAGTAATTTTTGTCAGTTTTTTATGAAATTTGGCTTGAAGGTGTAGGGCGGGTTAAACTTGAATGCGTTCGCAAACCACTGATCAGACTATGGGAACAGGGGTTTACGGAGGGTTTTATGGGGTAAAGTTTTTTTTC
The DNA here is from genome assembly GCF_028750875.1 of Macrosteles quadrilineatus. Taxonomy (NCBI): domain Eukaryota; kingdom Metazoa; phylum Arthropoda; class Insecta; order Hemiptera; family Cicadellidae; genus Macrosteles; species Macrosteles quadrilineatus. The sequence continues at coordinate 10,888,130 of NW_026542601.1, read as the reverse complement.
TCACTTCTGACACTCAAAACAAAGAAATTCCCAATTTCTCTTAGTACAATTTTTAGAGCTTGAAAAACAAATAATTTAGTATATTGAGGGGTTTTTTTTACGGTTTTGTGTACGGGAAAATTTTCAAAAAAAAAAAACGTAGGCCTAAATTTAAAATTACCATGTTATTCTTATGAAGAATAAGTAAACTGTCGTAGTTTGCTTGTTTACAGATATATTTTGATCATACTTGGCAAATTACCTTATTACTAAGCTATTCTACTTCTAAAAACCCCCACTTTATTACCCTCCCTGTAGCAGCAAACCTAGGTATTCATTAAACCTAATGTGATTTAAATAGATTTAATTGAAAATCCAATCGAGCAAATGGAAATTCGTTTTGTCCACAGGTTTGCTGCGGCGGGGGTATTTAAATAACATTATCTAAATACACCTATAAGCCACACATGATGTGTTAAGTTGAATAACAAGCCCAAGTCGATCGTGCATTCACTGAGGACTGAGGAAACAGAATATTATAAACCGTTGTCAACCCTCACCAGCGCACTTTGTTGAATATTCAATCCTGCATTTGAATACGTCGTCGCCGTAAACTGAATTCCTCTTATCATTTATGATTGAATTCATCACGATAAATAACTCTTGACAAATCTGGTTTTAACCCTCTCCGTCTTGCGGTTTTATTTAACTTACTCTGGTTGCACTAGATATGTTGTTTCTAACCGTGAAGCAAAATCAATAGTTGTTGTTGGAGGATTCTTACAAACTTATTTTATTTCAATCGAAAACATTTCTTGCATTTATAAACATTTGCTGGATATTAGGGTTTATGAGAGGACTGATCGTATGATGCAATTTTCCGATTTTGTCGTTCGCCAATACATTAAATGTATACAATTAACAAAGTAGGTAAAACATTAAATATTTTAAAAGTAAGTTGATTAATAGTTTTATTTGTGTGACTAGTGGGTGAAGTGGCACTTTGGTGCACACGAGAGGAAAATTACGAACTGCAGGCGAGTATAGAAAGTTTCTCGAGTGCAGCAAAGGCAGTTTTCACTCGCGTTACACATTATATTATTTCTTACAGTTACTATAAAGCATTAAATAATTAGTCTTTAAAACCATGTACAACACGATTTTAGGTTAAATCCAAACATTGAACGAAATGGTAAACACTGCACCAGTTTATCGTAGTGTTGCCAACTTGTTTTCAAGCGTACACGTATTACGTTACTAATAAAAGCACGCTGTTTTGTGTTGTTTGGTTGGAATACTGGTGTGCGAAAAAGTAAAAACTGTGTGCCAAAGTAAGTTAACGCAGCAGTTAGCCGCTTTCTGTACTATAATCTGTACAATGAAGCCCACTTTGCCGGGCGACTGTAGGAAAAATTAGTTGTTATTAAAGCCTAAGTCAATCGGGTTAATAGTAAAAACATTATTATTAATTAGACTTCTTAAAAAGTTTTTATAGATTCAGTATATTTTTCTCCAAATCGTGAATTAGTTGATGTCAAATTAGAGGATTTATAAAGTTAGTTAAAATACAATAACTATTTATATCACAACTTAATTTCCACAACTTTTTACAACGTGGTGACGCATTATTACGTCAAATCAGTGAACTTTTGGCTACCACGTCTTGAATATGCAGCACCCGCATTTGAATACGGGTTCAATATGACTAGAATAAAGTGAATTAATCTTTTAATTTGTAAATGAATATTCATTTTAATTTAGTGAACCAAACGCGATTTCTTTCAAGTTTGTTTTTCATGTTTTCCTGTATTTCATCTAATGTGTGGTGAGGAGAGTGTGTTTGTGAATATTAACTTGAACACTATCATAGCCTCCTCTGGAATTAATTATTATGTTTGTGGAAACATTATAACGAGATCGTTTGTTAGTTTAATTAATACGCAATTAACACCACTTATGAGTAATGGGCACCGTAAAGTACAACTGTACACAACCCCTATAACTAATTATTTTAAATGATTATATTGCTTTTAGCAAGTGTGATGTTGTATATTATTAATGACGTTATTGTAATAAACTTTTAGTACCAATACCTAAATAACTTAGCACAAAAACTCATTTTCAAATCATAGTAAGGCATCGTTTGGCATTTATTTTTATTCCAATTATCTGATCTGAGAGTGTAGTATTTAAATTATTAGTCACTAGTTCAATTTTTAGCATTTTACGTTACTATGTTATTCTGAGTTCCTTTTGCATTCTCATTAATTTGGAATAAAATTCTCAAGTAAAAAATCTGGTTTCATAAAAATTTAACATTTTTACGTTTCTGTGGCTTTAATTTTTTGCACAGTGAAAATTTCACGTAATTTGTACAGTGATATATATGAACTGTACCACATCGCGGTGTGACGCCCGGCTAGGTTCTGTCTTCATTAATCAATGATTGTCTGAGTATAGTATCAGGAGCAGTGTTGGTTCAGTATCCTAAGTCAACAATAGCAGTGCAAGATGACAAATTCAAATATAAACACCAGCCCCATGTGGCTCTGTGATCAACTGCATAACTAACTCTATGTTAACAATGCAATTCGTAGGCTTGAAAATCACATAGAGGTGTTATGGTCGGGACAATTGTATGGAAATGAATAGGTAACGAGAATTTGTAGCCATTTTCAGTCGTCCATCCAAATATAAACACCAGCCCCATGTGGCTCTGTGATCAACTGCATAACTAACTCTATGTTAACAGTGCAATTCGTAGGCTCGGTGTAGAATCACCAAGAGGTGTTATGGTCGGGACAACTGCATGGAAATGAATACGTAACGAGAATTTGTAGCCATTTTCAGTCGTCCAACCAAATATAAACACCAGCCCCATGTGGCGTTGTGATCAACTGCATCTAACTCTATGTTAATAATGCAATTCGTAGGCTTGAAAACCACAAAGAGGTGTTATGGTCGGGACAATTGTATGGAAATGAATAGGTAACGAGAATTTGTAGCCATTTTCAGTCGTCCAACCAAATGCGTCAAAGTTCACCGTTAGTTGTAGCTTTTGAATTAATGTAAGTTATTAAATTATTGTAAAATAATTTTATACGTCTGTTGCTTAACTCTAACGTATATTATTATAAATAGTTTGTGATGTAATAATTCGTGCTATTATTTATGGTTTGTGATTAATGATGTTCTTTTCCGCAAGGTTATTTCAAATTTTAGATGTTAGCATCCGGATTGCCAAATAATATTAAAGAGCTTTAACTGTTGAAGTTTGCTAATACTGAATCCCCCTTATGTTTCGTTTAGTTAAACTCCGGAGGTTTATAAAATCAAGCTAAATACTATAAATTATAGTCTGAAATATTACGCAATTTTAACAAGACTCATTTGCCAACCAATCGAACATCACGTTAAGCTCCAAAATCAATAACTAAAATATGCTTAGCGTAGCACACGTACATTACGATAGGAGAGAGCTTGTGCAAAATGTAAGTGAGAAAAATCTGGACACTAAATAAGGTGGAACCATGGTGGAACACGGTTTGACATTTGATAATCTAACTTTCTTGTTTCCAAACAAGTTAGTATTTAGTCCTTGCCTACAATGTAAATGTCAACAATGTAAATTGCTCTACTCTCTGATTGGAAGGGGACAACAATATAATTTATTCTGTCGCCTGATTGGCCGTTCAGCGCCACAGAATCAGCTGATTGGTCGAATAAACACCAAGGCTGTTTAACAAGGGTGCTACGGTAGCAGAACTGAACTGTTGATTTTGTTGGTAATGTTAACAGTGTGAACGACCGTTTTGTTGTTAATGCGATAGTTACGTCATTTAAATGGATAAAAACTAGTAATTATAAGTGATAAATCAGTATACATATACTCATAGGTATTTTTATACGGTTGTTTTTATTTGCTAGTTAACTTTCACAAATTCAATTAGCATGTTGCTGTGTGCACTGAAAATTTATAAAAAGTGAATTATCTGTTTATTAACAGATAAAAAGTACGGTAAAGTTAGGAACTTTATGATTCAATAACTTACCGGACTGTCACGGCTAAAGTTCTCTCCAAGTATTTTTATTGAGAATGAAAGAGAAAGAAAAGTTGTATTATTAGGTTTAGCGTCCTAACTCTTATCTCATTCACAGTTAGTTAATTTCGCGCAGTGCTACTGATTTTCACACTTTTTAGTTTCACCGTTCACGCATCAAAGTTTTTTAGCTTAAATACTTTTTAGGAAAAATAAATGCGGTGGTACTGCGATACCACCTTGTCGTAACTTCCTTAAAACCTTCACAATACCACTATTTTGTACCATTAATAGGTGTTTTATATTAACGTACGTTTAAATCTCCCTACAAAGTTTTATCTGGTTGTGTCTAATTATTAATTAGACTTATTAACTCCAGGTAGGCTTGACTTGAATAATGAATCTTAGCAAACGTAGTATACCCAAGCAGTACTTATGCATTTTTTGTTGGAATCTTAAGTCTATTTAATTTTTTTTTGTTGCAGCCCTGTTTGCAGCCGTTGAGCATGGTCATGTTGAGAAGGCCAAAACCATCTTGGAATCAACCGACGTTGATGTTAACAGGTAAGATTCAAAGTTTCCCTTTTACCTTGATTTTAGGTGTATTCCGTAACTGTTACTAAAATACAATCACTAATAATTTCTATTTGTAAACCATGTTTTCTACTTTCTGTTGTTTTGACTCTATTCATCAACTTTAGCAGGAAGTGCAATAATCATATCTTCCACAGTGCGATGGTGTGAGAGTGTGAACCCAACCACTGAAATGTTAAACGTTCTTTTGATGTGAATCATTTACGCCCCAAATGTTCTATTTGACGCTTTGTCGATGTAGCTTTGCTGGAAATATAATATGTTGGCTGTTGCCATTACGTTTATAGTATAACCAACTACTATATTTGTGTTTTGGGGTTTAGCACAGATCAAAGAGTGTAAATAAATAATAATAGCGTATTCCCTGCTAATGTAATAGCTTATTGCCTGGATTATGCATTATGCTTATATGTTAAATTCACTAAAACGTGATATTTCAAATATTAGTTATTCGATGTTTTTGAACTTACTGTCATTTGATAGGAAATTTAAAATCTAGACTATTATAAAATTGATGTGGTGTCTGTCTGTCTGTTTGTCTGGGTGGCTGTCACAACTAAAACCAATATAGCCAAAATTAACCAAAAAGAAGGTCCATATATCTAGGAAAGAAGGTCTCCATGGCAGAATGAGAAAACTCATTATGTTTTTCTTTGCTTTGACATTTTAATGTAAACAAGAATAACTGACAAATGCTCATTTCACAATTTCAGACAGCTGATCCAAAGAAATTAAACAACTATGTGGTAGGATTATTTAATCTAAAACTTCATCATAGATTATTTATTCTAAATCTATGTGTATGATTATGAATCTGATTTTTCTTTCTGTTGCAAATCAAGGGTACATCTGCTAGTACGTTTACTAAATAAAAAAGCTTTTCTTTACATTTTTGACAAACTTGGCAATTTTACAGCAATTTAAATTTTCAAAATTAAAATTACCGGCATTTTAAATTTCAAATTGAACTAATTAGTCCAGGCAACAAAGACAATATAGCGAAAATTGCATTTATAAGACAAATTTTGTACAGTTGTAGAGGAAGGGTCCTTAAACAACATACTAAAAGTACTGACTAGTGGTAGTGGAGCTAAGGGGGCTGGAATTGTAAGAGTCCTTTTTTAAGGTTTTTCGTAAATAACTAAAAAATGATTGCCTCATATAATTAAATTATCTGTCATGTAATTAAATATTCTATGTAACATTATCTACAAGAAAGGTCTTGTGCATTTTTTATTAGGTTTCTAATAGATATAGGGAGGGTAGCACATGGGAATCAATATTTATTAGATATTTAATGAAAATTTCATTCAATAGTGTTTGTGACCTATGGGGAGATCACAATGAATAAGTAAATCGGTCCCGGGTCTAGGTCATACCTACGGTAATAGCTTCTGCCCTGTAAGAGGATATACAGTATATATGGTGTGGAGTGACATTTGATTGTTGATTTTCAGTGTTAACAGTGATGGCCTCACCCCACTGGATGTGGCTGTGTTGTCCAACAACAGAGGACTGACCAAGGTGCTGCTTACTCAGGGTGCCAGGGAGGGCAACAAGTGTAAGTATATATATATACAGACATATAATAAAAGATATAGGCATTGCGTGAATCTACTATTTCAAAAACTTATAATATTTAAAAATCTATATCTATAAAAGAGGAACTATGTATGTATGTATGTATATACGTTATGGACTCTGAAACCGCTTGACAGATTGTATTGAAACTTTCAGGCATTATTAAGCATCTTTCAAGGATGGTTTGTGTAAAGTTTGGCGCAGATCCAAACCCCAATCACAGCACACCTGTACACTCAACAACATTTTCTCCAATGTTAAATATGTTAACATAAAAACCTGTATAAAAGTATTATAAACAATAAAAGGGATGGAAAATAATAGTTGCTAAGCGCGCGCGCCGAGTAACTGCTAGTTTACAATAAAATTGATTGTCAGTGTATTAACTTACCACATTGACAAAGTAGACAAAGGGAGTATGTTTTATCTATGGTAAAACTTAAGGGAGGTAGATAAGTCTGCTTATGACATTAAAAAACACAATAAAACTGAGAGATGATCATTAGGTCTACTTACAACAATGACGAATGAACAAAAAAACTGATTGACAATCAGCAAGTCTGCTTACAACATTGACATAATACCATGAGCCCATAATTTTTGTGAATTGAGGGAATAACATTAAGTCTACTTGCAACATTGTCACAGAAGCAATCATTATGAAACTGAGAAATAACCAACTTTCCAGGAGAAAGAGTAAGTTCATCTCTTCAATATGAAAGTTATAAACTCGTTAGATCAACCCTAATCCTCACACAGATGTGTTGACTAAGTCAGTGTTATAGAGTTCAAGGCTACTATAGTTCAGTAGCTAGTATTGTAAACTTAGTTATTAACTTACTAGTTACTAACTTAAGTAAACTAAATTAACTATAGTTTGCAAACTTAAATGTTATTATTAGTGTGAAGAGCAAAAAAAAAATATATTTTCATATTTTTTATCCAAACGAATTTTTTTTCTATATTACTTAAAAGATCTTAGAGATAAAATGCTTGAAACTCTCTATAAAAATATTTAGGACTCAGAAAATGTTTTTTTTTTTTTTATAAATACAGTGACAAATTTATAAAATTACTTTAGTAGCTGTGTTTTTTAAAACTATTTGTTCAATGTCCACGTGAATTTGATACCTAGGTGTAGTGCATGCAGTAAGACTCAATAAGTCTCAATAAGAGAACAGCCAGCTTGTTTAAAAAAAAGTTGCTAAAATAAAAAGGCAAGATTAGTTTGAAGTGGAAATATTGTATCTTAAAAATGGATTAACTAACTTGTTGCATTTTTGTTTTTTTTTTAATACTAGATGTATTTCAAACAACCAAGAATAAATTGAATAGCAAAAATATTCTTGACACTAGAAGTTATTTGGAATTTTAATGACTTTTGTTTATTAAAACAAGTAAAGCGTAATGCTACACGAGATTACCCACAAATTAAGTTATCCACCTGTGATACACATCCTACGTTTGCTTTGTTATTGATGCAGACATGAATAATTTTAGGATTCTTTAAAAAGTCCCACTGATTAAAATATGTTTCTTATTTATTATTACGAAAATAATTTTACCTCGCTAAAATATCTTTTATTTCCAAATCAGCGAGCAAAAACAAACAGTTTACAAAGTCTATAATCCAGAAACAAAAGCTCAAGTTACAAAATTACTCAATAAGTTTGTGAAACTAACAAATCTAAATTACACTCATCATTACAGGCAGTTCAACATCTCTTGACAAGTTGTTGAAAGTTTTCAATGGCACTCAGCTTGTCTGTAATTCCCTGTCAGAAAGTTGAAACATGGTGAAAAGTTTCCTGGTCGAAAAATCACAATTACAAGTTTGTAGCAAGTGTTTCTACAAGTTTGAACCCTCTAAGGCACTCAGTCGACTTGTTTAACCTTTTTCTGCGGATAAATTAAGTTTTAGTTTGAATGTTTCTCTTGCTGTTGTTTGCACTGGTAGGAATCGACCAAAATTGTATGTGGAGTATGGTTGGGTAAAAACAAAACTAGTACCGTATTCAATGCTTTAATTTTAAATAAACTTAATGTGTAAAGTAATATACATTTTTTTAACACACATACAGTGCTCGATTTGTAAAAAATGAGGGAACGGAACTGTAACCTATTTGATGTGATCAGTAACTGTTTATGCTAATATTTTTATCTTTCCAAAAGAGAGGTACCGGAACTCCTCGTTCCCCCTAAAATCGAGCACTGCATATAAACCATTATCAATTATGAATGTTTTAAACATGCTGTGCTTTTATGTGTTCTTAAAATATTCTTAAAGTATGTTTAACAAATAACTATTTAGTAAAAGATTATGAATTAAAATCCACTGTTTTTTCTCCCGCACAGAATGGATGAATCCACCAGATTTATTTTTGATAAAAATGAAGACGGAAAACTTTTCAATAGGAAAACTTTTTGTGTAAACTCTTTCCTTTTGTATGACTTTCCACAAGTTTACTTCCTGCGCAATTTCATTCTTGGAATATGCTTGTCCTTGTCCCTTGATAATTTTTTTGAAGTAAAATATCTTAAAAAAATTTGTATAGAGATTAAACATTAAACCCTTAAACATTTAACTTGAAATAAGAAGTTTTTACTATAGTTTTACCGAAAACAATGTTGCTTAGTTCTGTAATTGCTATATTGAACCCGTATTATGTTGAGATCAAGGTATTGTGGCTAACAAGAATTTCAATCAGAACCCCCCCCCCCCCCCCCCCCCCCCACTGTCCAGACTACTACCCCACAGAACTACTGTACCCTGTAACTAACTGTAAGCCATCAAACAAGTTTACAATCCATGTAGGATTCTAGCTGGTGTTTCGTTCAGCTCTTAAGCTGTTGTGCAACTGATTTGTCAATTTCCCATAAACTTTTTAGTTAAAGTGGCAAAGACAACCAATTGAAGAGCAATGAGTATAGTCTAGAAGCATTATTTTATCTTTAATTCGGTCATGCAAAAATTTCATTTTTTTGTATTTTAATATTAATTTTACATCTACTTAAAATCAATTTCAGTAATTTCATTAATTTAATGTTTATTGAAAAAAAGGTTGCACAATGGTGACATATAATTCAAATTTATTGTAGGCCTAGGTATAATGTTCCTCAGGTATGAAAAGAACAAGAACAGTACGAAACCCAGCCCAAGGCTGAACAAAACTATAACCAAAAAATAATCTCCAAAAATAGATCCGGCCAACAGACTGGAAAAGAGGGTAGCAAGGTAAGAATTTGGTAAATGCAACTGCAAAATATTTGCAAGCAACTTGTGTTCTCAACTTTTCCCAAGCTGTTAACAAATAAGTATTTTTTCCCTTTCGAGGTTGTCATTATTGTTTCCTTTGTTGCAGTTGGCAGCCCTGACAAGCTGTTGGCACACCTGCGCCAGCTGGCATGTGAGGCTGAGCGGAGGGTGGCGGAGCTGGGCGGAGGTGCAGGGGAGGATGTGCCCCGCTCTGCCCCGCCGTACCCAGCGACTAGTGACAAGACTTTGGCCCTGTGGGAACGGAGGTGTAAAGGGCTCAACAAGATGATTCAGGGCTTCGAACAGGCTCGTGAGTGTTCATTGTGAAAAACCCTTGTTTGCCCTAAGAAAGCTTCTTATCAGTTGTTTAGCCGGGACAAAACAAAAAAGCTCATGGTAGATGCTATCAAGATTTTTCTGCAATTAACATTTCAATAGTTTTGAAAGTCAATTACGAGATTACAATTGATTTTCAAGTAAATATTGAGAATAGATTTTTTTTACATATTCCATGCTGTATTTATTTTGTAAGTGGATTCTGGATTTGAGATCTGGATCTAGGTTTCCAGAATTCGGTTTGAGATTCTGAACTTGAACTTTACCAATGTTCCTGGTAACAACAAAGAAAAAACCACAAATGGATTTAAAATAATCAATATACAAATTTTTTTTGTGAATATATATCTTCTTGGGTTAGTGTTCATTTTGGTTCTTTGAATACTCGTAGATAAACAAATAGGTAGGTACTAATAAGTTAGTTTTATTTTTTCTAACTGATAATTGTAGCCTGGGAATTTTGAGTTTTGAACCTAGGAATCTGAAATTGTCTTTGAAGTTTATTGTCATGGATTGCTGGACACCCTGATTATAGTGTAACTTTGACTTGACACCACAAACAATATTATTTATAGAATAAAATAAACCAGAGTTTTTACCTAGCTTTATATAGAATGTACGTACAAGCATTTCTATTCATTATACTCAACTCGACCATAATATTACATTTTGAAACTTCAACATACCCCCCCCCCCCCCTCCTAACCACTAACTTCGCCTGTTGTAAATCAATAATTTTAATATTTTTTCATTCCATATATTCTTTAAAGAGTCTGTTATACTTTGAGAAGACTCAACTAAATAACAATATTCACAATTAATATGGTATAATTTCGTTCCCAAAGAGGTTTTAAAATCAAACATTTTTTTCTTTTAAATCCTCAAAAATTAACATTCAATTTTGTTTTACTTGCCTATCTTTAAAAAAAATATGATAGCTTCATAGCTAGTACCGGTACTCATTATACAAGACAATCTTGCACAATGTGCACTTCTTACCTTATACAAAACATAAAGTAAAGAGAAGATTTGCTGAATTTTTAGCTTGTGAGAAAACAACTCCAGCGATGGTAGTTGTGAGCAAGAGAGCTCAGGTGCAGATGTATTCCCGTTGGTATTAGCAAGCTTCTCGATAAAATATTTCTGTAAAAGCACCACTGGGCTCGACCCGACCTTTTTCTATATGAATAGTATTCAAACAAATATAGAAAGTTTTGCTAGTAGGACTAGCTTTCATGTATACTGTTTATGTCTGATTACGGTTTAAAGATGTTTTTTTTTTTTTAATAATTGTATAACACTTACTAATTCATGAGCTGCAAGTAGCTAATAAAGAGGGCTTGATGATATAAAACACTAATTGTTTATGTAAATTGTGCTTAACACTGATCTACCTACAGTATCTATATGGTTGTACGTTTTATTAATAAATAAAAGTTCTTACTTTGTACTAATTGTACTAGCTGTGTGTCAACTTTTACGAACAGGTCTTTCTATGATAATCAACATTTTTTATGTGTTTTTTTTTTAAGAATTGATAATTACACTGAATACTGTAATGAATTTTGATCACAAATTAATTAATTTTCTTGAATAAGGCCCATCTTGGGAGAAAACGCTTTTACTTTACCTATATTATAAATGCTAAGATATTTCCATAAATAGAGGTTAAAAGCTTAATAAAATATTGAAGTATTGGGTACTCTGAACGTTATTTTTGTCTTGTATTCTCTGCATGGCCTGCTCCTTGTATCAGTTGCAACTGGTTCCTTGGTAACTGTTATTTCTGTCACAAGCACTCCAAATGTCCCATTACTATAGTAGCAGTTTATGTAACTAGTACCAACTCCATCACTGTGAAATACTAATATTGGCCACAAAGTAACTGTTATTTCCGTCACAGGTCCTCCAGATGTCCCATTCCTAGTAGCAGTTGATGTAACTGGTACCAACTCCATCACTGTGAAATACTAATATTGGCCACAAAGTAAGTGTTATTTCCTTTACAGGTCCTCCAACTGTTCCATTTGTAGTGGCAGTTGATGTCACTGGTACCAACTCTGTCACTGTGAAATACTAATATTGGCCACAAAGTAACAGTTATTTCTGTCACAGGTCCTCCAAATGTTCCATTCCAAGTAGCAGTTGATGTAACTGGTACCAACTCCGTCACTATGAAATACTAATATTGGCCACAAAGTAACTGTTATTTCCGTCACAGGTCCTCCAGATGTTCCATTCCTAGTAGCAGTTGATGTCACTGGTACCAACTCCGTCACTGTAAGATATCAAGAACCAGATAACTCTGACAGTCCTCCTTGCACCAAATTTAGAGGTATGTAACAAAAATCAATAGTTAATAATCAGTAATCATTACTTTGAATCTGTATATTCGTTTGTTGGTTTAACAATACAATATTCCATCCTGTTTATCAACAAATTTAATTTAATTGTCCTGAAAATCGATTGTGTAATCTAATTTCAACATTGTGGTTGAGTTGTGCTCAATCAAGTTTGTAGAAGTTACCCAGTCAGACGAGATGAGCTAATGATAATTCTCCGTCTTGTTTGTCTTGCCAACTTATAATTAGTTAACTTGCCACTCTAAGCTCTCCGCGAGTCTTGTGTTATTTTGCATTATTCACTTTGCAACCGAACCTCCCACGAGATGGTTAATGGTGCAGACGTTCTTGTGTCGAAGTTAACATGATTTGACTCTCACAATAGAAAATAAATCAGTTTTGATGATTGAAATTTAAATATTTTTCTTGAAGCGTACAAATATTTAAGTTTAATTTGAGCGAATAAGGTTCTCGTCTAGTGGGTTGAGTAGAAGACTTTTTATCAGTCTTAATCACAAATGGCTTCCAGCTTGGTTCTAATTATGTGGAGTTTCGGAGGATACGTTGCGGATATGTGGGATACTGTACGTATTATATTGTGGGAAAATTAATCCTCTGAAAAAAGAGGACAGGAAATAGCTCTCTACAAAAATATTAATTTTGTCATCTACTACAATAGGATCATGTCATTCTCTTAGCCACTATAGTGGATTGAGAAAAAATTAAATTCTTATGATTCCAAGGAATTTACAACGGTTGAGTTCTGATATAAAAACATCATGTGAACTGCCGCTTATATAAAAACTGCTTGTTTGTCTCAGGTAATTGATAGTAAATATAATTTCAGATTAGCTACCAGAATTTATCATGTTTCTATTATTTCAATCAATAAGTCATTGGTGAAGATTTACTGTTCACTATATGAATTGTTGACTTCCATTGTATATGCTGTCTACATAAAACGTGTTGCAGTGGAATGGAGTTCAGATCCAGAGTTTTCCACGATCGTCGGCCACAGGGAAGTGACGGATGTGAAGAAGACAGAGCTGAGCGTGGACGGACTGACTCACGGACAACGTTACTACTTCCGAGCGGCGTGCGGGAACCTGCGCGGCTACTCCCACTACAGACTGAGCCAGCCAGACTGTGTCATACCCTCAAGTGAGTAAAGTGACAGTCCGCAGATTGTGGCTCATGGAGGAGATATTTGACAGATTATGTTGTAAATGGAAATTTATTTAAAATTGGTTCAAATACTTGAATAATTAATCAACATTGTAAATACAATGACATATAAATTACCAGACCAAATGTAGAGGAATATGTTCATGATTATATGATAGCCTCTAGATTATCAAGAAATATTGAAAGTAGTGTAACCGCTTATGGTAATTTTTAACATTAAGCAACTAGTTTTAGAGTCAAAGTATTGCCATCCTTAGGTTGTAGAAGAAAATTAGTCCATTTTACTAATCTGTTGAAGACTGCCACTTTATTCATCACTAAATGCAACAACAAAAATTGGCTGAAACGCAACACATAAACAGTGAAAATAATTTTTGTTTAAAGCGAACCTGGCAGAAGTTGATTCTAGACTGTGTGTGGTCAATGCAGCATACGTTTGTTATTTTATCTCTTCAGATTACTATTTCAAGTTTGTCTATTTCAATTGTGTCTAACCAGCCATACAGTACTAAAGTCGTTCACAAAATTTAGGCGTTTAAGGGGAAGATTTACTGGGTTTCCCGGCCACTTTTTGTAGCTTAATCTGCTGGTCAGCTGTCGGGTGTTGTTTCAAAGTTACGTGAGGTGGAGGAGATGAAATCGCTTTCCAATGCTGATACAATTCAAATCAGTAATTTTAATTTTGCTAATACACTGTCATCGTACACTTAGATTCCATTTGTCAGATCAGACATTAAAACCCATCTGTTTAGACTTTACCATCAATCCTGTATTTGAATCATATGTTTCTAATTATTAAAATGTTTTTTTTTACTTTAAAATGTAAATACAATATATGAGTTGAGTGAGTAAATCAATGTGAAAACCAAGTCCACTTTTTCTGAGTTAATATCTATAATTTCTTTACCATCAATCCTGTATTTGAATCTTATGTTTCTAATACAGGATTGATGGTAAAGTCTAACCACGATCTTTGGAAAAGTCATTTTTTAAATAATCACCATTGTCACAGACATTTCTTCTATTGCTACAGCTACATATTGTATTTGACATTTGCAAGTTATAACCCTCAACACATTGATTACCTTTTCAAATTGAATCAGCTGATTAACTCATTAGGTGTCAGTAGATTACACAAAAGAGTGTGACAGATGGTAAAGAACCTGTTAAACATGTCTGAAATAAAATCAGGATAAAACATTCAGTGTTGTCTATGTAGGTTGGCGAGACGTAACAGGCAGGGAGGAGAGATTACCTCCAGGAGGGTTGGCACTACTGGACCGACTGTTTGCGGAAGTCCGCAGCTCCCGGCCGGACCTCAAGGGACTGCCAAGTGACCAGGGGCCTGGCGACACACCACTGGGGCAACGGCGCAAGAAGACCACCATCAAACAGCTGTTCACAGCGGCCAGCAAGTTCCAGAAACATCTGAGAAGGTAAGGAATGCGGTAAAGTGTTGCAAGTTTTATTTTTATAACCTAGCTTGAACAAAAAACACCTCGAGCAATGCTCGGTCCATTGGTACTCATTCTGCACTTAACAACTCAGTCTCAATCTGGAGATTTTACAAGTATTTATTTGTGGTTACATTATTTTGTGGTTTTGGGTAAATCATCCACTTTCATCTGTTAAAGAAATCATAGTAAAAATGATTCTCCTGCCAGTGCCTTGTAGAGAACAATACATTTTCAGTAATAAAAGGTTCAATAAATAAAGTAAAAATAACTTCAAATTCAAAATCATTTATCCCCCAAATTTGCCAAAATATAGAAACATGTTACATCATTTACATTTTGAATTGACATTCGATTTGAAACTTCAGTGTAGATCTATAAATCCCTAATTTTAATGATCAATCAATATATAACTCTTTATTTTTCAAACCATTGAAGTAAAACAAAGAAGAGAACTGAAATATTAAGTAAACAGAAATCCTAACTATTAATTTAGAGTTAATTTTTAAAATAAAAGATGTAGAACTCGATGAATATTTCCATCGAGTTATACTTTAGTAAGGTAAGATGGCTAATTAAAACTCCGAGCAAAGAGTAACTTGATAAATTAGCTAACTTGGCTCTAACGAGTAAAGAGTAACATTTAATGTACATTACCTTTGGCCTTTGCTGTTCTATTCGTTGCATTTTAAATTGTATTTACTGATGTAGTTTCTTGTTTCTGCTTGGTTTTTCACCTCGAGTTAATTGCTTAATTTTTCCCTATTAACAACTTAAGGAAGTAATCAGGCTGGTTCATCTTTTACTTTTTGTGTTTCGGTAGTCTTTTTAGGACTTAATTACCCTAGTAAAAAATTTTTAGTTGAAAGAGTTATAAAATATTTTAAAAATACTCCTTTTCCAGAAGACCTATCCTTTTGTGTTTATCAACATATTGTTGTTGTTAGAACCGTTCAAACCTAGGTTTTGTTAATTTCCAACCTCAACCATTTCTTAGAAAGCAGCATTAGTAAAAGCCCAATGACAAATTAATGAAGTCTGGGTCAAATTCCATTCTGGTCAACCAACTCTAGACTATTCCAATCTAGTTTGAACCAGCAACCTTCAGATATCATCAAGCACTATATTCTACCTAAACAGGTGAACCTAGAGATCCAAACCACAGGGTTGCGGCAATAAAGCATATAGCAAAAGCTATCACACTAACACATAGTACGGTTAGTTAAACAATACATTTGTTTGCAGAGGAGTGTTCCTATCTTGTCTACTCTACCATGAGGACAAAGTGCTGGTGACCAATGAAGACTTCCTGCCTGTCATCGAGGTGGACGAGACATACCCGGGGTCCATCTACCATGACTTCCACTGGCTTCTCAAGGTAATTAAGCCTACTCACCATCCTCCATGGAGTCTTTCTTATGAGGTTTCATTCGTAGCTCATGTACCGAATCCAGAGACAGTCATGTAGCAATGGATGAAAATGTAAACTAGTCAAAGTTTTTAATATTCCATGAGATTTCAGGGTAAATAAAATTGTAAAGAAATTGATGAACTATACTTTCTCAAGGGCTCAAAGTCAAGAAGAAAAGATCTGAAGGACTTTTTGGGATTTAAAATTTTCCAGAAACTCTTAAGAGCACAACACAAGGCTATTTACACTTAGTTACAATCCAGAAGTATTAAACATGACTTATATTTGTTCCAGTGTGCTTAGAAAATTATCATTTATAGAAGTTGACCTGTTATTTACGTGAATTAGATTAAGCATGATTTATAGATTTGTAGTTTTAGAAATGTTTTATCGTAACGGGTAATTCTGATGTTGTGATGTTGACAGGTGGCCTGTACCTGGGATGATGTGAAGTGGTTGCGTCAGGACATGGAGAAGTCACTGAGTTCATCAGCCGTCCACTTCCGCATCAAGCTGCTGCAAGCCGCAGCCCAGATGCAGGTAAACTCACACAAAGATAGTTTGTGATAAAACTTTAGAATACACTGGATCCTCTATTAATTGCCAAGAAACTGCATAGCAATACAGAACACCAGAAGAAAAACTAGGGATATGGTTAGAAACCCTTGGGCTTGAATTTCTAAGTGACTGTTGTTAGAAATAACTGGTCGCCAGAACAGTACTTCCGACTGCAGTTCATAAGTTTGCAGCTCAGATGACAGTTGAATCAAACAAAACATGACAACCCAAACCCTAACATAGCAGTGCTTGGCAACTGGTGAAATGACAGTCGCATCAGTTGCTCAAAACAAAACACACACATACACAACAAAAAATGTTCATCAACAAATATCCAACTAATCTTCCTGTTTTTGCTAGACGGCGCTGAGTATCCAGGACCTCGGTCAGTTATACCACAAACCTCTGCGGGACTCCGAGGGTACAGTGGTCATCTGTACAGTCAATTACGTCGGATCTCCCAAGACCGTCAGCGTGCTCAACTCCAGGTGGCTACCACTAGGCAAGCTCAGCAAGCGAGCAGTGCCAGGCCCAGACGCCAACATTGCTGAGATACTCATGTCTACCATACAGGTAAAACTTCATACCGGTTTGGCATAGCTTCATATAGTTATCTGTTTGTGTTGCAAAGGAAAACTCTATTAATCTGGCTGTGTTTAGCGGATTTATTTTTGAATGGTGAGTTTGACTTGCACGATGAGGAGAAGATTCACACTTTGTTTACTCTGAAAGACTATTTGTTATGTGTTAGCAGTATAGCAGAAACAATATGTCTGATGTTCTAAAAAATGTTTAATGACTGCTTGAATAAAACAAGCAATATCAGTAACTGACATATAATTTCTCCCATTTGTTTGACATTAAATTGCTTTGGGTGAACAGAGAGGGTGACTAAGTTTGATGAGAAAAATAAAAATAAATCAATGCCTCTCATTTTTTTGGAACCTTAGTTCATGCTGATGCAGCAAGTAGTGATGCCCCTTCACTGTTCAAGATAATTTGGTTTGAATAAGTTCCCAATGCATGACAACTTGTGTTTTAGGAGCAAATTACATATCACCAAGTAAGCAGCATCCGTCTACCTAGAGGACTGTACTTGGCCTACCTGAAGATGAGAAGTTGTGTAGATCTGCTGCAAGTCCTCGTACCAGCCAAGAGTCCCAATGTTCCTCCCCACTGCAAGATAAGGGACAACCCTCATGTCACTGCGTGAGTAAACATTGGCAACATTCCATTGAAACCATGCCAGTCGCGCATGTAAACCTGGCTTTAATAGACAGAAGATTTTTCATTTTAAAAACATGTGGAAACTCTTGCCAATTTAAATGTCTACATAAAATGGTTTAAGTTCCCTTTTGCGTCAAACGATCCATGATGCAGTAGATGACTACAGCTGTTTCGTGCCGCTGGGACACATCTTCAGGTCAAGCGTTAAGATGAATTAAGCGTTAAAATGTCCATTTTGTAGCAGCACTTCAAGCCCAAACAATCATCCTCAGAGTTGAACAGTTGGTTGAAGTTGAAATCTTTCTATATATATTCTAAATATTACGATAAGTTCATTATGACTTGAAACTTTGCCACTGCTTCGAATATGCATATGGATGAAGGTAAGAAAGAAAACAGTTTCCTCAAGAAAAATTAAAATTAGCAGACTTAACATGTTGATAAGTAATGGAGGCGAAGCAAACAAATTTAGATCCAATTTTTTATTGAATTGTAATGAACAATTACGATTGAATTCAATTTGTTCAATATCAATATGTTTCAGCTGAGAAATATTCTGTTTATAGGGAGGAATGGGAGGCGCTGTTGGGAGGGGAGAGATGTGGACTGATATCAGAACATCAGAAGGCGTTTGTAGAGCAGGTAGCAGCGACTGCGAGGAGACTGTTCACGTACATGGAGGTGTCTACGGACGACGCTGCATTGCACAGGTAAATGATCTACTGTATAAGGATGGTCAAATTTGTGAATCACTAAAAAACATCGTTCTAACCTAAGGGAATGGTATTTTGTCTATCAAATATCATTAATATTTGGCAATATTTCATGAACAGATTTCAAAGTTACAATGTTTCCATTTTTTAAGAATTTTCTTGCTAGCCATGAAATCCTATTCTAATGTCAAAATGTTTAGTCAATGACGTGTTAGAGAATTCTTAAAGAAACTTTAGTTTAGAGATTAAATTGTTACACGATTTTACAATGAAGGAAATGGAAGTTATAATTAATTGACAAAAAATGACAATCTCTAAATCACAACCAAATGAATATAGATTCAATAAAATTACAGTGAAAATCTATGGCTATCTTCATTTTCATTATCATCTACATTACTTAGCAGCTCCAATACCCTCAGAGCTGCTGATAAACCTCTGCCATCCTCGTCCAATAAATAAAGTCCCAAATAAAGTTCTTCTTCCACTTGCTGAAGTTTTTTCTCCTATTCAATCATTACTCTTTGTGCCAGATTATTTGCTTCTAATCCTGTATCCATCCTTTTTTGTGACCAATCACCTCTATCATGAAATCCATTTTTTTTTATTGTTCTGTCACATCCAATCTGAGTTCTAATTTTCTAATCTTTGTTTCTAATTCTGGCTCATGATGTTCTTGTCCTGATGTTCTCAGGAAATTTCACATCTTAAGCTTGTATTCGGTTGTTGTTTTTTGTTGAGAATACTTACGCTGTATTTTGTGTTTGCAGGTTGTACGATCTGGAGACAGTAGAGATATCCCCGGATGTCAGTCTGTTGATGGTCGTACCTCCAGTGGACTCTGCATGTTCAGCTCCGGGACAACGGGAAACTCTGTTACAGCGACCCGACCTGCTGCCTCTACCTGTACAAGTGAGTACAACCACCACGGTTTTTTGTATAAATGTTTCAATAGATTGTTAAATCATTTTTAATGCTTTTACAATGTTTACTTTAGAACTTTATATTTAAGTCAATGGTGTATCACTAGCAACAAATTGTGTAGTATAACCTTTGTTTATTCTCTGTTCAAGGTGTTTGAGATGGTCCATCTAGGCACATACAGACACCAGATAGTGCAGAGGTACAGCAGACTCAGCTGCATCATAGAGCTGGACATGGCTTTGGCCAACCACAGCCAACGAGAGGTGAGTTGTAGTGAAGATATTGATAAAATAATACTTCTCCATTGTTGGTCCGTTGTTTCATAAACCGTTACTGTTTCAAGATCTTGCTTCATACCGGATAATTTCTCAAAAGCCAATGATCAGGGAAAGCTGACTCTAGTAAAAAACTTTGATACTTTTCTAGGATTAAATTTTCTACCTTTTCACTGTCACAACTACAAGTATCATAAAGTGTTGCTATGTTCAATAATATTGTTGAAAAAGTAATATTATTGGCACACTCAACAGAAAGATTTTACTATCTCAATTGGTTACCTCGTTAATTGGTTCATTGATAGTTGAAGCGATAACGAGTTGTCATCTCAACGTGTTTGTGTATGTCAGGCGTTCTCCAACACAGAACTGACCGTAGCCAAGGAGCGCCTGGCCAGACTAGAGGCGCTGCAAGCGCAACTCAACACCGCGTGGAAGCAGTGTCGTTGGTTGCTGGACGTCCTCTCCTTCGCCAGAGACAGAGCAACTCACACTCCGTCCACCATGGGGCGACTGCTGGCCTGCCATCCCAAGCGGTCGCACGACCACATCGACTGTCAGAACGGGGTGAGTGACACAATCATACCTGTACATTGTATGTTGTTTCTTTCAATAATTGAAATCAGTAAGAAAAATTTAGAAAAATTATACCTGAAACGTTAAAAATATAAATTTGTAAGTGGAACTTTGTTTGCAGTTACTGCAGCCGCCGGATCCGAAAGCAGTTAAGTCACGTGGCTCGTGGCCCGGCCCCGGCACCGGTCGTACTCTAGGTGCTGTCACGGCGGAGCTGAGCCGCTCAGAACAACACCTAAGCAACAATTCTCCCCCTCCACCACCTCTACCCCCGCCGAGACCACAGCCTACCTCCCCTCCACCTCAGACACAGCTGTACCCTGCAGGTGGGTGATTACTGATTATCATAGCTCAAACAGAGTTGTGAAACCCAAAAACTTCAGTTTATCTGTGACAGTTATATTTTGTGTTCCGTCATTTTTTTAGGAAAGAGCAACTCTCCCTCCTCCTCCTAATCCTATTTTGGAATATATACACAACCAAGGTCCTGTAGAAAAGATTTCCAGGTAGTTAAGAGGACAACAAGTTTACAATTAATTTAATATTACGTCCCTACAAGAGGGTTTATTCAGAAGAAATTAGGAAAATGGCAGTTCCAAAACTGTCACATAAAATTTAAATTAGTCTTGTCAATAGCTTTTTATACGGGGATTGCGTTCAGTTTATTAATACCATATTATAGATCTTAAATCTATTGCAAGTAACTTACTTTTTCAGTTTTTTGTGATGCTTTTTGCCATCATAAGTATTTCTGGACTGGCATGTATTTTGAAGCCCATCGGCATTAAAAATGCAAGTACCATTTACTGTCTCACTTCTGACTGGTTTGTTTGTTTTTAGTGTCTGAGAATGTGCGACTGCCGCCTTCCCGCAGCGAGGACACTCTGGTTCACAACAGAGGCTCACAGCCCCGGCCTAGGTGTAGTGTTAGTGTCACTACGTCACCCCTGCTCTCCTCCAGACCTCAGTGAGTGATAACATCATATACCAACACTATCCATGTAAGGTGATACAAGCAGCATCTTTTGCGTTAGGTCCGATTTCATACTCGTATATACACAGCTTTATAGTGGTAGCAAAACGGGAGTGCCGATGGAGACCAGGTCAAGTCCCTTTAAACGCACGCACCCCCACAGGTCTCCATCGGCACTCCCGTTTTGCTACCACTGTAATACCTGAATCAAATGGATTCTTCACGATACTGTAAAACATATGGTAAATATTGTTGCTCCTTGTTTGACTCCCAATGCGTATAGACTAACCATAAAGCAAGGAGAGCTCAATCATGATTGCTGTGTTGTGCAGGTTTGGCAGTGGCAGTCTTCACTCTCTTTCGTCTGATGACTCCGCCTCTGCCAGTGTTATGGCTGGGAGTCACAGCAAGAGTGAGGGGGAAGAGGAAGGAGCTACTGTACCCAACCCTTCACCTGGGATACTGCAGGTCAGTTACCTTCATGGATACAGTATAGAGTGAAAATTTAAAAACGTACGTTTTCATGTCCCTGGCCTTTTACTTCGTAGATACTGGATTTGTAGTTTATTATTATGTGTTTTAATATTTTTTGGGACGGGGGCAACATGTTACACACATTTATTTGGTTTTAAATAGGTTCTAGGTATTTTTTTCGTATTTTTAAAGTCTCGAAATTCACGACCATGACGTGTCCCTAGGGTGAATTTTCCAACTTTCACACTGTTTTTAGACTAATTATTCATGCCGAAATATATAAAGCCATATTTTTATGTCATCAATGGTTATTAAACTTACAAAAAAGGAGCATATTATAATTTTATTGTCATTACAAACTGACTACCATGACAAAATAAGTCTGTCCCTCGATTTGGCGTCACGACCATTTGGGAAAAATTTTCAACTTTGGAGCACGACAGTGGCAAGCCTGGCGTCGATGGAGTCAGTTGGTTTTAGAGACTAGTTCGGGGTGTACGTCAGGATTGTAGTGCCGGTCGTTTTGAGTTGAAAGGAGGAATTACAAGATTAATAAAGGAAAGATTGTGTTTTTTGTAATTTTGGTGTGTCCATGACCGTACGTAGTCATTCGATGAAGTAGACATGGTGTTAATTTTTGTTTATAAGATATTTCAATTGCTAGATTAACCTAGAAGTCCACTTTGTATCCTCGAACATGAGGTGCAGGGCTACCGCCAGAACAGAGCCAAATTACACGTAATTTCACGACCAAAGTTTCACGACCATCGCGGGTTTTTTCACGACCAATCCAGCCTTATGGATTATAGTGTGTTTGGTCGTGACAATAACTTTAATATAATTGTAAATTGAACAGTTAAGTTCAATTGAAACACATATTTTTATTATAACTAACATGATAATTGAAGGATTGTTTAGAACGACTTAGATTATTCCAGACAATTCACGACCGTACCGCTTGTCCCTGACCATCACGTTTATGATTTCTATCATAAAAATTTCAAAAATTAAAATATCGTCATATTTCAATGTTTTATACACAAAAGAAGCACACCTCTATACAAACATAACGATTTTTCGGGTCTCAGGTAAGTTTTTTCGGAGTTATACAAACTTAAAAAGATTTTATTGGCTTTTTTCAATTTTTTGAGTTTTTTTATTTTTTTCTAGAAAGACCAAATATACCAAAAGCTCAGTGACCTATTTATTGTATAATGGTCATAAAAGTAAATAAGTTTATAGCAAAACATAGTTATAAAAATAATATTAACTATTTTTAATATTCATTTAAACGTCCGTTATGGTCGTGACAGGATTTTGTGTTTTTCCACTAAAGATGCTCTTTTAAAAAGAAACTACCAAAGATATTGCGTTACCATGGACATTTTATGAAACTTCAAATGTTAATGAAATAAAAATAATAATAAAAGTTTTGAAAAAAGGGGAAAAGAATTTGCAAAGTGCTTTTGCTGAAAACGTACGTTTTTAAATTTTCACTCTATACTATGACCAACGTGTTTTATTAGTTTTTTTTATTTTTTATTAATTAACCTCTTGGTTTTCTTGTTAGTTTTGCAGCTAGTGTTTATAGAATCTGCTTAAAATAAGAGTAGATTCGATTTACTAGACACCTCGCCAAATTCTAGTGGTATTGAAATACATTAAAACTGTTTTAAAAGTCACCAACTAAACATTTTTGGCAGAGTGGTGTTTCAACGAAGCTTAGGGTCCAACTGTTGTATATGAGTGGCAAGCAACTAATTAGATCTGAACCTGCGACTTGTTTTATACAAAATCTACAACGCTGCCTCAAGCTGTTTACATAACTGCAGTTGTAATATTTTATTTTAGTTTCCAGTCTCGTGATTTTGTAATGCACAACAACAAAGATATAACAATATAATGCTACTAGCCGAGTGTTCTACTACAGTGTTGTGTCATACAGGTGTATGCAGCATATGACACTGGGCTGGCGGCTGGTACATCACTCAAGCTGCACGTGTCTCCCCGTACCTCCGCCCGCGAGGTGGTCGACCTAGTGGTCAAGCAGCTCAACATGGCCGTTGTGCTGAAGGGCAAGGACGGACCCATCTACCCTGCGGACCAGCTGCACAACTTCTGTCTGGTGGCAGTCATCGGAGCTAGAGAGAGGTGAGGTTACCGCAGTAGAGGAGATCACACATATCACTGCCTTGATTAAGTTGTAATGTAACCAGTATTAGAATTAAAATTTACATAAGTTAGGTGAATAGAGCCGTTAAAAAAGTCCAGTGATAAGATTTCAGATTTCTATGACACAAACCAAATTATTCCTATGCAGTTTTTTTAATTATGTATTTTACTGTTGATAGATGTCTCAGGGATGACTTCAAGCCTCTGCAGCTTCAAAACCCGTGGAAGAAGGGGCGACTGTACGTAAGGCAGAAGCACGACGTCCTCGCGGCGCTGGAGCACAGCTCACGACATTCCGCCTTCTTATAGGTCAACACTGTGATACAGGGGCGATAAAATACGAGCTTCGTTCAAACCGGTTGAAAATGTTCATATTTGCACCAGAAAATGTCCTAAGTATAGTTTTGATACTGTTTTACGGCTAGAGTCAGATTCTTTAAATAGCAATGTTATACAAAGTGTTCTTTGTCAGCGATGTACTGTCTAAGAAATGTTGCCAGTGGGTTGTTGCAAATTAGTTTTCATCCATATTTTTTTAACCCGATCTATCCGAGTAACACCAATATGAATAGTGTAAATAAGTGTTTTGTGATTGTAGGATCTTTGGAATTTTCAGAGACAATCAATGTGGACCGAGTAAGGCGTTCTCTCGTCTGTAGTGACAGTCAACTAAGTTCCAAGACTAGAGTTTTGTATATACATGTAACTTAGAAATTTAATTTATAATTGATGAGATTTGAAGCATTTATTTATAGTTGTTGACAAATTGTGATTAAATATATGTTATTTAAAGATGTTTGTGTCTTGACTATCACCTTGTCATCGCCATAATCTTTTAAGGCCAAGTCACACCGAGCTCGCTCCCGCGGCAGGAGCGAATGTTGAAAAATCGCTTACCATGTTATCAAATGTGCCAAGTCACACCGCACTACCGCGCGCCAGCGGGCGTGCGGTAGTGTCCGCCACGTCCGCCTGCTGAGCGATTTTTTGAGAGTACCGCGGCGGGAGTTTGGTCTAGCGCATGCGCAAAGAAGCATCTCGAATAGCCAATCTATTTAAAGTTTAAAATTACTGTACAGTAATACAGTTTAATAAAGATTGAAATTAAATTTAACATGTTTCTTTTGTTTGATGGTGTATGTTGTTTTGTTTTATCTTCGTAATATGTTTATCAACAGAAAAAATCATTTTTGTTTAGCATACAAAAATAATGTTCATGGCGAAAATTTAATGTTTTCTATAATTTTTTTTATATTGTCGACGTAAACAAACAATGTTTAGTTGTTTCATCAACTGTTTCAATTTGCAACAACCAAAACTGTACATTCAATGTTAAGTTGAACTTTCAATAGAAGGCTTAAAAAAAAACATTAGTTTTAAAATGGTCGTATGTTTTTATTTAAAAAGTAAATAGTCTTTGTAGTGTAGCGAAAAATAACGTTCAAAACACTGAAAGTGAATAATAGATCCTCAACCATATTTATAATGCTTGCACTAAGGACATATGGTCTAAATTAAATATAAAAAAATACAGTTAACTTTTTAATGTACATTAACAAATAAAAAAACCTTCAATTACTTTTTAATTACTTAACTACTTACAAAAAAATAAAATAAAATAAAATAATTTGCATGACATACTAAACAGGTAAGATGTGTTTCTTATGTAAAATTAATTGTAATGAAATCATCTGAAAACTCCCGCCGCGGACGCGAACTTTTGGTGTGACATGGCTCGAGGAAAAACGTCCGCGAGCGGTACTCCCGCGGCGGGAGCGGCGGATGTCGGTGTGACATGGCCTTTACTATCATTATTGAAAACTCTCCCTATATCCACACAGTGATGCGGTAATTTTAAAAATTGCTCTAATTTACAATAATTGGTATTAATGTTTTCCGGTTAACTTGCCTATTTAGTTTTATCATTGGCTGCCGCCAATAAAAAAAACATCGTTGTGTGAGCCAGTCACAGAATGCACTAGTGTCTAAATTTCTATTTTCTACTTTATTTTCTATTTTCAGTTAATAACCAAGTTGATGGGTCCTAACAGTTTCTGTAGGACTGTTTTCTGTAGCCCACAATAAGTCTTTCCATTAGTTTGGCTCAGTAAAAAGGTTCAAGTACTTTAGCGCAATCTGATCGGTCGGTGGCTCATCACAGAAACTAAACGATTATTTTAACAAAAAATCTGCTGACAACTTTTTGGGAATGGAATGTCTAGTTTTATCAATATAGTCAAAGGTTTTATTCTGTTGTAGCATAAGCCCATGTTCAACAAAAATAAAAGACAAAATCCCTGCCACAACAATTAACAAATCTGCATAATAAGCAAACTTACATTACATTTGCATGATCCGATTTCCACTGATACAAGTAAAACGTGTAAGATTTATTCCCCATTTAATTACCATTTAGGTTTAGTAGGTCAGCGTGTACTTAGGTTTACTACTACAAAAAATGTCAAAAATTAAGTTTTAGTGAATATAAGGAATATATTAGCGAGTTTCCTATATAGGTAATAAGGTATTACTGTATGTCTCAGGGTAGGATCTATAGGCCCGATTTACTTTTTCGTTTTCGAGGTCCCTAGATCCTAAACAAAACCCTCCGTTCAAATCCATACATACAGGGTGTTTTTTTAAAAACTTGCATCTTTATTTATGTAAAAACCGCAATAGATAGAAATATGCAGTTTGCGGGAATCATCTATTGACGTAGGGGGACCAATTGTTTTGAATTCAACGTTACATTCACATTCCCCCCCTTTCCCCCCCTGCCCCCAACTTAATTTTTTTAAATAGCAAAGTACCCCTTGTGACATATCAAATAAAAGAGCATGAAAAAAGAAAATTGTTGATGAAAAAAAATTTAAAATCGGTTCATAAATTTGTGAGATATTTCCCCCCTCACCCCCCCGGAACTTAATTTTTTTTTAATAGCAAAGTACCCCTTGTGACATATCAAATGAAAGAGCATGAAAAAAGAAAAATTTTGGCAAAATTTATTTTTCATTTGATATGTCACAAGGGCGGGTACCTTGCTATAAAAAAACAAGTTATGGGTAGGGGAAAAGGGGGGTGATTATCTCACAAATTCATGAGCCGATTTTAAATTTTTTTTCACCAAAAATTTTCTTTTTTCATGCTCTTTCATTTGATATGTCACAAGGGGTACTTTGCTATTAAAAAAAAATTAAGTTCCGGGGGGGTGAGGGGGGGAATATCTCACAAATTTATGAACCGATTTTCAATTTTTTTTCATCAAACATTTTCTTTTTTTATGCTCTTTTATTTGATATGTCACAAGGGGTACCTTGCTATTAAAAAAAAATAAGTTGGTGGCAGGGGGGGAAAGGGGGGGAATGTGAATGTACAGGGCCGGACTTAGGACTTCAGAGGCCCCGGGCGAATTTGCCGATGGGGCCCCCAGTATGATTATACGAGAACATATACGGTACACAATGTAACGCATTTACATGCACACTAATTTCAAATAGCTAATTTCAAGGTGAATTAATATGTAAACCTGTTGGAATGCTGTATTTTGCATAAACTAATTGTATGTAATATTTTAAGTCTGAAAATAGCTACAATGTACGGTGTTATTTTATGATTTGTTCTTGTTGTAATTATTGTATTTATAAAATTGTAATATACCTAGCAGGTACCTTACACATTTTTTGCAATACATTAAAATGTAATATCTTTTGCAACAAATAATGAAAACTATAGATAAAATAAAAATAAAATAACACGTACTTGTAAAAGGTTTAATTTAATTTATTTACTGTAATACACATTCTATTTGGTGCTTGAATGAAAACTCAAATGAAAAATAACTAACATTAATTAATGGAATAAGTTATATTTAAACACGTGATGTAAGTCAGAGATAATGCATAAACTTTTAAAGCTTTAATATATTTTATAACTTACTATAATTTTACTAACAAACCTTTTACTGTACTAAGTTTATAAGATACAAGTCAAAACAATTTTAAAGTTTACTTTTTATAGATTAATCATTATAAAGTTTAGAACATAGTTATTTTCCCTATAAATAAATGTCACTTCCTACTCTGATACGTTGGTCACGTTGGCATGGCAATTAAAACCTCCTGCTTTTCCTACATTTCTTGGCTGCACTAAAACTATAAAATCATAAACTATGACTTATGTTTATTTTCATAGTGGTTTTGGCATGGAATTCTCGTTTGTATAATATGTTAAAAGTCCTAGCATGAAAAGTACCATTAAGAACTTTTACGAGTTTGAGTTTTTTTCTTGACGAGTAAAATGTTACAATACAAGTCTAATAACCAATCACAAGCTAACCATTTATATGAGTGAACTGAAAGATGTTTAAATGTATTCAATATAAATTAATACAACACAAACATAACATTCAATACAACATTAATTTGTTCTTTGTAGTGTTTGCAGAATTAATAATAAAATACAACACAAATGTATGATAATGTCAACCAAAAACACACTGGGAGTGATTTAAATTGTTTTGGATTGGCGATAAGGCATTGTATGTATGTGTATGCGCGTGCGTGAGACAGACAAGACTAGACAGGATCCCTTATCAGCTCATTATCATTTATTGTTGCAGCTGCTTGTTGAGCGCTTTCTTACGATTACAGTCGACAACGCTCGCCCGCTCCCAAATAATGTAATTTTTGTTAACATCAGACGACCCTAGTTGTCATAAAATGTCTATATAGATTTTTTATCCTACTGGCGCTGTATGATTTTGACTCTTTGATTTTGATTTTGATCGACTAAATTGAAGATCCGAATTTCGACGTATAACTTAATTACTATTTTATAAAACCTTTTAATTGAATGGGTAATATAATACTTCTGCCCCTTAAAATCGTGAATGGCATATACTTAGAGGTAAAAGAATAACATCTAATAAAACAGATTTTTCAAACAATGTTTTTATTTTTCAAAAGTATTAGATCTCAATTGAATCTCCATTTAACCCCAACACAATTGTACAAGTTAGTTCTACGTTAGGACAAGAGTTTTCATATTATTTATTGTATTTTTTGCCCCAAGCGAAGGGGCCCCCTTCAACTTGATCACCACGGCCGTAGGTTTGTGTGAACGGCTTCATTGAAACTCAAACTGGTCCGTCACAGCCTAGCAGCTATGCTCGTGTAAACTAGGTCTAAGCGCGGGGCCCAGTGCAACCCTGAGGAAAAGTCCCTTAGAGTCAAGAATTTTGGTCCTAGTAATACCTTGAAGTTCATCTAACAATAACCTTAAATATAAGATAACGACAATAAAGCTGTTAAAAAAGAAGATCATTCGGTAAGTGTCTGATTAATTTTCGAAGATATTAATAAAAACTACTGTGCAAGGGGCCCCTTCGGGGCCCCCCTAGGCCCGGGGGCCCCGGGCGCTCGCCCCGTCCGCCCCTAGGTAAGTTCGGCCCTGTGAATGTAACGTTGAATTCAAAACAATTGGTCCCCCTACGTCAATAGATGATTCCCGCAAACTGCATATTTCTATCTATTGCGGTTTTTACATAAATAAAGATGCAAGTTTTTAAAAAAACACCCTGTATATAAATTTTATTAAATAAAAATGTCTTTGCTCACTAGTATACAAATAACTATTTCTGCTTTTCGTTATTCAACACACATCAAAACAAACTTCGAAAACAAACGATTCTAGTTTTACAATCAACTAGTTTCTCTACCCATGCTTCACTATAAGGCCGGCCGCACACCTGATACAGCACGGCACGGCAAGGCGAGGCGAGACGTCTTTGCCTCGCCTTGCCGTGCCCGATGGAGATTTGAGATGCATACGGCACGGCACGGCAAGGCGACTTGAGCACCCACATGGTCGATCCCATGGTTTCAGTAAAGTGAGATACTGTGTGTTATGAGGTTGTTTGTACATTTTGTGACACTTTGTACTACACATTTTGTGAGAATGGATGCAGAAGGCGAAGAAAAGGCTGCTGCCATCGCTGCTATATGGTACCATTGACTGTTGTGTTTATATAGTCAATGATGGTACCTAATGAATGTAATGGATGATCTCCCTAACAGAGAATCGTTGGTGCATCCCATCAACCGAAAAAGGACTTGAAACCATTAATTGCAGAACTAAGAGCAGATCCGGGAAAAATTCATAATTACTAATCGTTGGAAGTGCACACTGATTTTGACAGGGGCTGTCACTGCGCTGAACGTGGTGTCGATCCTCGCGCATGCGCACATCGTTTTGCCTCAAGCCTTTTGCCCGAAAGACGAAAATTGAAAAGGCAGAACAAAGCGCCGTACGGCGCTGTTTTGCCTTGCCTTGCCGTGCCCGATGATGTGTGCGGCACTCCCATTTGAAATAATAGAAATCTAGTCGCATAAGGCGCCTTAAGGCAAAACGTCGCGCCGTGCCGTGCCGTGCCGCATCAGGTGTGCGCCCGGCCTAATGGGGTGAGGATACAGAGCAGGGCCGTACCACGGCCGCCTTTAACTCCAGGCCGCGGCCTGGTAGAATTGGCAACGTTGCAATAGTGGTGTTGTCTAGCGCTGGACGTCCCATAAGATGACATTAATTCATTAATTCACGTATTATTCATTTAAATTTAAAATTATGAACTTAAATTTAAAATTATGAACATAAATGTATTAAAAGATTAAAAATAAAATATATAGAATTGAAAATGAAAACAATGTTTAAATTGAAAATTTATTTTTGTAGATTAAATTGGAGTTAATTTTTTTATAGCCCAATAATAAATAAGCTTTTGTATTCTAAAAAATACACTAATTACCATTACCTCGAAACAAAACAGCTGTTACAACCCTACATGCGATGTTGCCACTTTTTCGAAGGCCGCGGCCTGGAATTAGTGGCGTGGCCGTACTCAGACCGGATTTTTTCGGACAATTTTACCGGGGTCTGGGCCCCATGGAGGCCCAAGAAGACGGGCCTCACCAAACATATACTTCAAGGGGATGAAGGCCCTGCCTTATATTTTTACCGGGGAATGCCAAAGCTGCCTTTAACCCCGGCGACCGTGACTATAAGAAACAGTTACAACACATTACCCATGGATCAAAGCTTAAATAAATCGTACATTATTACTTATTTAAATGGAGATCTCTTATGTATAACCCACGGCCAACTTTAACTCCAGGCCGCGGCCTAAAGGTGGTCGTGGTATAATCTGATGAATGAGCTGCGTCACGGCCACCTTTAAAGGTGGTGGTGGCTGTTTGGCAGAATCTAAAGTTTAACTAAGAATAATAAACAAACCAAATAATAGAAAAAATCAAATGTTATAGCTGACTCATATTCAATATTCTAAATGTGATAAAAAAAACTTAAAAAAGACAACCCTTTAATTGAGGTGCCTTCCCATAAAGTATAAAAAGTATAAAGTATGCCCTTACGAGAGGGTTTATCGAAAAACTTATATCTTTTGGGGATGTTTCTAAGTACAGTACATATACCGTTAATTACTAGAGACGGCTATGGGTTAAGGCCGCGTTTACATATGGTTGATAGGTGTGCATCTTTTGGTTTTCTTAAAAGTTCAGATCATTCATTGCTTGCATTTCTTCTTTATTTCTTATACTCTTTGCTTAATTTATTTTCTTTCTTTCTTTGATTTCTATTCAATGTGCACCAACCAGCTGTTGCTGTCGGGCTGTCGCTGACTTAAAAAAAAATCAATCAGGTGTTTGCGCAGTTGCAGTTCTTGTTCTTGTTCTTCTTGTCTTGATACAGACAGAAACCAGAAACCAGTGTAACAGACAAGCGTCTAGGGGTGTGGGGTCATCGCGTGCTGGGGAGCCTTCCCCTCTTTCTCCAGCTCCCCACCACTAACGTTTCGTCTGCTGACGCCAACCTTCTTCTTCAATTGTTGTATTGTTGGTGTTTACGTTGTACGTTTGCAGTCATCGTCTGCATTGCAATTGCAAGAGCAAAAAATGAACCAAGTAATAGCCTTCTGCTTCGATAATAATGACTGAATTTAACAGGGAATATATTTTTTGTTTAATTTTCACTTTTGAGAACTGCTATTCTTCTTAAAATTATTTATTAGTTTTTCCCAGACTATTTACCATTTATTTACCACTGTAAATGAGAAGCGTGTGAAGTGCACAACTAGGTAATTAGGCTAGGCAATCGCTGAGAGGCCAACAGCATTATTATTATTGCACTTAGTATTATAATATGTAATTGCACTTATTATTGCATAGAATCCAAACGATTAAATAATCAATAAGTGCATAAAACTGCATTGGAGTAGATACGACTTCAATGAATTATTGAAAATCATCAACCATTTATCTAAAAAAAGTTGTAAAATATTTTTTTGGAAAGGAATAATAATAAAGATAATCATTATTACAATAACTTTTATTAAATTACAAAACATACATGTCAATTAGTACAATAAATATTTACTAAAAAGTAAATCATTTAATGAAAGGTGACATAAGATTATCTACGTGGTATTGGATAGAACTTGATTGACCAACAAATAAAAATAATAATTACATGACTTGTAATCTTTATGCAAATAAAATAATAATGTAAAGTATAAACAACCGAAAGGGTAACCCAAGTATTATAACACACTATAGGTAAATAAGAAAAACAGGAATAATAATAAACATTAAATAGTATTTTGGATTAACAATAATATTGGTAATAGTATACATCATACCAACTAGATGCTGACCATACTACTTGAGAAACATTAAAAACCTCATTAAATTGTTAAATAATCAATAGGCCTAACTGTATAAGCTACAAGTAATTACTGAAAATCATCAACCATGTCAGCAAAAAAAGAAAACAATAAATCCGTTAACTGTAAACAAGACCTAATCATTTAACGATTAGGCATAAGTAAATGCAAGGTAACATCAGAATATCAATTGGAGATGGCAAAAAATATACAAGACATATTGGCCTAAACATTAATAATAAACAAAAGTTTTTAAAAACTTCAAATTATCAACAACAAAAAGGTTACCAACTTCAGTACTTAGGAAATTGAAAAAATAGGTACAATAACAATAAACAAGGGCATTCCAGTAATCAACAGAAACATTTTTTTTAAGAATAATAGGTAGGGCTAGTAGCAATAATGGTTTACTAACTGACTTGTACCACAGAAAACGTACTACTATAACCCAGAATGCCAACCGCATGGTAAAAAGCATTAAGCGGTTTGAGAGAGCTTTGCCTGTCAATCTGTAGGCAGCGCCACCAGCGTTGCCATGCAATAGCATAGCAACGCTGGTGGCGCTGCCTACGGATTGACAGGCAAAGCTCTCTCAAAACACTTAATGCTTTTTACCATGCGGTTGGCATTCTGGGTTATAGTAGTACGTTTTCTGTGCTTGTACTGCCTACACATTTAACTGTGAGTCACAACTGTTAAATACCGTACATACATTACAGCTGATATGAAAAACTTAAAAAAATTGTTTTCCTACAGTTACCCAATGATGTACCCTTTACCTCACTGTTTTTAAGATGCAAATTGATTTAATAGCTCACTCTTTGGCCTTTAAAAATGTACACAAAAATGTAAAATGAGATCTTTTTCAGGGACTTTTTTTGTTCAAGACCTTTTACAACCACCTTTATTGCCTATAGGTCTCGCCACCATAAGTTGAGGCAGCCCAGACGGACGGGCAGGGTCATTATCGGCCAGTCCCGCACGACCCTTTATAATCCGATTAGTGACACTTCCGTGAACGCTCTAGTTCCATAATTGTCATTAACGAAGTTAAAAACCGATGTATAAATTTAGTCTTTTACTTAAATAATGTCGATTTAACAATCATTTCCGTTTTTGTCCCATCAAAATCGGACAATGTTTACGGTTTGTGAGCTATAAACAAAAAAACAAAGTAGTGTAGTTCCCAAAATCCAAAAACTGTAAACATTGTCCGATTTTGATGGGACGAAAACGGAAACGTTTGTTAAATCGACGTTATTAATGTAAAAGACTAAATTTATACATCGGTTTTTAACTTTGTTAATGACAATTATGGAACTAGAGCGTTCAAGGAAGTGTCACTAATCGGATTATAAAGGGTTTGGCGGGACTGGCCGATAATGACCCTGCCCGTCCGTCTGGGCTGCCTCAACTTAGGGTGGCGAGACCTATAGTTGTGTTCAGGTATTGCACTATTTCCACTTCTTATTTAAGTAATGTCCTGCCATGCTATAACGTATAGCTCTGATAGCGTATCACAGTTGACAAATTTGTAAATTATACATAAATCTGGAAAAATGCCAATCGAAATTTAGGAACAATGTGTTTAACTGTCTTCAAGCTGCATTATTATTCTGGTGCTGTGGAGCTGTGGTGGACACTAGGCTGATCTGCATTAACATGTGAAACCTTTTTTGTGTCTCCGCTGAAAACAAAATTTATAATTAGTAAATACTTTAATTACTGTAGTAAATATTGATTATTATTTGCATATTACCAAGGGTTTTTTTCCTTGACAATCTTCAAAAATGAATTTGGTTTAGGATAACTACAGACAAAGAATAACTCGCTTTAAAAATCCTAAAATGTAGGCCTATCAAATTTGACATTGATTCTGGAAATGATAGTTTTTCCGCAGAAGAGTTGGAAAAACCGGGCAAACTTTTTTTACCATAACGGATCACACACTCAAATTAACAACAAGCCGAACATGAATGTGCAAGAATTTTCAATATACTTATTATAACCTAACTTAGTGTTGTAGCTGTAGTGTTTGATTAGGTTATGTTAGGTTGGGTTTAGTTAGGTTTGGTTAGGATCTAGACTAGGTTTCAGGTTCCTGGAAAAGCTGAAAAACCAGATAAAATATACGAAAAAACCATTATATTTCTAACCAAAACCAAACTAACACCAGGGCTATAGCAAAGCCTAGACAACACTAGGTTGGGTTAGGTCAACTTTACACAAAAACTGAGAAGTATGATGGTGGCAGAGGCTTTACTTTTTATTTTTGGATTAAAGCACCCTACCCATTTAATTAAGTTATAAATGACCAATTAGGCCTAAACAATTTGGTCTTGTATTTAAAAACTTACAATTACCTATCTATTAGTCTATTTGATGGTACCTTACCTTCCTTTTAGAAGCTGAAAAGCAAGTTCATTTCTATCAGCCTGTGATGTCCCTTGCAAAGGCTTCTTCTTCGTGTTTTGCCGTTTGACAAAAATGAATTTCCTTTGTTTGGTAATATTCATATTGACTGGGGTTCTGTCTTCTATCACAATTGGTGGCTGCAGTGATCTTTCTTCCATTGACTTTAACATTGGTCCGATCGATTTGCAGTGATTCTTTACGGCTGTTAGCTGATTAGTGTTGGTGATGCCATTCCTTAAAGTTGAAATTAAATCAGCAATGAAAGCTTCTTTAGCTTCAGATATATTATCATCTTGTTTTGGCTTGCTCAATCCTTGAACAAGTGAAAGCTCCAACGCATCAGCAGTCCAATCTTTTGTACTTGCTGGAGGATTACTTTTAACACTTTTAGCAACCAAATGAATGTGTTTACACATGTTGTTTTTTATTCCGTTATCAATGCATGAGCATTGATATTCGTGAAAACAAGAATTACAGTGGAAACACCGCAAAGAACACCTATCACAATTTGACTTGATTTTGGTGACCGTATAAAATTCAGTTGTGCCACTGGACAATACTTGCCACTCTGTACAAGACTGGGGAAACACAATTTCTGGGGACAACTTGAGACTTTCTGCATGGCGCTTCCTCAGTATTTTCAACTTGGACACTACTTTCCCCTTAAAACTTTTGATTAAAATGTCAAAAAGTTTGTCATTTATGAGCCTGAGTATAGCGCAAAGAGTTTTGTCGAGGCGTTTGACTCTTTTACCTCGCAAATAACAATACTTCAGTAATTTATTAAAATTTTCCAAAGCCATGTTGGTGTTAATCCCAAAATGAATCCTTTGACAATAGGCCCACTTCTGGAATTCACCTTCCTGTAGGTAATAAGAGTTGAAATATTTTGCAAACTCTTTTGTTTCTTCTTTTGAAAGCCATTCATTGACTGCTTTACTCAGCATTTTTTTAAAAGCAGTTTGGTCAAGTTCGCACAACAATGTTTGAAGTTGCTTGTATACAATTTCTTTCTGCACTTTCCCCTTGACTTTGGAGTGGACATTTTTCCTCCAAGCCCGTAGCACATGCCATGTACAATACAGGTGCTTTGTACTTATGTCCATTGTCTTCTTCCATGCATTGAAAAAGGTGTTATCCATGTCGGACATGAAGACACGGGTTTTAACTTCTCCCGTTGATTTTTTTATTTCGTTGAAGAATATTTTCATGACATCTTCATCCTGCCTATTTGAAATCATGAAGCCTACTGGCATGCCTTCCCTTGTATCATCCAAAACTAAAAGGGTGTACAGTTGAAAATTGTAAGAGTTTACCCCATGGGTCCCATCAACACAAACAACATCTTGACAATATTTTTTAAATATTTCGTTTTGACTTTTTGTCATGAATACGAGGACAAAATCATTTTCTTTTAGACAGGGATAGTCTGCAACATAGGCTCCTTGTCTCTTATAAAACAATACAGATTTTTCTTGACTTGCATCAAAATTATCCACCCAAATGTCCACACTTACTGGGTCGTAGGGGTGTCTTACAGCCTCATCAGACAAATTGAAACTTCTTTCAATATTGTTTATGTCTTTTTTTGTCAAAAGGTGAATCCTCTTTAGTTGAGAATTTGACACACTATTTCTAATTTCTCTTAAAATCTCATCATGAGGGATTTTTCCAGCCAACTTGACAGCTATTTTTTCCCTTTCTTCTTGAGTAAGTGGCAAATGCTTTAATTCAGGGTTATGCCCTATGTGAGTTTTGGTAAATTCAACAGAAACTGAACCTGTTTTTTTTACAGTTGAGGTTATTGATGCAGGGCAAAATCCATTAATTTTGCAAGATCCCATTATTTTTAAAGATCTTTTTCCTAAACTTTTTGTCTTAAATAGCCCACTTCTATGGCACACAAAGGTTGATTTCAGTTGTTGATGACGATCTTTTTTGATATATCTAGAAGAAGTATCTATTTCCATATTCGCTTTCCAAGCATCAAACTCAGACTCGCTTGAGAAGTGATGTGTCTCAATCTCTATTTCAATATTGTGATTATCATAAAAGTGCTTGAACATCTGTTGTTTTAAATTACCAGGGCTTTTGTCTGAAATGTTGAAAGAGCAAAGTGGGCATTTTTTCTCTAATATGCGAATGTTTTCAGGCAAAACATAACTGTGTTTGATTTTCAGGTGATAATTTAAATGTTTCTTTGACTGAAATTTACTGTCACATATTGAGCATTGATGTGATTGAGGCCTAACTTCTGAACTCTGTTTATTCTTGTGAGTTACTTGTATATGTCGATTCAATGATGATTTGTTGGTCGTAGAGTAGTTACACAATGGACATTGCTTAGGTTCACCGGCAAAATGTACAGCATCCATGTGATTTTTGAGATGGTCTTTCCTCTTGAATGCTCTGTCACACAAAATGCACTCCACCTTTCTCTCTTCATCGCCATTTTCATTTTCATGTTTTTCCTTCAAGTGTCTAGTCAGATTACTTTTTTTAGAAAATGTCTTATGACATTGTGGGCAAATAATGGCCATTCTGCACCTGAAAGATAAAAATATAGGGTAAATTATTTTTATAGTTACATAGAGACTAATTATTAGGAAACAAATTTTGAATTGGTTGACTTCTGATAGACAAACATATTAGATTAAGTTAATTATTAAGATTAACCAACAAAAATTAACAGTACCAACAAGCTGAACGAGAATATGCAAGAATTTTAATAATTCAACTTTAAATAGCCAGGAAAACCTGGAAAACTGTTTTTTACCAAGATGGGTCATGGTACTAAAATTAACCAAGAAAACTAACGGAAGGAATTTCAGAGATCAGATGCATATTAAGAAAAATACGGCAAATAAATGCCCGCTACTCCGTAAACCCGCCTGATCCGAACAAGGCTAGGAACTTATTTGTTCCCGCTTCAACATTGGAAATGCCAAGGACCGCTACATTGGGATGCATTATTACAATATTCCGCCTAACTTTAATTTTCGCTAATCCGAACAGGGCTCGGTCCCAATTGGTTCAGATTAACGGGGCTCTAATGTATTAGTAAGCGAGCTGTGAAACTGTGATCTATGAGAAAATTTTAAAAATAGCAGTTCCTGCCGCAGCGCCCTATCATTTAAATCAAATTAATGTAACCTAACCTAACAAAATTTAATGTAGGCTAACATGGCTAAAAAGGGACACCTGTTTACCAACTGAACTGTTTCCGGTAAAAAAATAACATCACATGGCATCTCCGGATGCCTACTCTAACCTCCTTGAAGGCAATAGGTAGGCTAATTAATCATTAGGCCGCCATTTTGCAATGGGAGAACCTTTTGAGATACCGTTTCCGGCATTAACTACATTTAATCAGCTCTTTAAACTGATCTTAACTTACTTAGTAATTACTGTACCTTATGACAAGAGGATTTTCAGGCAAGCGAAGATCATTGAAAATCTGTGTATAAATGTGCAGAATTATTTCTTCTTCATTATTAGGTAGGCCTACCGAGAACTAACACGTTGTCATCATTTTAATCTCTCTTGGTGGTTATGGTTTTGACAGCAGGCAACGGGAACCTAGAATAATACTTAGATAAGACTCAGGGCTACGATAAGACTATCAGAGAATAACTTTAAAGCCAAAGCTTTAATTTTGATTAATGTACCATTGTAAGATAAGGTTGTAAAAATTGGTTGTACAGAAAAAAACTTTGTAACATTTTATAACCTCTCAAAAAAGTGGTACGGTAGCCTAATGTAAATTAGCAGTACGTACCAGTAAGGATTATAATTACTTCAACAATTTATTTTTGAACTAGGCCTAGGCTATACCTAATTGGTTGTATTGCTAGCCTATTTAAAACAAAGTGAGTTATTTTATTACATAAAGTTAAAGGCTCAAACATTGGCCTCGTTGGATAAATTTATAGGGAGGTTCTTAAAAATCATTAAAAACTTTATAAGTGTGTAACTAATATTAAGTAGGCTAAGACTAATTGGTTAGGAGTCATAAAGGGAACTAATTTACCATATTGGTACTATGGTATTACATGGCGGCCACCATTATACAACATGCTATGGCGGTTATGACAGGTTAGGTTATTATAATAATGTTACTAGGGCCCTCCTCGTTGAGTAACAAATCAAGTGATAAGGTAATTTACAAAACTTACTTTTGATTGCCGAATCCCTTCTAAGAAGGTTGTTTACCAGAGTATGTGTATCAATTGTCAGTGCATTTGTCAGGGCCAATGTCGTTTGAAAGTACGCCCCAGCATGCTTTTTAAGGCCGACTTCCGTATTGGCGGCAGCTAAGCTTACAACTAAATTCTCACCAACATCACAGCCGGCAGAAGGATAGTAACTCAATTAAAGTATTTTATTTCCTATATAAATTAGTTATTTTTTGGTATTAGGTACAATGGAACTCTTTTAAAATAATGGCCAGCTGTATAATACTAAGTACAAATATATGTTAAGATAGGCTATCTGTTTGATTTTTAGTCCATTTATAATTTTAGTACAACTACCGGCTGCACTTTACTTTAGGTCCTACACTCATTCGAATGAAAATATCGATCGATAACTTATATCGATCATTCGATGAGTTATATCGTTTGGTTAGTTAGGTAAGGTTAACCTTACCAAACGATATATCGAATGAAACAATCGAATAATCAATATTTTCATTAGAATGAGCGTCGGACCTAAAGTAAAGTACAGCCCAACTACCTTAGCCTTATATGGAACAGGACTACCCAGGTGAGCTTTTAATGGCTGCACTTTACTTTAGGTCCTACACAAACAACCGAATGAAAATATTGATTATTCGATTGTTTCATTCGATATATCATTTGGTTAGTTAGGTTAGGTTAACCTTACCTAACTAACCAAACGATATATCGAGCAATCGATATTTTCATTCGAATGAGTGTAGGACCTAAAGTAAAGTGCAGCCCTTTTAATATAAAAAAGTATTGGTACAGTAAGTTTCCTTGGTAAACTTATTACAAGGAGGACCACTAGGGCCTATATTTTTAGAGTTCCTTTGAACTTTATTCCAAAATAACTAGTAAATAGGAAAGAATATACTTACTAGGCTAACTTAACCTAAATTGAGTTAACTTATTGCCCAAGTTTTACATAATTATGATGAGCAGTGTTTGTGTTCTGCCTCCCATAAGGCGGCGATGTCGGTGAGAATTGACTTAAATGTAAAAAAGTTAATATATTAAGTTTGTTAATATTTACCTTTAAACGTGTCATCGGAAAACATAACCTAGTAACAGCCAACAGCAACCAAACAAAGACACCATGACCAACACCATTCACTGATGGAATTGGAACCAAAAGAATAGTTGGTGAATTCGGAGTTTAGACAGTCTATTCATTAGTGACACCCTTCACACGATGACAATATCGATATTGAGATTGAGACCAACAACACACAACACAAGCTACACGTGATCAGATCAGACAGCAGACGACAAGTCGAAGTCAGAGTGGTGGCCGGTGGGGAGCTACAGAAAGAGGGGAAGGCTCCCCACCACGCGATGACCCCACACCTCTAGACGCTTGTGAGAAACAGACGTTTGTCGTTTATCTCCATCTTGCATAACAAACATAACCCTATATCTTTATCTGCTGAGTTCTTCACAATCACAGAGTAAAGTACGATAATATTCATTCTTAATTTACAATTAGATTGGAATACCTCAAGTGATGAGAAATTTAGGAAATATACCGTCAGCTTGAAGTCCAAGGTAAGGATACTAAATTACAGAAATCAGTAACTTAGGCTACGGTAGCCTGATTAGTTTTTATTGACACAACAAGATGTTTTAATTACCAACGTAAGCTATGGTAGCAGTGGTTGCATTAGTGGTAATTATATCGACCTCCGGACCTCACGCGAAATTAAAAATTTCTTTTTTCCAAATGGTCGAAATTTCACGTTGATTTCAAAAATGATTGTCGTTTTTTTCGGAAACTTCCCGTTTTCCCGGAAAATGGGAAAAACGGGAAACATATTTTTTGCTCAAAACCCATGTTGTGGGTACTCAAATTATGCGGAATTTCCTCCTGAACAAGAATATGTAAATTTTATTACGATCGGACCACTATTAAGTAAAATATCACTGAAAAACGGGAAAACGGGGAATTTTTTTCTCAAAACCCATGTTGTGGGTACTCAAATTGTGCGGAATTTCATCCTAAACAAGAATATGTAGTTGATCGCTTTTAAGTAAAACATCACCGGACAGGTTAACTAACCTAACTTAGGTTTAGATTAGGTTAGGATAGGTTAGTTTAGGTTAGGTTAGGTTAGGTTAGGTTGGGTTAAGTTAGGTTAGGTTAAGTTAGGTTAGGTTAGGATGGTTTAGGTTAAGTTGAGAAAAATGCAAGCATTTTTGAAATAGTAATTTTAAGTGTTTTTCGCAGGATTTCAATTTTACAAAAACAGTCTGCAGGCAACATAAACTAACAACTCGATACATTATAACCTAAACTTTAACTTACCTAATCTAACCTACCTTCAAAGGACTTAATGCAGTCACCAATTCACATACAGCACGACCTATCACCCTGACATGCCTTTTCTGACATCAAAAGGAGTTTGCATACACATTCTAGAGGTTTGGTTAGGTTAGGTTAGTTTAGAACAGTTCCGTCAAATTAATTATAAATTAACCTAACCTAACGTATTATAGCTTATAAGCCTGCTCGCCAAAGAAGAATACACCCAGATGGCCAGATTTATGTAACCATACAGCAGGTTTGGTTAGGTTAGGTTAGTTCAGAACAGTTCCGTCAAATTAATTATAACCTAATGTAACCTAACCTAACCAACCTAACTAAACGTAGTATATAAGCCTGCTCGCCAAAGAAGAATACACCCAGATTGCCAGATTTATGTAACCATACATCAGGTTTGGTTAGGTTAGGTTAGTTCAGAACAGTTCCGTCAAATTAATTATAACCTAATGTAACCTAACCTAACCAACCTAACCAAACGTAGTATATAAGCCTGCTCGCCAAAGAAGAATACACCCAGATTGCCAGATTTATGTAACCATACATCAGGTTTGGTTAGGTTAGGTTAGTTCAGAACAGTTCCGTCAAATTAATTATAACCTAATGTAACCTAACCAACCTAACTAAACGTAGTATATAAGCCTGCTCGCCAAAGAAGAATACACCCAGATTGCCAGATTTATGTAACCATACATCAGGTTTGGTTAGGTTAGGTTAGTTCAGAACAGTTCCGTCAAATTAATTATAACCTAATGTAACCTAACCTAACCAACCTAACTAAACGTAGTATATAAGCCTGCTCGCCAAAGAAGAATACACCCAGATTGCCAGATTTATGTAACCATACATCAGGTTTGGTTAGGTTAGGTTAGTTCAGAACAGTTCCGTCAAATTAATTATAACCTAATGTAACCTAACCTAACCAACCTAACTAAACGTAGTATATAAGCCTGCTCGCCAAAGAAGAATACACCCAGATTGCCAGATTTATGTAACCATACATCAGGTTTGGTTAGGTTAGGTTAGTTCAGAACAGTTCCGTCAAATTAATTATAACCTAATGTAACCTAACCTAACCAACCTAACTAAACGTAGTATATAAGCCTGCTCGCCAAAGAAGAATACAACCAGATTGCCAGATTTATGTAACCATACATCAGGTTTGGTTAGGTTAGGTTAGTTCAGAACAGTTCCGTCAAATTAATTATAACTTAACCTTATCTTACATAACCAAACGTAGTTTAAAAGACTAGGCCTACTCACCAAACAAGACGACACCCAGATGGCAAGATACACTTTAATATGGTCCAAATAGTTCAAAAGGGAAGAAAATATTACACTATGTACAATGGTTTTGGGAGTTTACTTCAATATAGTTCAAAAGTGAAGCAAATATTTACATTATGTACACGGGGGTTTACTTCAATATAGTTCAAATAGTTCAAAAGGGAAGAAAATATTTACACTATGTACAAAGGTTTTGGGGTTTTACTGAGGTGGAGGGTAGAGCTGAGCAGCTGCACGGAAAAATTCGTGCAGTCTGATCTTGTAGGGGTATTTGACCTTGAACATGTACTCAGCCAAATAACCGATGAAATGGGTTTTCCTCACACCAAATCTGGGCGTTGTATGGCGCACATCTCTCCACTGACGCTCTATTGTGTTTGTGTGCGCACCAGATTGAGGGTCCACAAAATTAACGGAATGGTTAACCGTCAAATGGTTGAAACCATTGTGTTGGAGGCAATTATAGGCACGCCAACAATCGCTGATAATGGTCGTGCCAGGGATAATCCATTCTTGTATGATTGCCAAGAGCGTGTCGGCATCTCTTGTGTCTACCGGTACTAAAAAACTACGCCCTGACCCGCGCTCTACACCTCCGAATACCCATTGTCCCTCCACAACTCTACCGCGATTGTATTTGCGTTTGCCGAATTTGGCCTCATCAATCTCTACGATTTTATCCGGCCCTCCGATCATGGCCGAGTTTCTTTGAGAATGGTCAATAAAGACCTCGCGGCAGAAGGAATACCAATCGACCACGAAGTGGTCGGATACCCCTAGTTCTTCCCTAATCAAATAGTGTCGTGGGGGTTTTAAAAGAAGCAGGAACGCCACCAGCTGAACATACTTCTCTAGAGGGAGATGGGATCTTTCTAGGAAGGTTCCCTTCCGCGCACTTAAGAAAAAATTGCATCTCCGTATTCCTTTCTTAGGATCACGTCGGCTTTTCTGGCACCGGTACCGTAAATTTATTCTGTCCAACACGCATACTCTACCACAGTTTGGACAATTTACGGATCGGTGGAAAATTCCATGGTCCAACAAAAACCTCACCACCCGGTCATAATCCCACGCACCCGTCTCCAACAAACTAATTTCGCAACTTTCACATAAAT
The DNA here is from genome assembly GCF_028750875.1 of Macrosteles quadrilineatus. Classification (NCBI taxonomy): domain Eukaryota; kingdom Metazoa; phylum Arthropoda; class Insecta; order Hemiptera; family Cicadellidae; genus Macrosteles; species Macrosteles quadrilineatus. Next base: position 10,843,978 of record NW_026542601.1, on the reverse strand, counting down.
TTGCATCGCAATTTTCACAAAAATTTGCATCAGCTTCTTCCACCATTTTGCTCACAACTAAAAGGTAAACAACTTTCTCCAACAATACTCCCATAATATCACACTAATACCGCAACACATGGTGGAAGGAAGCAACAATACTACGCTAATATCGATCAAACTATCGATTAGATTAGTAAACATTAATTCGATTTGTTCATAATCAGCGAGTGTGGTTAGTCATGTTAAGTTATGACAGTTTTATTTTATAATTAAAATAGTTAATAATAGATATTATTAATCGATATTTCCAATCGATATCTTTAATCATTGGCTTAGCTCAATTAAGAAACTGTACCTTACTCCCCTCCTCTAAGCTCTTGGACTCGTCCTTCTGCTGACCAGACCAGAAATGAAATGTCAAAAAATGGCTTGTTAACCTCGTCCCGCTATCAATTTTAGCAAACTTTAAACGCGATTTTGAGGGTGAAAACGGCGTTTCCCCCAAAAGTGTTAAATGTAAAAAGTGCTCAAAATAGTCTAATTTAGGTAAATAAAGTAAAAAAAAGTCAAAATAACATAAGTAGTAAAAACTCAGTTTTACCGTTAATTTACTTACAATACTCATTTTATTGATATACTAACCCAACCTAACCTTACTTACGAACTTAGGTTAGGTTAGGTAAAGTTTGGTTAGGTTAGGTTAGCTTAGGTAAGTTAATTTTACTTAAAATACTAACCTAACCTAAACTAACCTATCCTAACCTAACCTAACCAAACTTAACCTAACCTAACCTAACCTAACCAAACCTAACCAAACTTAACCTAACCTAACCTAACCAAACTTAACCTAACCTATCAAAACTCAACCTAACCTAAACCAACCCAACCTAACCTAACTTAACCTAACCTAACAAAACTCAACCTAACCTAAACCAACCTAACCTAACTTAACCTAACCTAACCTAACCTAACCTAACCTAATCTACACCTAATTTAGGTTGTGTTAGGTTAGTTAACCTGTCCGGTGATGTTTTACTTAAAAGCGATCAACTACATATTCTTGTTTAGGATGAAATTCCGCACAATTTGAGTACCCACAACATGGGTTTTGAGAAAAAAATTCCCCGTTTTCCCGTTTTTCGGTGATATTTTACTTAATAGTGGTCCGATCGTAATAAAATTTACATATTCTTGTTCAGGAGGAAATTCCGCATAATTTGAGTACCCACAACATGGGTTTTGAGCAAAAAATATGTTTCCCGTTTTTCCCATTTTCCGGGAAAACGGGAAGTTTCCGAAAAAAACGACAATCATTTTTGAAATCAGCGTGAAATTTCGACCATTTTGAAAAAAGTAAATTTTTAATTTCGCGTGAGGTCCGGAGGTCGATATAATTACCGCATTAGTGAATAATTTAGTGAAACAGTGGTCAAAGCCAAGGGTCTAACTTGTGTTGTAATTTACTCACCTAAGTTAGGCCCATTCATTAGAGAACCAACCAATGTGCTACAGAATGCTAAGGTCCTCATGAGAACAAAGTTCCTCATAAATGCTATTTTATTAACACGTTGACTGCGCGCGGGCGACTTTACAGGCGCTCCCCAGTGGCGGGCGAAGCCCCGGCGTGCAACCGAATCAGCGAACGCAATTGGCATTCAAATATTTCAGTCTGACGAATCACAAAAGAGCAGTGGTGACTGTGCTGCGTTACCCCGAGAGTGGATGTAGTTCACTGAAACACCCAAGGGTAGCAGCACTGCACGGATCCGTATCCAGTGTCTTTGTAATGTGGGTTGAAGAGAAAATATCCCCGAAACCGGGACAAAAGCATTGCCAGACAGGATTTTACGGGAAATTTTAGTACCAACCTACACCAAAGTAAAGCTCACATTCTAAGCTGGCAGGCTGGCAACGATTATAACGTCTCCGTCTGAGGCTAAGCTCACACTGACTCAATATATTTCTGTTGGTCTGGTGCCGACTTTTGTCGGCGCGCGCCACCTAGGAGCGCTGGCGACGCTGACTAAAGTCGGCACGCGCAGTCAACGTGTTAACAGTCAATGGGCCAAACATGATTCTTGGGTTCTATAATATATGTCATTACTTTTAGACTGGCTGTCAAACTAAATTTCTTTTAAGTTTTTACAATCTCCAGTTTCTTACCAACCATCCAAGTTAAGCAAGCTGATGTGTAGGCCTACCTATTTGTATTCGTTAGGCCTGCCGTTAGCATTGTTATAACTCAATAACTCGTTTATTCAACCAAAGTAACAAATAGGCCTACAGTTTTGCATTAGTCATGTCAAACAAAATTTTATCTTTACGTCTAAATTAAAATAAAACAATATTATTACAATAAAACAATTGTGCTTCAAACAAACTAAGTAGATTTACGAACGAGTGACAAGTGTCTTCATACTTAATTTAAACCCATCAGTGACACATTCACAGACACTGTAGCAACTCTAGGCCAAGAGTAATGTTTTTACTTGCCTTTTGGAGCGGACCATGTCCGGCTCCAGCTGAAGGGAGGGAGGAAGTAGATTGAAAAGTGTAATGTCCTTGTAATGGAAGTGTCTCTTATAGAATGACGTTGAGTGAGATGGCAATTTCAGATGTGAATTGTTACGTAGTGTAGGCCTATATGAATGAGTAGGTGAAGATTGATATTGGTGTGGGTTCTTTTAGCGAATTTCCCCATATAGGGAATAAGCTATTAGGCCTACTGTAGTAGGTAATCATGGTAAGACTTGGACCCGTGATGACCGATTTACTTTTTCGTTTTGAGGTCCCTAGAGACCAAAAACACCATCCATTCAAATTCATATCTATATTTATAAAAGAGGAAGTTTGTATGTTTGAACGTTATGAGCTCGGACACTGTTGGACCGATTGCCACAAAACTTGGTACATACATGTAGAACTTCATGGAATAGGTTTATACACCATCAATTTCGTGATACGTCCAATCGGCTCCGCCCCGGTGGCTCTGGAGTTTCCCTATGTCCTTAAGAGTACTTATATTGAAATGGAATTAAAGAATCTTAACAGCTGGTTCAACTAAAGAATTTGATTCTGTGATGTTCAATAGCAATAAAAAGTTAATAGGTTTACCATCAGGGTGCAGCACATTATTTTTTCTAATTTATGACGACAGCTAATTTGCAACCAAAAGGTGAGTGAGCGTAGCGAACGAATTTCAACCTGGATGCGAGTTAGCATAGCGAACGAGCTCCTACCTAAAGGTGAGTACAGTAAGCGTAGCAAACGAACTTCAACCAGGACGTGATTGAGCGATGCGAACGAGCTCATTGAAATTTTAACGAGCATTTGACATAAAACCACATTAGGAAAGGACGACGTCTGTCGGGCCAGCTAGTATATTTATATATGTGTCCGTTAGCACGATAATTCGAGCAAAAATCATCCGATTTTGATGAAATTTGGTACAGACGTGTACACCTCCGTTTATTCGAACGACTTTGCGATCCAGCATGATCGGATTATGGGAACAGGGGTTTATAGGGGGTTATATGGGGCAAAAATTGGGTTTTCCCATTTTGACCCTAAAAACTCAAAATTTAGCATTTTCTTTTCAAACCATTTTGTAGAGCTTAAAAATAAAAATATTTAGTATATTGAAGCGTTATTATGCGCATAATGGTTACGGAGAAAATTCCAAAAAACTGTAAATTTAAAATGCCCATTTTATTCTTATGGAGAATAAGTCTAAACTGTTGTAGTTTGCTTGTTTATGGTCATATTTTGATCAATTTTGGAAAATGCATACATTTTATACTAAACTATTAACATTTTACAAAAAAATACCGTTTTACCCTCCCTGTTGCAGCAAACCTCATCAAAACTAATGTTATTTAAATAGGGAAAAATGTGATATTTTTAAGGAGACATTTGAGTGTAAATCCAATCAGGCAAATGGAAATTCGCTTAGTCTGCAGGTTTGCTGCGGCCACAAAGCAGGGGGGGTGGGGTGGATTGCGGCAGGGGTTTGCGGGGTATTTAATTAGAGTCAAAGTTTCCAAAATATTATCCTGACTGCCTTCTTCTGGAGCCGGAAGAGGAAAGATGTTTTCCCACACTCACACCCCCTAATATGCCGTGCGGAGTAACTCAGCCGTACCGGTACTCCGTAGACTCATAAGTGGGGTCAAAAACAGCCAAATGAAAATATTGTATCGATTATTGGATTATTATACCAAACTTTGATATATTGAATGAAATAATCTATATATCGATCGATATATTCTTTCTGTTGTTTTTACCCTACTTATGAAAGTCTACCCGTGATAAATCTTTGATCTATTCCCTATTTGGAAGGACCATATACTTAGACCTAGGCCAAATTTAATGTGCAGTAACTTAACTTAAGGCTACTTACCATACTGGGTTATAGGCCTAAAGGCTGTTAATAATATAGGCTAATCAATGTTACTTGCAAGGAAGGGGCGAGAGTGCACAATTATCTCTTTGGCTCATAGCGTGTCACATGCAAACGGCGGGCTTGCGTCTTCATCCATCATAAGTAGTCTATGATCATTGACTATATAACACTATGATCCATATAACGCTATGATCCACTACCTGGGGCTCTACCTTTAAAAATATCTGACAAGGCCTACTAGGCCTGTTAAAAAAAAGTTTAAATAGATCTATAGCCTACACCTGGCCCTACATGTACACCATCTACCCTGTGATGTAACGGTTTTCACGGAGCTTAGTTCCTTGTGCGCCCTTGTGTTGGACCTTATTTTGCGATATTATAAATGGATGAAGAAGAACGAATTGCGCGATTGTTAGCTGGAGTTGAAAGGGAGGACAGGGAACAACATTAAGTGGAAAGACCTACTGGTGCGATTGTTCGGGAACTTATTTTTTTCAGAAAGAATGTCTTTAACAAAATGAGTAGGCCTACCTACGGTATTCCTTCTAACAAATGATTTTTTTTTTTGTTAGAGACCACTGTTCAAAAGTTATAAAGAATTATGTTATTTTCCCATTAAAAAAATTATAAAATAAGAGAAAATCGTATTTTTGAAAGAAGCCGTTTTTGATTGAAATTAGTATGTGATGGTCCTTATAATTCCTAACAAAATAGTGCAACCCCCCCAATTCCTGTAAAAATTATGGTTCAAAAGTTAAATGCAATTTTTGTGATTTTACCTATTAAATATCACCCCATGATAACAGGTTGTTGACAAGCTTGAAGCTAATGGGAGAAAGTATATGTGTCAGATTGCTGATACCGTTTATTATTGTTTATTATAACATTTTCTTGATTATATTAGGCCTATAACTGTCCCTGCTGATCACACAATATTTTAATTTTATAAAATAGGAGTAGTTAAATTTAGCCTATAAAATAAGTTAATATTTTTTAAATATATAGGCTATATAATGCATAATGAACATTGGTTAAACAAATCTAATATTAATGTATTAAATAAGTTAAGTGGTTTTAAAGTAGCTGACTATTTTTGTAGAGACAGAAAACTTAGAGGAGGCTCAGCTCTTTTGTTATCTCAAGAAATTGAATTTAAAAAAAGAGATGATCTCAAGTTTTTAAATGAAGAAAATAATTTTGAATGTAGTTTTGTAGAAGTTTGTGAATGGAATACATTATTTATTTCAATCTATCGTATACCAAATCTGGACATTGATGACATATTTTTTGAGAAATTTGACTGTCTTTTGTCTAAACTTTGGCATGAGTCTAAGTCAAAAAACATTTTAATAGCTTCAGACCATAATATCGATCTTCTAAAAAGCAATAACCGATCAAGAAGTTTACAATACCTTTGTTATCAGTTTGGGTTAAAATATCACTTTTTTCAACCAACAAGAATAACTCCAACCTCCAAAACTTGCATTGATAACATATTTTCTAACATGAAATTGATTTCAGATAAAGCTGAAACCCAAATTATCAATGCAGGTGCATCTGATCATGAAGCAATACTATTATCACTAGCTGACTTAAAACCACCCCCCTCAGCTTTAAAAAGATCAAATGTTTCTTTTAAAAGGTCATTTAATTCAGAAAATTTAAATTATTTCAAAAATAGTCTTATTGAAGCAGATTGGAAATTTAATCCTTTTGAAACTGTAAATACAAATTATAATAGCTTTTTAGATTGCATCCTGAAAATTTTTAATCAAGCTTTCCCTCTTAAACAATCAAAATGTAATTCTGTTAAACATGCATCCAAAAACTGGATTACACTTGGTATAAAAATATCCGCTGAAAGAAAACGGCTTCTCCATATTGAGTCAAGATGGAATAAGTCTAAGGACTTCCAAGATTATGTAAAAACATACAGGCAAATATTCAAAAAAACAATTGAACTCTCTAAAAAGAAATACAATGATCATTACATTAAAAATTCTCTTAATAAGACCACAGCAACATGGGAGATTGTTAAAAGGGAACTTGGACAACAAAAGGAAAAATCAGAATTACCTTATCATGTTCAAAACGATTCCTTGAAACTTACACATTTGGCTAATAATTTCAACAACCATTTTCTATCTGCACATACATCAGTAGGGTGTAGTCCTAAAGCCAAAGAGGCTCTGAATTTTATAGATTCAAAGTACTACAAAAATACATTTAAATTCAAACTAATTACCGAATCAGAAGTAAGGAAAATTGTATTTTCCTTAAATAACACAAGATCTGTCGGTTGGGATCAGATTCCATTGTTCTTACTTAAGCATGTAATAGATGAAATACAAACTCCTCTCTGTAATCTCATAAACCAGTCCTTAATGCACGGTATTTTCCCAAACAAACTAAAATATACTCCGAAATTTTACCACTCCATAAGAAAAATGATAAAAACACTTTAGAAAATTACCGCCCAATAGCTATGCTCTCAAGTATATCTAAAATATTCGAAAAATGTGTTGACCTACAATTGAGAACTTTTTTAGAAGATAATAATATTTTTAATGATTCCCAATTTGGATTTAGAAAAGGATTAAGTGCTCAACAATCAATGACTAAATTAGTAAACTGTGTTGCGAGTTCCTTGGATGGATCTCAGAAGACAACTGGAGTTCTGTGTGATTTAACCAGAGCTTTTGAATGTGTTCATCACAGTTTGTTAATAGACAAACTTGAAAAATATGGAATAAAAAACAAGGAACTAAATTGGTTTTCTACATACTTGAGGGATAGATATCAAAGGACTAAAATTATCAAATTTGGACATACTATAAATTCTAATTGGGAAAAAGTTGAAGTAGGGGTGCCTCAGGGATCAATATTGGGCCCCTGTCTATTTCTTATTTATGTAAATGACCTACCAAATGTGTTAAAGATGGATGTATTTCAATTTGCTGATGACACAATGCTGTTATGTAAGGGACCCAATGTTGAATCCCTTCAGCACACAGTAGATACAGAATTGGCCGCTTTAAGTGACTGGTTTAGAGTAAATGGGCTCTCCTTGAACATGGACAAGACTCAAGTAGTTAATTTTCGATCAGATCATAGAAATAGTTTAAAACAGACCACTTTTACACATCATCAGTTAATGTCTGAGGAGACAGTCAATTTTTTGGGTATTCATATAAACGAAAATCTTGACTGGCTTCCTCACATTGACAAACTACGGAAAAAACTTTCTTCAGCAATATTTTCTCTCAAAACAATTTCTCAAGTTACAGATACTAAAACTCAATTAACAGTTTATCATTCATATTTTTCATCATTAATGTCATACGGAATACTTGTCTGGGGAAATTCTTGCCATGGTAAGAAGATATTTAGGCTTCAAAAGAAGGCACTTAGAATCATAGCTAAAGTACCCCGAAGAAGTCCGTGCAAAGTCATCTTTCAGGCTTTTAGCGTTTTGACATTTTATGACCTGTATATTTTAGAAGCATTATTTTGGGTATTCAACAATTTGTCCATTTTCAGGGAGGGTTACACTAACCATAGGTATAACACTAGACATAAGAACCTAATTAAGCCTACTAGCCATAGATTATCACTATTTGAAGCATCACCTCAATATATTGGACCAAAATTGTATAACTTGATTCCTGATCATTTAAAAAACATTGCAAATCCAAAAAAGTTCAAACAAAAATGTAAAGAATGGTTATTGACAAAAACATTTTATTCTTTAAATGAATTTTTAAGTGGAAATTGGGAGGGTTAAGTGTTGAAATTATTTTATTTGGATTTATTACTATTTAAGTATTATAATGCATTGACAAATGTCCTGTCATTTTATGATGTAATGGCATTCTGTAAATAAATAAATAAATAAATAAATATAAGTTAAACAACAGAAATGTAAAACATTGATGATGAATTTGTATAACCTCAAATTATCTGGTCTTATTTTGTATTGATTAGAAGGTTATTCCCTCAGTATTATGAAAATATTTTTTCATCACACGGAAAGAAAAAGTGTCTTTTTGGTAGGCCTACTGTACTTTATTGTTTTTCCAAGCTCGGCTCCGCCTGTTCTCTTTTTCTACGCCTCGCTTGTAGAGTGGCGGACCCAGGATTTCATTTGGGGAGGGGAGGGTTGTGATGAGTATGTGATATCCCCCAGAAAAAAGGGGGGTCCGGGGTTCCTGCCCCCTGGAAAAGATGTGGAATTTAAAGTCTATTGTTACCTACGTATTTGAGCCCTAAAATATGCTCAAACTAATAGTATTTTTGTTAGCTAATAAAATATGAAATAATTCGGGGGGGGGGGGTATCCCTCCCATCCCCCCCCTGGGACCGCCACTACGCTTTATGACACTAAAATTGTGTACCGGTACCCGGTACCAAAAAGAGCCACTTTCGCTCTTAGTGCTGAAATACACTATTGCAAAGTTACTATTCAAGTAAGCCAATTTTATAATCTTGGCCATGTTAAAATGCTTAATTTAATAGTTTTCCATGTTTACAACTATTTATGATACAAAGTTAGTCTGTAAAACATTAAGTAGATGATAATAAACAATTTAAAGTTATCTGGATTTGTTTATTTCCTTGATAACAGCATTAACAGTTGCACTGTGTTGCAGATAAGACCAATGAGCTGTAACGTCTCAGTGTGATGTTTAATTTTGTTGTGAGAAGTTTGCCAAACGTCGTCTCACAGAACATTATCTCCACTGTATTCCGTGTTGGGTATGTTTCAACATTTACATTAATCTTTTAGGTTATGTGTAGGCCTAATTGACTATTTTATCTCTAGTTTTACCATAGTTATGTTTCATTACAAACTAACCTAAAGTTACCCTATTTTAGTAGCTAAATGAACTTATTACGGATGTAGGCCTACAATTATGTATGAGGTACTAACTTATTGGTTGTGTGGAGAACTTGCTTATGCAGCCCAGTCCAAAATTATGCTAGTTAGTGCTAATGTTACTTGTAGCCTACTCCTAAATATTACCATTCCCGCAGTCGTAAATCATTTTAACATTCATTGCCAAACCCTGTCCTACTCACTAACGTTACGTAGAAATTAATTTCTATTACTTCATTTGTTAATGTTAGATTTAGTTATGTTTAGATAGGCCTAAGTTGTTTTATCTTACCTAAAAAAAAATTACATGACTGGTGGGCAGAACTTTCATCCTGATATGATTTATTCCCAATTGGTTCAAGGGACGAATCCAAACAAATATGCATAAAAACTAAGCTTTTGTTGGCAGTAAACATATCTGTTTCTTATTCTAAACCAATTGTGTTTTCAAGAAAAAAACATATAACTTCATCAAACCAACATTAGGAAATTGAATTGAAAATAATACCCTACTTGTTACATACTTGAGGGAATTTTAAAACGATGGTTAGTTAAGAGTAGAAATTCACTAAATATTCTAGACAGTATTAATGAATTAAATGCTTTGATGATTTAATACGACTCAATAGGCTTTAAATAAAATACTTGAGTCTTATCAACCAGTCTCTAATCAGATGTTTGACTGAGCGATTAATCAGACACACTTGTCTCAAACCGAAGAAACCATTTCATTACAGTTTTTACTGGGTTAGCTTGTTTAGTTTCTAAACATGTGTTATTTTTAATGTGAAGTAACTCGAGTGCTTCAATGTTAGTCGCACTGGTGACTTGTGTTTTGTGTTCCAGTGCCTGGGCCGCTGTCAAGCAACGAGGGGAAAAGTTCCATTCTATCCCTAGGTTGGTAATACTGCCCGGGATGGACGTCAAGATCATACCTGCGTTGCAAGACAACTACATGTACCTGGTGAGTGAAATCTCAATACTTAAATAATTTTCATTGAAATGGCGACCATAAGAAAGTAGGTATTTTAAGCCAAGTATGAATGGAGATAGTGTAGGATGAGTGGCGCGATCTTGTAGTCTTGTTGGTGACTAAGGCTGACATATCCCTTGGACACAGCTGTTAATTAATAGCTCACACAGCCAATGGCTACTAAGGAGCCTACAGTTTATAGTGGAATCCGAACCACATTTTTGCCTGGTAATTAGTCTAATTATCAGGATAGTACTGCGGATACTTGTAGTAGGCCTACTCACTAGTGTGCCATGGAGCATCGCATCCACAGTGCATGCCTATAAATATCCACAATTCCACCTCCTAGTAGTTGTATTACAGGACAAGGCCACCGTCCCAGTCTGACAAACAACCTCAAAGTTTTCCTAAAACGGTCGTGATCGGCTTGGTAAAGCTTTGAAATGTTTAGTGTGAACAGTGTCAGATCCTAGTTTGTATTTGTATACTTTCTCATTTGAATGGAAGTTCAAATAAGTAAATTTAAATCAGTTTTTTATTTAGCTACAAACCGATATTTTGGAGTTTGCCAAACACCGCTGGCGCTTCCCTGCCTCGTGGAAAATTATTGTTAACCTATATTATATATCATGATTGATTGACAAGGTAAGTTGTTATTATTACATTATATATGTAGGCCTATGTAAATTTCTCATTAAATTAATTCAACTATCCTACTTGTCATTAAAAAAGGGTAACATATGTTTTCAAACTAAAAGTGTGATTATTAGGATATTTTTTTATATACGATTCAGAAATTTTATGTTTTTCTTCTAAATGTAAACCTACATATTTATCTTGATTGTAGGTGTGAAAAGATGTTTAATTTTTTTATGGAATGGAAGAAATAATCAAATAGGCCCTACAATTTAAACTAGGTTACCGTACTCATCTTCTAAATGTATTATTATTTTTAAATTTGTTTAATAATATGTTTCTTTTTACATCTAGACACCTAGGCTATGCAAATAGATGGAGATCATTCCAAAAGTAAATTATATTTTTTACATTTCTGATATGCTGAAAAATAATATTTTTATCCTCATATTGTATAAAATATGAGTAAAGATTTTGAAACACCTTGATTCTATCTAAGTGAGTGTTGTAAAGATGTGCAAAGTACATAAGGCCTACATTGATGAAGCTGACTAACATGTGAAATACAAACAAACAGCTGATGTGTTTATATTGCCAATCAACTCCCAATCAACCCAAGCTCAATGTTGACTCGACAAATCAACTCGTATTGGCCCGCTCTGGTAGCTGATAATACAGGAACCGGTACCAAGTCTCCAAGGCTGAATTGTGCGAATTTCTATTACTAGTTTGTCTATTCAATATCTTAAATAATGTGTGCACTAATATTAAAACGTGGCAGAAGGGAAAGGATATTTAAACTATTTACATTAGGTACTAATGAGATGGGTTCATTATGGATTATTGCTTGAAAAAGGAGAAATTCAGAGAGAAAATGTACAAAAAATGCTAGCCTACATCAATAACTTTTTTAACTATACACATAATAATGTGAATGTTTTTAAAAGTTTAAGTAACACGGTAACACCTAGGCTACATTAAAACATTTTTTTTTAAAGATATTATTTTTCAAAGCAAAATCTTTAACATCATAAAATGAATATAAAAATTTCAAATTCCATCTAAAAAGAAACCAAGTTTAAATGGTTTTTATTTTATGCAAGACTAGATCCCAACATAATAAATTGAATGAATTAAAAATATCTTTAAAATAAAAGATGTAAAAATTACAAATTTCAGTTGAAAACTTTTTAAAACAAAAGAACTCGGTTAATTTCGGGTTTACCATGCCAATGCTATATTTTCAGACAGTCAAAGGTTTATACCTTTTGTTTGTCATTTGGTTTGTACAAAGTTGATGAGTTTACTATATATGTACTGGGATATTCAAAAGTAGGCCTACTGTTTTCTTAGACAGATTGTTAAAAAAATAGAAAAATAATTCATTATGTGTCAATTTTTTCTAGTTCACCTCTTCCCATTGCAGGAACCATTCATCATAGGTACCATTATTTACGCACCAGTAGTAAAAAATCTAATACTTTTTGGATATCAGGATTACCAGAGTTTAATCTGGCTCAAGAATAACAAAACTAAAACTTTACGCTATTCATTGTCTCTAGGTCTGAAAATAGTCAACTCATAATTTTTTTAGTTGAAAATGCTGTTAGTGAGTGTGAAATATTCTAATGTTTTGTATTTCTTGTGACAGATTTGACTCTTTTTTCATTCTGGTAAGCCTACCAACCTGAAAAGAATCATAAAAACATAGGTCTTGTGCCCTATGTGCAATACCATAAAATATATTATTTCATACCATCATTGTCTTTTGAATCTCTAAGTTATACTGTAATAACTATTCCAACTTTTACTCATCAGATAGTGGACAACGAGACTAAAGAAGCGGCCGTGGTGGACCCAGTAGAACCTGAACACGTACTGGCAGAACTGAAGGGGAAAGATATCAAGTTGACTAAGATCCTCACCACACACCATCACTGGTAAGTGGGTTTGTTGGTGGTCATGAAACATGAAACTTATATGATTTCGATTTCCTATATAAATAGTTGTCAAAGTTTGCATATTGCTTAGGTAAGGTTCGATTTAGGTAAACTTTAGAACATCTTCCGAGGACAAGGTTGAAGAATATCTTTTCCTATACTGGCCAAAACGAAATGTTGCAGTCTCGGCCAAGATAATATTCTATTGTTACAGCAAAATCGTGGACACCTTCTGCGGTCAAGGCAAAACTAAGAAAAAATTCTGTGGTGCCTGCAAAGTTATGGTCACCTACCGCGTTCACAGCAAAATCAAAAGAACATCTTCACCAGTCTTGGCAAAATTGAGAATACCTTCTGCGATCATGGCAAACTTGTGGTCTTTTTCTACGGACACAGCAAAATCAAGAACATCATCTGCGGTCACGACAAAATCATAAATGTCTCTTTAAAGAAAAAATTCTGCGGTGCCTGCAAAATTGTGGTCACCTACAGCGGTTTCACAGCAAAATCAAAAGAGCATCTTCACCTGTCTTGGCAAAATTGAGAATACCTTCTGCGATCATGGCAAACTTGTGGTCTTTTTCTACAGAACACAGCAAAATCAAGAACATCATCTGTGGTCACGACAAAATCATAAACGTCTCTTTGGACAGGAAAATAAACTCATCACTGTAACTAATTGAAAATAATAATCGAATGAAAGAAACAAATTACCAAATTAAAAGGCATACTTGTTCTAGCACTTTGAAAGTAGTCAAGAAGCCGCATTAAGTCTCCTAATCAAAGTTTTTGTTTATCGTGTAAGTAAGCACTGTTCTATTTCCTTGATTTTATTTTATTTATCACTTTCAGGCGTATAATTGTAGCTTTGTGAAGTGTCAGAGGTAATTTGTGTTTCAAAATGACATTTGAACGGCCTACAAATGTCGTCCGGTCGAGTCGAATCTGATCCTAAAATACTTGCAATAGCAAAAACTTTCTGTTTATTTCTCTTTGTGTGTATATTTGATCTGTAAATAGTCGACAAACATCGCTCAATGTGATATCGACATCCTAAGATCTCCGATAGTTGTTGATTAAATGGTTCCGTGTACTGCACCTGAATGTCAATAAAAACCTATACTCTTTCTCTTTGTCATTGTCAAACCAACATTGTGCTGCACAAACCCAATTGTAGAGTTACCTTTAACTTGTTAAAGCCAGTTTGCGGTTTTTTAGGATTGTACATTTACCAATGTCCAACAACAGTTATGTGAGTTTACATTTAATTGTTGTGTGTGATGCAGGGATCACGCCGGAGGCAACAAGAAGCTGCTGAAGGCCTACCCCGAGCTGCCTGTGTACGGTGGGGATGAGCGGGTAGAGGGGTTGACTACCAGGGTGGGAGACGGTGACAAACTGTATATCGGTGAGTTTTTTATTAATTCCAACAAGTTAGCTATTTGACCGTTAATTTCTACTTGTGTAATCGTTGCTAGTTTTATGGCTATTTGTTATATGACAGGGGAAAGGAGTGAGGACCCATCGGGTTGGGTAAAAAAGGGTGTGAATTCACATGTTCATTCGTCACATGTGTAGAGGCTCCGTCGGGTTGAGGGTTCTAGTTTCTTAGTATTTTGGGATTTCAAACGCGAGGGTTGTAAACACAACATTACAGAGGTTTTTAGACACAGTTATAAACGTTAAAAATGGCTTTAAAAGGTCACCATCGGCTTTAAAAACTAAAATTTTCTCAACAAATTTTCTGAAGGAGCAACCCCCAGAGCCCCCTTCTGGCGTCGGACAACCCCTTAGCCCCCCCCCCCCCCCCCCCCGACAAGGTCCTAGAACTGCTAAACTGTTCTCCAACAACTGTACCCTGAGTAACTAGCCTAACCGTTACTTTTGTTTGTCTCAGATGATTGTTCTAATGATAACTGTTACTTGTGACAGGTAACCTAGAGGTGGACTGTCTACACACACCTTGTCACACCAAAGGTCACATATGTTATGTGATCAAGCCCAAGAATCAGCCACAAGCTGTCTTTACCGGTGAGTCTATCCAATCTCAGATTATACTCTCAATTTTTGAAATTAATATGAACATAATTGTTGTTGAATGCAACAAAAGACAGACAGATAAACTACTCATTCATGTATTTTGATTCAGTTAACCTACTCATATTGATTGGCTTAAGTCTACTGACATTTGTCAATAGACTGAACATTGGATTATTCATAATTGGTTTGATGAACAAAGTCAATGTCTTGTAGGTGACACACTGTTCATCGCTGGCTGTGGCAGGTTTTTCGAAGGCACGGCAGACCAGATGTACAGCAACCTTTATACAAAGCTTGGATCACTTCCCAATGATACAGTGAGTGTATAATTTTATGAAACATATACATGTAGGCCTATTGTTATAATTGTACCTTTAATGTTATTTTGTAGCCTATATTTT
Organism: Macrosteles quadrilineatus; assembly: GCF_028750875.1. Lineage (NCBI taxonomy): Eukaryota > Metazoa > Arthropoda > Insecta > Hemiptera > Cicadellidae > Macrosteles > Macrosteles quadrilineatus. The sequence goes on along the minus strand of NW_026542601.1, from coordinate 10,828,728 downwards.
ACCTCTCCATTTCTAAACAATGTTTCTCAATTTTTTTTTTTTTTTCAGAAAGTCTTCTGTGGCCACGAATACACATATGCCAATCTCAAGTTTTCTGCGTTTGTTGACTCAGAAAATCAGGCAGTGAAGAAAAAGTTGGAATGGGCAGAGAAAATGAAAATTGACAGACAGACGACAGTGCCTTCTACAATTGGTAATTGTAGAACTAGAAATGGATTTTAAGAATGTTGTAAAATGGTAAAACCGTTAATTAAATTGAACTTTTTTTCATTTTGGTTAAGCAGAAATTTACTTTTGGATATTATTTTTTACCATGATCAACAGCCAGACAATAACAATAAAAAAATCCGATATTTTTGTTACCTAAATTTTTATATAATGTCCAATCCAAGCTATGATATTGGAAACTGAAAATTTGTGTTTTAACCATCTTTTGAGTGGTCTGACTTACGGGAGGTATGAATGAGGCATCGATGACATCATAGTTTAGTTAAAAATTCCTCCGTGAACAGCGCTGTAGTTGAGAGCACTTTGGCTATAATGAAGGTTTACTAAAAAAAAAATGGTTCTGTTCATAAAATAAAATTATAAAATGCATTAGATTCAATTTTTTAATTATAAAATTAATCGGTCATAACCTAACCAAACTAACCAAACTTGCTGATAATGAAAAAATCGAATGAAAGTTTACTAATTGAAAAAATAATTCTGTTCATAAAATAAAACTAGAAATGGCTCAATTTCAATTTTATAATGATTTTAATTATAAAATTAAACTGTCATAACCGAACCAAACCAAACAAACTTGCTGATAATGAAAAAATCTTAGACAAAAAGTTAGTGCTACTGGTGGGATTCGAACTTGGCATCTTCAGTTTATTAGCCCGGCACGCTAACCACTAGACCACCGAGGCCGATGGCTCCACACCGTATCGTTGCGCTAATGGTGTTCCCTCAGCTAATCAGAAGCCTCCAAATCGTCATCGTAGGCTCATCTATACCTCCTTTGAGTAAACACCATCTTTTGAGGATGTTTCATTGTGTTTGTTGTTTCAGGGGAGGAAAAGGAAACTAACCCCTTCATGAGGGTGGACACGGCACCCCTCCAGTCTCGGGCGCAGACGACGGATCCTGTAGTGACAATGGCGTACATCCGCAAAGAGAAAGATAACTTCAAGGCAGGTTAAACTATCCAACGGCCTAGTATTGGGTGGATATGTTAAGAGGCAGTTGAGGAAGGAGAAGGAGGCGAACAAAATATTTTCTTCTCCTTTATAATTTTCTTTTACTTCTTCGTTCTTCCTCTCCTCTTACATTTCCTTTCAAGACATCCTTATCTCTTTTACTTGTCTTTTCACTTCTTCTTTTTCATATTTCATTTAACTTCTTCCTCCTTCCTCTTATCTGCTATCAAAACATTATCTCACTTAATGCACTACTCATTTTCGAATGCAAGCAGACATTGCCATCATGTTTACTTCCATTCTGTTAACTATGTGATAGGGCCATTTTACTCATTGGTGTCATGTTGTATACGTTTCGTACTTTTTTATTTTATAGTTTAGGACTGTTGCAATAAATTACTTGCTACTGGACGCTTGTTCATTCATCCCTGCCATGTATTGATTTCAAATAGGTTTTTTTTTCCTAGGACGCTTGGCATGAGCCCGGAATTGTTTTTCACATAACTTTAGGCTAGACCTAGGGGTTGCGGCATTATCACTTAGATAAAATCCATTGGTGACTTGGCGGGAACACTAAACACTAAGTAAACACCACCAGCTCGACCAGCTCGCTCCCCGATTTCTACTAGGTTAGAAATGAGAAAAGTAAAATGTTTATGTAAATGTGGTAGTTTATTGTCATTAAAATTGGCACTTGCTAATACATCACTTCATAGTCCAACACTCAGTAGTATGACCCTGCCATAAATGAGTCATTGACCGATGCCTGTACTATAGTGGAATTAGATTTAAGTTTTGACAGGAGTCAAGCGTCATTCCAGTCGTGGTTAACACGCTTCATTGGGTCCAATGCTCATAGTCATGCAGGGAAAAATTACATGGTGAGCTTTGCTTTGTTATTTCTAAGCTCAAGTTTGATGCATTATAACTGGGCCCAGCTGTTCTTGGTCATTGGGCTTTGGATAAATAATAATAATCCTGACTTAAGAACCAGCTAATATTATTCAGTAAAAAGGTTTAAAGATTTATTCATTCATCCTTCAGTCATATTCGACTTAAAATAGAAACCTTAGCTGTCAGAGGTACAGTTGTCATAAATTTCTAATCTAATCTAACCTTTATACAACTTAAGTAATAAACGTAGGCCCTTATTCAATGCGAAAAAGAGGTTATATCATGAATCATGAACACAATTGACAATAACCATTCATATGCAGCCAAATCCTACGCAGGAGTAAACAAACTAAACCTAGTTGGGTTTTGTATGCTATAATCGTTGCTATAATTTTAAAATAATGCCTAAACTTGTGAATTAAAATTCTGTACATGTTGAGAGTATCAAAACATTACTTTTATAAATTTGTATACTATATGTTAGTTTTGACATTTCAGTAATCAAAACTTTTTGGTAACTAAAACCTCTCAGACGCAAAAGTATCTTATTATGGAGAGCCAACCAAGCCTCTTGAATTTGGATTATAGAGCTTCTTGAAGCTGTAATATAACAAAAACATTGATAGAACTTTGCTGCTTCTTCATTTTGCTTTACCACATAACTTCCAAAAATCTCATTGTTTTATTTCATCATCGAGCCTTTCGTATCTAATGAAATGATGTGCTCTTAATTGGGAAAATCCTATTGTGTTAAAAATATACCTTCAATATTATATTTAGGCCAGTGGTGTGTGTGGTTGTTAATTTTCCAGTTTAGAAATGCTCACTGTTGCCGCATAAAAATATGTGTTGCTTATCAATATTAAATAGGTTCTTTGGAAAAAGCAGAGTCGTACAGTGATCCCACATGTTCTCGCCCCACTACACCACTGATTTAGGCATTTGTATTCTGTATAGGCATATGTATAGCCTGTATTTGCATAAGACAAAATTAAATAGAGGTAACTTATGTGTTTGCCAAGCCTTCTATATTTGGTTTTAACAATAAATCATTTTTCTTTTATTTAGATCCGGAGAAAAAGGCTCTAAACTCGGATGAATCGTTCAATATTTTACTTGTGCAACAAGGTAAATAAACTAAACTTTTGAGGTTAAGTTATATTTTGTATGATTTAATAAATTATATATAAAGTATGTATTGTTAATAACTACTTTTTTTACCTACCAAAAATACTGTTGTGGAACGTGTGTTGGCATTTGAATTAATGATATGCACAGTGCATGCCTATAAATATCCACAATTAGTGACCTCCTATAATAAAATGAATTACAGACAACGCCACCGTCCCAGTCTTGTTATTACGGCACATGATTCTTTTAGGCTTTGAGTAGTCCATTCTGTCAATGGATCTATGAAACTAGTTCGTTTTATCCAATAACTGGAATAAATATGGGGGCAAAAAGTCTCCTGCACAGCAGAGTTTCTTTTTGGAGTGAAAACCTTCTATTGAAGGATTAATTTGAAGATAAGTTTCTTTGATAAACCAACAATTTGGTGTATTAGGATAACAATGCCAAGTTGGAAACATCCAATTTAGGAATCCAAGTTGTCCATGTACTCCTTAAATGACAGTGAACTGAAACAAACAAACTTGCAAGCCATTTATGAGACAAGATAGTAACAATGTTTTGCAAAAACAACTCAATTTAGAACAAAGCTCCAGATGTTTTGGATATAGTAAACATAAGAGAGGAAACCAGCTGTGTTACAGTGCTGCCAACATAAATTGGGAAAGTAAAAATGTCGGGTAACTGCTAAACTAGGTTGAACATTACCAGAAGGAATCCAAATTCTTTATGTGTAATATCTGCTCGTTTCTGATCAATCTGTCTGTTGATTATAGATATTTCTGATCAATTTAGTAAGTATTTGGAAACACTTGTCTTTGATAATTTGGAATTAAGATTCTTGTTTTAAATAAAGCAATAAAGCATTCTTGAACGTTTTCTCATAACCTGCTTATAAAATTTCAAAAATACCCTGCCACAGTAAACCTGTAGATGAAGCAGTTTCCAGATACAGTACTTCTTTAACCTTGTACAGTACTGAAAATGTTCATTTAAAAGATGGAATTTTTACTTTTTCCACTTCCAGGATAAAATTACACAATCTCAAAGAGTATTCTCTTCTTTGCTAAAAAATAATGTTGTTTTGGTTAAATATTATATACATTCAATGAAGTAAAAATGTTGGTAAGATCAAATAAATATGAATGGCCCTAAGAAATATTTGTCAATAAGGTATGGGAGACAACGTGCTGTTAGCACTTTGCAATTAAATTTACTTTAATAAATTTGCTAATCTAAATATTTAAAATATTTTTTTGAAATAAATAAAAAATTTAACTCGTTGGTAGATTACTTATCTAATTCCTTCATTTATTTACAGATATAAAGAATGTAGGTTAGCCACCACTATTGAGCCCTTGGGACAAAACTGTTGTATAATATGTAAAGTTACAGGTGCCAAGGGAAATTAACCTAGTACATAGCACTGTCTGTATACATGAGCTTGGTACTCTCCTCTTGTAACAAAATGTGAAAACTAATAAGCATTACAGTATCACTAAAATTGTTGTTAGAACTTAACAAGTATGCTTATTCATAGTTGTGAAAGTAAACGTAAAAACAATTTTTCCAGAGGTAGACATTACGAGGATTTTTATAGCAGGGTGGAACAGCCTGTGTTACGATCAGCCTTTACACAGCTTGGTTGTAATTGCTTACAACCTTGTATGGCTTTAGAAAAATAAATTTAACTTTCCAGTTACAGTAATGAATCTACAGATTTAAACTTGTATTTGTTAGAAAAGAAATTAATTGTATGTTCTCTGCACCACCACTGTATGTGCAATTGTGGAACTAAAGTACGAGTGAAAAACCATTGGTTTGTAATTAATGTGAATATACATAACTGCCTGTATTCCCTTATTTTGGTTCGGTATTGTAATATTGTTATGGATTGTTGACTGTTTTTTTTTTTTTTATGTAAGTGACACGGTAACTCTTGAATTTGAGAATTATTTCATCACATCAGCCTTATAATAATGAGTTTTCAAGAACATACAGGGCGGCTGAATAAAGTTGGAAAACATCCACTTTTCAGTGACAAAATGTTCAATCTATGGTTGGGTTACTGTTTGGGGAGCGAGCTGGTTTAGTGGTTAGAGCGCGGGACTCCGGTTCCTGGGGTCCCGGGTTCAAATCCCGCCAAATCACCAATGGATTTTATCCAAGTGGTAAAGCCTTAACCCCTAGGTCTAGCCTGAAGTAATGTGAAAAACAATCCCAGGCTCGTGGCTAGTGTCCTAGGAAAAAACACTGTGTTGGTGACCAAAATGGGTTTATAGTTAAAACAGCGCAGGGCCACAAATTTTTCTGAGTGTTTGTATAACTGAGACTCCTGTGGTATAGGTCCTCCGTCGTTTTGTAATACTGCGGCCCAGTAACATTTCGGCCCGAAATCCTGAGATGAGGCCTGCGGTCCAACTCTACCTGCTCGCTAACAGTAACACTTTGTCCCAAAAGGAGTGATACTTGACAGGTATTCACTAACTATTTAGGAGGATAGTAAAAAACTAACAACACTTAAAAACTAACAAAAGATTTAAAATTGACTCCCCACACACTGCATTCCGCAAGGCTTTGTCAAATATAACTCAACTAAAATTTAACCAATTTCCACATAAGGTTAGGTGAGTTAGACCTCACTCTTAGGAATAACATTAAAATTTGTAACGTCTTCCCTCGTAAACAAAGGGGGTTGGGGGGTGAGCTTCCACCGATTCCAAAAGGGTAACGTTGGGTGGCATTCCCTCACAGGGTGGTTGCAAAGTATACATGTCATCGGCCTCTTAATACCTGAACTGCGTTCCTCAACCCTGGTTAATTTTTCGTCGGGCCGAAATGTTACTCCATTAGCTTATTTAATCAACTGTAAAAGCGAGTGGGTTGAATTGTTACTGTTTTTCTATGAAATTTGTGTTTGGCTGAAATGTTACTGGGCCGAAGTTTTGCTAAACCATTAAGCCTATCTAATCAAATAAACTTTGTAGCCTTTAATAGACAACTTTGTTATACAAAACTCTTCAATGATTTATTATTTAAGTAAGTTATAAAAGTAAATTCCCCAGAGTAATTTGTCTTCATGATGATTGATACAGGGTTTTTGTCAAATGAAAAGTCTATATTCGTGTCCATCCAACCTGTATTCAAGTATGGGCTATACTGTAGTTTTATAAATAGGTATGGGAAAAAAGAAAATAAAAACTGTCGACATTAATGTGCATTAAAATTGCAACACGATAAAGACAGCACGATTTTTCAGTTCCAACAAATTGAATTTGTTTGACAAATGCTATTTTGGTTTTTAGCTAAATAAATAAAGATTTGAATTTGAAATCATGCAAAACTTTAAGTAATAAATATTAAGCTAAGCTAAACCAAGAACTAGGTAACCGTTTTCGTTATCAAGTTTTCAGTTTAACTTATAAATTAGTTTCAAACCTTAAGAACGCTAGTTAAACTTTGTTGAGCGTTATACCTTACGAATAAAATACCGTTTATTAACCAGTCACAGAATTGATTACATATTTTAAATTTCAGTTTTCTGTGTTATAAAATGCAATTGTGTTTCGCTTGCCTTCGTAACAACCCTGTTGCATGTTTTTAAGCATATTTTAACTCTTTTACGAGCGTTTTTCGTGACCATAAACAACTAACTTTAACAAAAGAGACATCTATGAACCAGTTATATAGTTTTCACAAAAATATATAATATTAGACCTTTATAAAGCGTGCCGCTAAGTTTATTTCTCATTGTTGCTCACACTACTGTAGTTTATAAAGGGGTATTAGATTATATAGTTAACAATGAGTTTCCCTTTTAGTTTACGTCATAACTGGAAAATTATTAAAAATTCTTTAAAAAAAATATTTATACAGCAGCTTTCAGCAGTGGCACAATTGAATTTACATTATTTTTTGTAAAACTTGTGAATAAAATGTTTACTTCGGTAGTATCAAACCCTATTAAACCTATCTGTTAACACTTTAAATTTCCCAAAAATATACACATGAACTCTATTCCTTTAATTGTCACTCATAGTTATTCGAAGAAAATAAAATACAAATACCAATGTTGATGATGCAAAAATGTTCTTGGTCAATTTTACGATTTTAAAAGATTAGCTATAAAACTCTAAAGTAACATTTTCAATCTTTTAAATCGCATAGCCCCTTTGCTTTTCCCATCTATACAATAACAATTGACTTTGCACTATTTCCGCCACCCCCAACAAAGCACATTAAGTGACAAAGGGATGGTTTTTGCCACAGGGGGTGGCTCAGGGTGGCACTACTGATTGTTTGCGGACTATTGTAAACACCCAAGGGCTGACCATCTGTCTGTACTGTAACATTGCTGCCAACCTATCTGTTAAACATTAAAATTCCCACATTAGTAAAAAAATTTAAAATTATGTAAAAGTATCTACACACTACTAGTTTATTTTCTGAAACCACAGATAAATTATATAGGCTTATTCATAAACTACAGTATAATAACTTTACTAAAAGTTATATTTCTTTTTTACAGGTCTAATTTCTTTGATCTAGGTTTGAAGTAAAAATTAATATGTCAAGTTTTGTTGGACTTTATAACCAAAATAATTATTTGTACAGGCTTCTGTGTTAGTATGGAAATTAAATACCATAGATTACTATGTGTCCTAGAATATCCCAATTTCATACAATCGATGACATCTGTTTCGCCAATCGCATAATCCATTAAAATTTCGAGTACTACCCTATAACCCCCCCCCCATTCATCCCCCCCCTAATAGTGACCCTATAGCGTTTGCTCGTGGTTGGTATACTTACTTTAATACTTTTAATATGAATTTTTATAAGCAACATACAATTATATCATATCCTTCTTTCTAAAGTGATTTCAAGACTAAAAATAATAAACTCTCAACCAGTCCATTGTCAGTTACCAAGTGATTTTTCATAGAAACATTTCGTCTTGGAAAGCGCCTTACTGAAACCTTTTGTCCCAAGTTGGGATGAATAACATTTCCTTTCAAAGGCTTTTACCTGAAAAACAAAAGAAGTTAAACAATGAGGAACTAATGATCTTCGATATTACTTTTGATATCAGCTGATTATTATCTTTCTAATGAATAATCGGGATTTTTTAAAGTCATAAAGCTGGAATATTCTCCCGAACCCATTAGTAAAATGTTATAAAATTTTTACGATTTTTTGAACAGCTTGAAATTTATTTAGCAAGCTGAACAGCATGCATTAATCAAACGAACCTTACAACGTACAGTTGATGTTTATGTAACAAAGTTTCATACAAAATATCATTCATGAGCACCCGAAGAACTCAAATTAAAATAAAACCAAGCAATGTAAGAATTATATTGCTCGATTATTTCAAAATGGATAAAAGTCCCTTGTTTTACAATTCAAAATCAAGAATCAATATTTTTATTCCGTTAGACATGTACATGCATTTGGATACGTCAATAAGGTTCATTACATGCTGCAAAAAACAAGTCAAAGATAAATTACAGTACATAAACAAATCAGGCATTGTACAGAAACAAAAGGAATTGATAAAATAGAAGAATTACCTTATCCAACCACAGTAGCTGGTATGACAACTAGTATTGTTCCTTAGAACATCGTCAGGTCATTGTATGCAACCACATCCAAAAACCATCCCTTTTGGGGGTGGCTGAAAAAGTAAGTTGAGTGGAATTGTTATTGTATGGATGGGAAAAGCAGGGGCTATGCGTTTTAAAAGATTGAAAATGTTACATTGGAGTTATATAACTTTAAACTTTGAAAATCGTAAAATTGAAAAACATAGTGAAAATAATCAAGATATGCCTATGCTATTTTTTATCTACAAAATTTATATTTGTATGTTTTTCGAGTTTTTTTAGAACATGGTACCTAAAAGATCACAACATCAGATATCCAGTTTTGCCGAACATTTAATATCAGAATCACACAGCTACACACCTATTGATAAGAACATGAAAATAGTTGAAGTATTACCAAAAAGTTTTAAGCTTGATGTTAAAAAAGAATTCACCATCTACAAAGCTATTAAAAAACTCGACCCATTCAACATTTTAAATTATCAGACTTCCTTCCAGTCAAATATTATATTTGATACATATATTGACAAGCTACAAATCAAAGAAGTATCAAATAAGAAGAACAAAACAAACTGAAATACAGGTGGCACTGGAGAGATGAAGATGAAGACACTTCATGATTCAGTCAGTTAGTCAGTGACAGTGATAAGACAGTGCTGGCCAGCCTTTACAGTTTTAACCATTTTTATAACTTTTTATTCAATTTTAATAATGTGATCAACATGACTAGTTTTTACTTTTGTGATTCTGAGTGTTTTAAAGAATCTTTTGACTTACCACAATGTATTAATACATTGATGATGTGGTTGCATACAATGACCTGACGCCTGACGATTTCCAAGGAACGAAACTAGTTGCCATACCAGCAACTGTGGTTGGATAAGGTAATTCTTCTATTTTATCAATTATATATTCCAACTAAAGGGTCACAATGAATAACAAAAGGAATGTTTGGTTAGAAACGATTGCTTTGAGATCATATTGCTATCACGGGTAGAGATCTCGTTGTTCGTTGGTCAGAACATAAAACACACAGTTAAAAAACGAAAACCAAAACAAGAACTGGTAGAAAACATGATTGCAATTATAATGAATTCACGACGAGAATTCAGTTGTTATTTAAATCATAATCTTTTTAATTGATAACACAATATTATCCGTCGGAACGGTATCTTATACAAAAATTTGTACTTTTTACTCCCGAGTATTCTTTTTGTATCTTGTTTTTAAGTTAGGAATTTTCAAAAATATTTTAGATTAATTATAGTACTGTTTTGTAAACATTTTGGAAACAGAATTCCGGTTTCTGGATTTCAAAAATAAATTTCAAAAAGTTTACATTAACATTATTAGTGGAGGATGGCTTCATCTCCCAACTCCAAAACAAGACATTTTCCCGCGAGTACCCCTAAAGATCATCGGTCCCACCATAAACGACATTTATTTCACTTCACTATTTAAAAATTACCCCATTTTACCTCCTCCACGTTTTCGGGGTAGCGAGCTTGTCTAGTGGTTAGAGTGCGGGACTTCGGTCCCTGAGGTGCCGGGTTCAAATCCCGCCAAATCACCAATGGATTTTATATAAGTGAAAATGCAGCAACCCCTAGGTCTAGCCTGAATGTGAAAAACAATCCCAGGCTCGTGCCTAGCATCTTAGAAAAAAAAACCTCCAATTGAAAATCAACACAATTCCAAAATACAATAAATTCAACAGTTACTTCAACTCATTCGACGTTAGTTCCGCCTCAATAATACAATCAACACAATTGCCGCCGTACACGGGACTACCAACACAACCTCACCAAATCGATTGGGGTCTAGGGTGACACCACGAACTTCGCGCTGGGGGTTTGAAATTTTCAACAATCAACAATAAATGACTCCCTCCCCCTACACCCCCCGCGGCGCGCGCACGCCGCACTTCGTACCGCAGTGAGTCAGTGTCGTCCGCACCAGCACGTCGTGACGTGTCGCGTGTAGTGTCACCGCGTGTGTACGTCGATGTGTGTCACGTGGGATACGTGAATAACAAGCGTGAGTTTATTGTTTGTTATGAGTTGTAGTATAGCTACGTATAGTTTGGGTGGAGAGTGATTAGTTTTATGTTAACTGTGAGGTGATGTATTAGGCAATAGTGGAGGACTTAATATTGTAGTTTTGACTGCAGTGAGATCTTTTGATGAAAAGGTTTCAATATCAAATTAAAATTGACGTATCACAGTCATTGAAGTAGAAACCGACGAAAATAATTTTCCACAATATTGTGTGTTATCGCCAATCGCATCATAACTTCTATTTTAGTTCAAAGTCGGTTTTTGTAAGTATACAGTTTAAACAGTAAGATAACTACTCGTTCCCAAACATGCCATTTTGTTTGCAGGGACAAAACTTTGTGGAGAAATTTCCTATTAAAAATGTATGTACAGTACGGTATAACTAAACCTTTTTGGCGGGGGAGGTAAATTTAATGTCGGATTAACATGCAGTAATATTTTTTTTCAGAACTTTATCAGTATAATTTCCTTATGATACTAACCTAATCCGTAACTGATCTTTATAATTTTATTTTACCTCAGACTAAGTATTGATATACAGTATGGCCTTATGGCCTTCGTAAATGATGGATAATCAATGTTGGTAACTGTGTTACTCGGCGACGATTAAAACAATGATTAGGTATAAAACAATTCACACAAATTCACGAATAATTGATAACAGTCGGTGAAAGTTTGTTGAAAGCATTGAAATGGTGGTACAATAACCTTTATACACATTTAGACGAGTTTGGTTGAGCATAATGGAAAAATATTTATCATATTAAAGTCAGATGTATTATTAGTATTAGATTACTAAAATTTAACCCTAAATCCCTAATGATTTTTTGTTGTAAGTAAGTATTATTATAAGTTTTGCTCGGCGCTGATTAAACAATCATAAAACCGAGGGATATTTTATTTCCCACAGTTGGCATCCCTGAACCAACCCTTGTTTGGTTTTCGTAATTATGTTTATTCAGCTGATAAGTCCTTCGGTAACTTTCGCTGTTGAAACACCTCTTAAAATATCTCCTAGGATCTAAATAAGACTAAACAAGATCTGATTAATGCTTATTTATACATTCGCTTTCGATTAAATTTAGATCGTTAGTTTTCGACTATTCCGTACATGGATTTCACTCGCTTAAACATCGTGACAGGGCAGTTTCCTATGCTAGACACCTCACCAAGATTACTAGACACCACGCTCAGATTACTAGACACATTACCTAACTTAGATTAGCCTAAACTAACCTAACCGTAATCTGGGTGTGGTGTCTAGTAATCTAGGTATGGTGTCTAGTAATCTGAGGGTAGTGTCTAGTAATCTTGTTAATGGTGTCTTGTAATCTGGACGTGGTGTCTAGTAATCTTGGTGATGTGTCTAGTATAATAAACTGCCCTGACACGATGTTCAAGCGAGTTTTTCAGGGGTGGTGTCTAGTAATCTAGGCATGGTGTCTACAGGAAGTCTTGGCGACAAAAAGTCATTTGAGAAAGTTGTAGTGTTGGTGTCTAGGAACTGTTTAAAAACATCTAGGGCATTTTAGGTGAGCTGGGGAAAGTGAAAAATAACTATAACTAAATTGGTAAATTATATTTGAATGTATTTATAGATTTTTTTATGGGTAGGCCTAAGTTGTTAGATCTTTGGTGTTTACACGTTCAGAATGTTCGGTAGATTAGTTGCGTAGAACGTTCAAATCTACTAATTTTGTTTTAACCCGACCAACTATTGACTGTCAATTTTAAAATCAGTTTTAGTCAACTTCTTTTAGCTGCAACAAAACGTAACCTAGAATGAATTTTCTACTATGTTGTATCTTACATTACTAAGTTATTACGAATAGTGAGAATTTACTTTGATATTCAAATTGATGTAGCCTATTTAAGGAAGTGGATGGAAACACGGCGTAAAAATGTATTGCAAAAAAAGCACACGATTTTTCATCTAACTTTTCGAAACCATGTGATTACCATTTATAGAATAAAACATCTAAACTCTTAGAATAACATTATTCCTTTTAAATTCTAGGAATATATAGATTTCGTAAATAGCAAAATCCATAAATAAATTAGTTTACTGGTGATTAATGATTGAATTAATCAATTAATCAAATAATACATATACAGTAGAAGATATATTTTATTTTACACTTTTATTTACTTTCTTATAAACTTAACACTTTAGCCTTCAAACTTCCCGACGGAGTTTTAATCACAACTTTTAATAAAGATTAATAAAGTGATTAAAGTCAAACCTGGTTGATGGGATTTAATTAGTTCACTTCCTTGTACACCTGCAAGCACAAGGCAAGCAATTCTTGGCTTTCTACCTTGATTTGAGATTATCAGCGATCTTAGTTCCTTAAATATAACTTTTTGAAAAGCCCAAAAAGATTTTTGAGGCTAAAGAGAAGTATGTGAGGATAAAAAATTTAATTGTTCGTTTCATAATTTTGACAAAAGCTTTCTTGTAGGGTTACTTGTTACGATGGCCGTTAATTTGTTAGTATTTTAGTATAAAAATTTGCATTTTACAATAAGTAGTATTTTTTAATATTGGATAAAGGTAGTATTAAATGGAATGTTTGTTTTACATTAATGATGCAATAACTGTTACTACGTTGAAAATGCGTGGTGTTTTAAAGGTGCAGATTTTCGTTAGCAATTATATATAGCTCAGAGAGTCAGTAAAAATTGGTCAAACTATATCAATTTGTAAAACCATGCTGCAAACAAAGGTACGGTATTTTATCTTGAGATATTTTACGAAGCATAAGTTTTTTTTTTTAATCACTACTGTATTTGTAGTAAAACTATAGGACGGAAATTTTTGGATTTCCAACAGTACCGGTTATGGTTATTTGAAGGGGCAAAAAAATCTATGTTTACTGTATTGTAATATTTGTTTACGACTTTTTTCGTTTGAATAAAGAACAAATGTGAGATTAATCAATTTTAATATAATAATTGACAAAACCGTTTTACCACCATGTAACTGTTACTAAGTAACTGTTACTTACCGAGCAACCACTGTGTTATAACCTAAAAATAACATGTGAACGTTTTGTCGCGGCTGTTTTACCTCTTGAAGGCTTCTTGAGAGAGAAGTGTTAAATTATTAACAGGCTCTTAAATAAAGAGGCAACTGAAAGAAGGAATTACTTGGAAGGCTTGCTCGGGAGTGAGGAGCGGGAAACTGTTCATTTTTAAACAAGCAGCTACTTAGACTCTGAAAGAAACGTGTAAATAAGCTGAGGAAAGAATGCACTGACGTAACTTGTTGAAAAAGATACAGGATTGAAATGTATTTGACTGAAACAAATAGAACAGTTACACGTATTTATTACAAACTTACAGGTTTTGCTACTTTCACTCATTGAGAAAGATTCATAATACATAATTACACAACAAGTCTAGTCTATATTTTTACTAATATTATGTGATTAATAATAAACGGTATCAGCAATCTGACACATACGTTCTCCCAGCTTGCCAACAATCTTTATCATGGGCTAGCGATGAGAGTATGGTATTTAATATGTAAAATCTCAAAAGTTGCATCAACTTTTGAACTGTAATTTTTACAGATGTGGAGAGATGTACTGTTTTGTTTAGAATTATAAGGACCGTATTAGACAAATTTAAATCAGGACCGGGGTTTTTTTTCGAAAAATCTTTTTTTTCCGTTTTATCATGGGTTTTTATGGGAAAATAAGTTACAATAATTTTTGAACCGTAACTTTTACAGCAATGGGGGTTGCTCTATGTCGTTGAGAATTATTATAAGGACAAATACTAATTTCATTAAAATCTGGTTTATTTTTGAAAATACGATTTTCTCTTATTTTATGGGGTTTGTGTGAGAAAATAGCATAAGTTACAATAACTTTTGAACCATAATTTTTTTAGAAACGGGAGTTCTACCATTTTGTACAGACAGACAGACACACACAGACAGACATCACTTCGATAACCACATTTTGGGTTCAGGGAGACCCAAAACGGACATATCCACTCAAAACTCAAACTCGTAAATTTAGGCGAAAACAATGCTTTCTCCATATTAGTAAACTGTATAATGAACATCACTACTGTACTATGCTTGTATAGGGGAGAGAGTAATAATACTTTTCCAAAACTATTAAAATCATAGAATTGGTAAAACATATCCTCAAAGTTTGCCTCATTTGTGTTTTCCCCCTTTTGGTCCCAGCGCAAGTAGCATTTTGTATGACAGTAACTCAAGAGCTATTTTATCTATGCCCTGATTGAACTGTTCCTCCTGCAATTCATCTCAAACGTAGATTTGATCATTAGGTATTCTTTTATTTAACACGTCTTAAAACAGTTCAATAACTTGTTTCACCACAGTTTGTGCTTCATTTTAACATGATAATGTAGCTTTCTTAGTCTGGTGTACATATTTTTTCAGTGATTTTCTCATATCGTACAACATAGCATATAATTTATACAATTCTTAGTATAAGTTACGTATTAGTTTTTTAAACAAATTCTGAGGGAATTATTTCCCATTCAGGTTCTAGATGGTGGATAAACTCAATTATCTCAAATAAACATTTAGATTTGGGCGCTCGGCCGCGTCTTCAGGATTTAAGAATTGTTTTCCTTACCAAGCATTCTATTTTCCTTGTATCACTTAGTTAAAACTTATTTATCATAACACTTATTTTGTTAATGAATTGGTATATAAATTTGTTATCGTTCAAAATTGGACACCGATGTAATTAAACATAAATTTAAACATATAAAATAGACATAATAAACATACTAAACATACTATACACCACAATACATAGAGACATTTAGGAAAATACTTATTCAGGCATATTTTTCGTTTTATCAGATATATATTTGAATATAGAGCTTATTCTGTAATCCATATTAAACATACATGATATTAAACATATCATTTACTATCCTACAAGCATCACAAACAGATCGTTCTAACAGACGACCTGTACATCAGGGAAGGGAACCTATGAACGAAAATAGCGAGGTAATTTTAGTGCGAGAAAGTTGGCAACAGTTCAGCAGCCAACCTATGACGTCATAGTCGACTACTCTACGATTCGTGTTTGCTTAGCCGGTTTAAACCAATATAACTATTAGTAGTGCCTAGTAAGCAAGTTAACAAAAAGTAAACTCATTTAGTTGTTACCCTTGCGTGTAAAGAAGGCATTTCATGTCAGGAAAAATAAACATCGTAAAATATCTGTTTTGTCGTGAAATTTAAAATTAATTTCGATTTTTACGACGGCGAAACACAAGGACACGTATTTAAGGTGAAAATGAGTGTTGAATGAATTAGATCATTCAATCATGAATGATTTTATCGAACCTCTATAGTCTATAGCTTGTAACTTGTGGTTGTGGCATGCAAATGACATTGATTCATTTAAATCAGACACGAACATTTTATTCAAAGTGGACAAGAGCTATACAAATTAGCGAGTTTTTGCTCGTTGAAACGCAAGGTTGGTATCACTGGGCTGTAAATATCCCTAACAACCCCGCTGTGTAACATTGCCGCCGTTGTGCCTGCTAATGTGCGGATTTGGCGGGTGATTCGTAACCGCGAAAATCAAAACTTGTATAAAATCACAGATATTCAACAATCACAAACATTTGAGGGAGCTTTTAGTAATACAACGACGTATGTGCAATAGAAACTCAAGTGCATAGATATTCTCAAACCCTACGGGGATTATATAATAATAATTGTATTAATTATGTTATAATCATTAAAAGGTGTTTAAACTTGCAAATTATTTCTACAAATGGATTTTACAACATACATTCTGGTGATCATAATTGAAGTCTATTGTGTTTAATAATTAATATATTTTTGCTTTCTGGAAAAATATACATTTTAAGGTTTTCCTCACACAGGTGTGTGATTCTTTGTGATTACAATATCCCAGGTTATTTCCACCTTTCCCTACTGGACATTTTAATCTTTTCTTACCCTATGTTACTCCTCTTCGTATCTTTCTAAGTCTTTTTCCCTGGATATGCACATATTTTTCTTCCGTGAATTTTTCCCTATTTTCCTCTTGGATATTTCCACATTTTCCTATCCTATATATTTTCATTTTCTCCTTCCCCGAAGATTTCCTTGTTTTGTATATATATATTTTCCTCAGATTGTTTATAAATAATTAATTTTTAAGTATTTCTCTATTTTTTATCCCGGATTTTCCCACATTTTTCCTCCACGAATATTTTCCTATTTTCCTCCTCGGATATTTATGATCTACAGACGTTCTGGAGTGATTCCAACTTCAGGCTTCATTCTGTTGAAGCTATTTTGGTTGTCTTTTAATATTTCTAGATCCAATTTGCGTAGGAAGTGTTTAGGCGCTCACATGGTTGAATGGAACCAGAAAAAAGTGGTTGAAAGCCGAAATAAAATTGGTTTGATCCATTCAGACTTAATAGGAAACCCCAAACTTTTAGTTATTCACCAGATTATATTTTTTTCTGATAAAACAAGTAATTAAGGATGAGGGTTTTTCAAATCCTTTTTTAATTTGTTTTGATACATCCTATATATGCAAGAAAAATTATAACATTGTCTCACTCTACTAGTATGAAAGATTTTCGTTTGTTCAAACAAAATTGTACTTAATTGAAAATATTGTCAGCGAATAATTTTAAGAATAACTGTCAAAGTTAGAGTGTTTTATTTATATCTTTAAAGTCTTGCGAAGGATTTTAGGAGTCGATCACTGATGTATGAGATGTCGAGTCTACGGAAATACTTATTTTAAACTGTGGTGACCACAACATATTTGGTTCACCTCAGAGAAAAACAGCACGTTAAATCTGCGCTTCAAAAATTATGACCAATATTTTTTATTTTGCTGAAGAAAGTTCAATAAAATAAAGAAACCATCGATATAGATGGAAACACCATTTACTCATAAAAAAATTATATTAATGTTTAATTACAATTAAACCATTAAAATCGAAAAATGTAATGCTTCTTTTAAGAGGATGTCAAAGTTTGAATAAATAAGCTTTTGTACAGTAATTTTGTATAGTATTCTTAATTTTCTATTCATTGGCTATTTACGCTTGAAACTAATTTTGAAAATTTTTATATAAAAAAATACATACAAAGTGATTATAATTATTAATGATGTATTGTACGAAAATGCTGATTAAAACACTAATTTCTAATTACTTAGTTTCCAGAGACGTGTGTTACACAAGCGTTATGAGTATGATTTTACTTGCTACAAAAACATTTCCTTGCTACAAAAACAACAATAAAATATGTTTAATTTAACATTACCACAGGTAGGCTGCTGTATGCCCGATTCGAACAGTATTTTGTATTTGAAAGCAAGCAATATATCAGCTGTCTCGGATGGGACCTGGGACGGTTGAATGGGTTTTGTAACGATAGTGACAGAATGCCGAGTTGGTAGAAACTGCTTACCTTGCTATTTTGAACTTTACTTGGACAAGGATTTGGTGAAATGTGGTTGAAAATAGAACTTATGTTTGTATTTATTGTATCTACTTAATAATTATGCGTGAGAAATAAAAACCCACTTTACGTGATCTACAGGGTGTCCCGGAACTCCCTACCAATATTTTAGGACATTGTCCCTGGGTAACATATTATCTAAATGTCATATTTAAAAAGTCCGTAGTTACTCGCACAACCGCCATATTGTTTTTTCACTTTTTAATTTATTTCTAAAAAGTGATTAAACCTAGGGAATTACAACTTTGCAAAAACATTTATGACAACTGGACAAAGCTACCAAAATGTTATGACAATTTTCCAAATTCATAAAACAAAATGGCGGTAATTTAATTTTTTTGTCTTAAATAACTCAAAAACCGTTGATTTTAAACAAATTTTACAAGAATAACTTTTTCAAAGCGATTCAATTACAAATCGATTTTAAATGGAAGCCATTTTGTTACATGAATTTTGAAAATTTCCAAAATTATTTTGTATCTATGTCTAGTTGTCATAAGTTTCAATTTCGTATGTTTAATCACTTAAAAAAATATAAATGAAAAAATGGAGCCTGTGTGAGTGACTAAGGACAATTTAAATATGATATTTAGATATGTTTCTTACCTAGGAACAATGCCCTAAAATATTGGTAGATGGTTACGAGACACCCTGTGTATATATTAATGTTAATAATTAGATTTTTCATACCCTGGACATCACCTGGGAGCGTATAGCTGAGTACGCTGCAATTAGTATGTAAGGCGGTATAAACAACTTAAAAACATTGACTATAATTTGCCACTTCGAAGATTCTTTTACATCTAATATTAATCTCGACTTTCAAGAAAAACTAGTCAACTTAATTAAATCCAATTTTCGCCTGATAGGATTTCTTCAATTATTTTACTTCCGGTCCAGTGAGCGTTCTTAACGACGAAGAAACCTTTAGTTTTTTCTGTCATCTTGAGAAAACTTTCAAACAATGCAATACCATTTTTAGACTCCTTGAGATAGTTTAGTTTATAATATCATACGGACATTGACAAATATTTTAATATTTATTCGTATTACGGTATATCTGTTTAATTTGTGGCTGTGTTAATTCTTTGAAATTGGCTTTTGACCAATGTTAAAAGATATGTTGTAATTATTGCCAATATAGAATAATATCTTACTAATATTATAAATGTGAAAGTTTGTGTTTGTTTGTTTGTTTATTTGTTTGTTTGTTTGAAGTTCAATCACACATAAACTACTGGACTGATTAGGCTGAAATTTGGCATGTTGATAGCTCACATTCCCGATTAACATATAGGCATATTTTTATCTCAAAAATCCTTTCGGGCTCCCAGTGGCTCTAGAGGTTCCCATGTTAACCTTATGAGTACTCATATTTAAATGGAATTAAAGAATTTAGTCAGCTGTTTTGACTAAAAAGGTTGGTTCTATGATATGCAAAGGCATTAAAAGTTATAAGATTTACCAACAGGATGCAGCACTATTATTTTATTTTTCATTTTTATGAAAACAGCTAATTTGAACTAAGCAGCAACAAAAAACTGTGATACACAATGAGAACTGTCTGTTTACAACTAATTATGTTTATGTTTTTAATTTCACGAATAATTTGTGATATTTTGTGAATCTTTAATAATTTATTTTTTTCTATTGTTTGGGTGAAGTGGTAGAACATTATGGCTATGGTAGATGTGTAATATTATAGTATACCGTAAATTTAAAGAAACAAATTTTATCATTCTTTGTCCTCCCTCATTGCAAACGCTAAGCTTGAGTATAACTGTATTAAGCATTTTATACTTATATGCTACTTCCTTACGAAGGACGGGTACTCTGCTAGTAGAATAAGAAAGTCTAATCCAATGGCATTTTATTCTGTCCCATATAAGGTAACACAAGCGCTTACAATATTTTTTGCATTCATTGACAACAGCTGTTTGTTTGTATACGTTTAGCTTTTGCAGTTCTAACCTAAAATAAAATGTTCTGTCTAGTTAGTAAGACTGTGGAACTTGTGTGCAGTTTAAAATGTAGTGACTTTTTCATACTGAAATGGAATCAAGGAATTTAAGGATGTTAAATCTATGTGTAGCTTCAATCCTTCCAAATGTAGGCCTACTTAGTAGTTATACTTCTCCTAATTCAAACATCCAAGGATCAAGTAAGTCTAGGTTAGATTAAGTTCACAAGCCAGTTGGAGACATTAAAGTACAAGTCCTGTAATTATTGTAAATTAATATTCTAACACTAATGACACAGACAACTATACTACTCCCATATAGTGGGAGATTCTTTGGTAGTTTTGATGAAATTAACCATTTTAGTGAACAGCCCACAGTGAAAACCTAACAATTGAAGGAAACATTCAACATTATCTCAATCTGTAGGAAATTCAATATTGAAGTAGACAAAGGTGCTTCATTGACAAGGGTTATGAGGCTATTTTTTATTATAGCCTATGAAGTTTTAGGAACATCTTATCCACCAAATATGAACATCGTAAGCACCGGGAAGCAGAAAAAGGTTAAAACAAAGTATCTTAAGTAGCTTTTTTATTATAAAAAAAATGTGTTTTTGTTTTAGGCGTAAACGGTTCTTATGCTTTTTTTTAAGTCTTCTAACTCGCTAGACTGTATTTAGAGAGGTGATAGGGGTAGTTAGATAAACGTGAAATATATTGAATACAAGTTTTTTATCGGCTCATAAATAAACATAAGTCACAAACCGATCAAATCTTGATAAACTCTTACAATATTTATAGGCAGACGGAGGGAAAAGTCGGAGTAATTATAGTTTAAAAAGTTGGCAACTTTCCAGCATACCGTGACGTTAGTTGGCTGTTCTACTATTCTTCTACTACTCTACGTTACAGGTTTGTTTGGCAATCATAAACACGAAGATTCAAACTTGCCAACCCTGATTTAACGATACTTTTATTGGGAGAAAATATAGAATTACATTTCACGTATTTGATCTTATTTAGAAAATTGAAATCAAACGTTTTTTATTTTAAAACCAACACTTTTTGTTACACCTTCAAACCCCTCAGAATTTTTCTGTTATATTCGACCGTTTACAATTGCAGTTGTACCAACTTGACAAATATTTCGATCTCTTCACTTGATAGAATCCATTCAACCGCACACTCCAAGACAGCTGAAATATTTCTTCTTTGGGGAAAGATAAAATATTATTCATATTTGACATCCATTGGAAATTTATCTTCCTGACCTATCTAAGAGATTTATTTCAACGTTTGACATTTTCTTTAAATTTTGCTATTTTACTTCTGTGTAAAAATGACGTTTTGTGTAGGTGGTGTTTACCTTTTTTGTAATTTAATTTGTTAAAGTAAATATTAATTTTACCTTTAGAATAGCTTGAGAAACTCAATTTTATCTTAAAATTAAACAAAATATTTTTCTGTAACATAAATACAGTACTCTAATCTACAAAAAATTAACACAGTTACAAATAGTAAAAATGCAATATAATACATGTGTAGTTATTATCCCAACAAACAGTAAGGTTAATGATTTATGTTTTTAATGTGTATTACGTAGAGTAGGCCTGCCCATAATATATTATTTTCTGTTTAGTTAGATATGAATATATATGATTTATATTTATTAAATTGGTGTGTAGGTGCCACAATAGTAAATACAATATTAAAATAAAACGGCTAGCACAGTACATTGCATTAATACCCTACAACCCTAAAATGTTCTGTATAACATGCTTAGGCATAAATAGAATATAAAAATACAGATAAAAATTACGAATTTGTAAATTAAACTGAAATTTAAACTCTACGGAGTTCCCGATGCGTAACTATTCGGTAAGGAACTTTCCTTTCGGACTTTCTTTTCAATTTATTGTCAAAGTTTTTATCTCTTTTCGCTCGGGTGGTTTTATAAGCTAACTAGACTTAGGTAATAAATTTTAACAAGAGGCGTGTTAACTTTATCTCTGCTTTTGGTAATTATTAAACAATTCTTTAGAAATTTGACTCTGGTCCGTTTTAACAAACTCATAAAACTTAGTTTGAAAAAATACTATCCTATCTGCTGCATGATGAAAATTAGTAGTGTAAATTAGTTTTTTCAATAACTTCCATATCGGTTAAGAAAGGGATTTTATTTGATTTGAAATAATGTTCAGAGAAATCGGAGACTACGTCAACATTGTACCAACTGAATCATCCCAGACGGATATTTGAGGTCGGCGAGATTCAAAACGTTTATTTAAGATAATTGAGTTTATTCAGACCAAACTCAACAATCTTCGCGTTTAGTTTTGTGGTTGAAGGATAAAGATAAGTTTAACAAACAAAAATAGTAATTATTGGTTGTAGTGGTTGTTTTACAGCTTTTAATCGTACACAAAAATAAAAGGTAAAAGTTTTTTTTATAAACTTTACCGTTTTGACGATGCTGTTACCCCTCCTTCCAGTACAGTATTCTTATTATTTCTTAGTATTCATAAAAACTTATTCAGGTTTCGATTAAGTCATTTTACACAAATTACCCCCTTACGTTATGTTACGTTAAGTTACGTCGATGTTACTATGGCGTCCTTCGATAGAGCTCTTACACCAAAAATAAAAATAATTAATTTCGACACATCGTTTGTAAAAATCAGTCCATTTGGAGGAGTAGTGTTTCGTAGAAATCACCTTCTCGTATTATTGAAAAGGATTTTAAAATGAATTGCTTGGAAGCGATGTTAACGTTACTTTTAACAATATCAATAATATATATCAGATAGTAAATTTGTACATATAAGTTTCAAAAAAGTTACCACCTGACGGAAAGGGCCAAGAGACGTAGAACTTTATTAATATCTATTATCTGCTCACTTAATCCTACTTCTGAAACTAAAGTTGATCTAATACAGGTTTCATAACCTTTGCACTTAAATGTATTTTTCAAATACTAAGTATATATAGAACCTTTATATTCAGAAAATAAATACCTTAACGCGAATATGTTGTACCAAATCGACAGGTTCTCAGCGTAATCATTGCCTGTCTGGCGAGCAAGGCAGGTGCTTCAAGGGTAAGTTAATTAAAAGAACCAATCAGGCGTCACAGACTTGGTCTTTTAGCCAAAGTTAAGTTTAAACTGCATTTAATTTGGTGATAAAGGCTTAGCACGGATAAAGAGGATGGAGAATACCATATCTAAAATTAGCTTTAAATAAAAAATACTTAAATTATTATTTTTTATCAAATAGTCCAAGCGGAGTTCTTAGTCTTAAAATATGAAACACATTTAAACGGTGTCTTCTTTTACTATAAATAAATTAAGGTTGCAATAGAAAAAAAATTAAATACTTACCGTGAAATTTTTGCACGTAATAAAAAAAAACCATCACATCAAACTACAATGTATTTATTAGTACGCGACTACGTAAATGTAGATGTTCTGTTTGCATATCGTACTGAACAATATGTAGCGTTATATAAATAATATTAATTAAGCAAAGATTACCCTTTTCCTTACGGTTCAGAGAACCAGAAATATATAAGGGGTGGATCACGCCTAGAAACTAAATTTACCGTGGATGTAGTCATAGAATTAATTAATAGTAGGACATGAAACATTGTTATTGTCTCCTTCTTTTCTTCTGTGATACAATTTAGATTCATTGTCTACAAACTTTTATAATACACGACTATTCTAGCGATTTCTTTTTGTCCTATGACGTTAGACACGAGCCCGGGATTGTTAGCGAATTTCCCATATAGGGAATAAGCTATTACCGTAGTACTTATGGTAACACCTGGACGCGGGACCGATTTTTTTTTTCGTTTTGAGGTCCCTAGAGGCCAAAAACACCATCCGTTCAAATTCATATATATATATATATATATATATATATATATATATATATATATATATATATATATATGTGTGTGTGTCCGTCAGCACGATAACTCGAGCAAAAATGATCCGATTTTGATGAAATTTGGTACAAACGTGTAAACCTACGTTTATTTGAACGAGTTCGCGATCCAGCATGATCGGACCATGGGAACGGGTGTTTACGGGGGGTTTTATGGGGTAAAAATAGGTTTTTCCCATTTTTGACCCAAAAAACACAAAATTTAGCAATTTATTTCCAAACCATTTTTTAGAGCTTAAAAAAACAAATAATTTAGTATATTGAAGCGTTATTATGTGCCTAATGGTTACGGAGAAAATTCCAAAAGATTGTAAATTTAAAATTCCCATGTTATTCTTATGGAGAATTAGTAAACTGTTGTAGTTTGCTTGTTTATGAACATATTTTGATCAAATTTGGAAAATGTTTTTATTTCTTACTAACTATTAACATTTAAAAAAAAAAACAGTTTTACCCTCCCTGATGCAGCAAACCTAAGTACTTGTTAAACTAATTCTATTTAAATCGGGAATAAATGCTATATTTTTAAGTAGACAGTTCAGTGTAAATCCAATCAGTCAAATGGAAATTCGCTTAGTCTGCAGGTTTGCTGCGGTGGGGGTATTTTTCACATTACTTCAGGCTAGACCTAGAGGTTGCGGCATTATCATTTAGATATCCATTGGTGATTTGGCGGGATTTGAACCCGGGACCTCAGGCACCAAAGTCCCGCGCTCTAACCACTAGACCAGACCTTATACTCAGCAATTAATAATACTATAATTACAAAGTATATAATTCATATTTGAATACGATAAAAACTGTGATTACGGAAACTAGGGCCAAGACCAGTTATATTTAGTTCTAATGAGTATTTTGTTTTTACATTTTAACCAAGTTTTCACATTTATCTTACTATAAATCTCTACAATGTAAGCTACCGAATCCAAAAGTCCTCTAGAACATGCACTTAGACAGAACAATGTTAAACCCTTCATTAATGTTAATGTTAAAACTACAAAAACATTTGTGTTCGAATTACATTTTTTCTGTTCGCAATATTATGCAGACTTGTGTACTACATGTATAGTAAGCATATTTTCCGTGTTATGATACGAATTACCCACCAAATCCGCACATTAGCAGGCAGAACTACAGCGGGAATGTTACACCAAGGGGTTGTTAGGGATATTTATAGCTCAGTATTGCCAACCGCAAAATTCACCGAATACAATTTCCCTTTTTTGTATAAAATGTCCCATCTTAGCTCCTTTCGTGTTATTTTTTTGTAACACAACATTTTAAGTTTGTATATGAAGATAATACAATGTTTACGAAATCATACAGATATTTACTCATAAAATTTTATTATTCAAGTTTTTATGTATTAGTACAAAATATAATGTACAGTTCTAGATTTTTTTTATATAGGCCCCCATTTTTCAATACTTTCGATTTTTAAATGGCTTTGCTAAGGTTTGGAACCATTTAAAAATCTTTTTGGAAAAGGAAAATTTTTAAATTGTAACAATACATGGATTGTGTTGTGTAATGGTTGTTGCCATTATACATTCGGAACATCTTACATTACATTTAAAATGTTTGTTCCTAACAAATTTGCTTTTGTTACAGATTGGTCTACAGTTACCAGAGAATTAGAGGTAATTATAAAACCAATTTTGCTATAGAATATATTAAAATGTGTGCGCTATTATTGTAAATGTAACGAGTATTAGAACAAACCCGTTATGTCCTTTGTCAATGTCTATTATAAATAAATATAGGCAACTTGGAGGGACAGCAGCTAGTTAAACCAGTTAAACTATCTTATATTTTGTTGCTTATGTTTTGACGAATCTCTTAAATAGTTAATTACGAAAAAATATACAGGGTGATTGATATAAGTTAGTTAAGTAAGTTAATATAAGCTACTCATTTAGAAGTTACAGCGTGTTAAAACTAAGAAAAAATGACTTGCTGTGTACATTCTGCGCCATGTAGCTTCTATACGAGTAGGTTTAGAGAGAAAATGCTGAGAGTACATGTCTTAAAATTGCATCTACATTCTAAACAGACCATTAAAATCATAAAAAATATTGAATCCATCATTTCAAAAATGGCCGTATCAGTCAGTTTTTCTTTTAACACGCTGTAACTCCTAAATGAGTAGCTTTAGAAAAAATCCAAGGTTAAAAACATTTTTAAATGGCATTTACTTTCTAAATAAATCATTAAATATAGGGGTTTCCATAAGAAAAATCAAAGTTGGTGGCCATAATGAAAATATGGCGGCTAATTTTTTTTTCAACTTGACCAAAACATTTTAAATAAAAAATCCAAGGCAGTTATAATTTAGCATTTTTTTCATATCTCTTATAACTTTGGAATAAAACAGCTGGCACACTTATATCAATCACCCTGTATGTATCACTATCTAAATATATAAAAGGCAAAGCCCTCACTGACTCACTCACTCACTCACTCATCACTAATTCTCCCACTTCCCATTTACCTAGGAGGCTGAAATTCGGTACATCAATTCTTTGGGCATTAAATAGGAAAACTAAGTAGTTTTTATTCTGATCGGGCTTTCGGGCTCCACCCCAGTGGCTCTGGAGTTTCCCATGTTCCTTATGAGAACTCATATTTAAATGGAATTAATGAATCTTATCAGCTGTTTCAATTAAACAAGTTGGTTCTGTTCTATGATGTTCAATAGCATTAAAGTTACAAGGATTACCGACAGGGTGCAGCACTATTATTTTTTTTAATTTATGACTACAGCCAATTTGCAACCATAAGGTGAGTGAGCGTAGCGAACGAACTTAAACCTGGAAGCGAGTTAGCGTAGCGAACGAGCTCCAACATAAAGGTGAGTGAGCGTAGCGAACGAACTTCAACCAGGATGTGATTGAGCCATGTGAACAGGCTCACTTGTGAAGTTAAACGGGGCAAAGCCCGCGGGTACAGCTAGTCTATATATAAAGCCAAAAGTACCCATGAACTTTTGAGAAAACTACAAGTCACACCCCCATAAACCATATACTTAAAATGTTCGTCATGACGAGAAACCTTGCGCAAAATTATCCATTATTTCATAAATTGCCCTATAAGGTCGTAATTGCTTTCCAAAGGAAACTTTCCATTTACCTAATGTTAAAAATACCTCAGCTGTTATTATTTGTTCGTATTACCATTACTGTATTCTGTTTTGTTTATTTTATCTTAACTTAACCAATCAATAGTTTTATTAATATAATACTAATGTAGTAAAACGGGGTGGAGCAGCCCGTGGGTAACAGCTAGTTGTAAGTAATAATATTTTGAAAAAAATGTTATATGTAATAGCTGTTTGTTTATAAATTATTTCCAATTTGAATCCTTTTCAAGTTATTTCATTGACATGACAAAACAATAATTAATTACACACGCTTCCATTGATATATTGTTTGTATAGGTCCCTGTTGCTAAATAGCCTACTACTAAATTAGTACTAAATTAGTTTCTGTCGACAAAGTCACTCTGAACGTAGTAAAAACGGTAGTAAAGACTTGTTGCTTTTTAGCACTTTCTTAGCATCTAATCTCGTTAATTTGTGCTCAAGAAAATTAAAATACACCGAAGGTAAATTAAACTCGGCCATAAAACTAAGTTGGCAACCATGTTTCCGCATGTTTCCCTGCATCTTCCGCAATAACATTTAAACTTTTCCACTTAACATTATCCTGTACACTCTGGAGAGCCAGACATTTATTTAACTCCTGGTTAACCCCTTTCACCCTACTAGCTAGGTCGTTCTTGTATGGAATTGGAAACTTACAAGTCCTAACATTGGTCAAGTACTATGTAAATGCACATTAATTTATCTAATACACATAATGCCCCCGTCGCAGCAAACCCGCAGACCAAGCAAATTTTAATTTGCCTAATTGGATTTACACTAAAATGTCTCCCATAAAAATGTCAAATGTATTCCCTATTTAAATAGCATAAGTTTAACGAGTATGCTAGGTTTGCTGCAACAGGGAGGGAAAAAGGTGAATTTTTTGTAAAATGTTAATAGTTTAGTATTAAATAAATGTATTTTCCAAATGTGAACAAAATATGCTCATAAACAAGCAAACAACAACAGTTTACTTATTCTCCATAAGAATAACAAGGGAATTTTAAATTTACATTTTTTTGTAATTTTCTCCGTAACCATTAGGCGCATAATAACGCTTCAATATACTAAATAATTTGTTTTTACGCTCTACAAAATATTTGAAAGAATTTTATGTTTTTAGGGTCAAAAATGAGAAAAGCCGATTTTTACCCCATAAAACGACCTATAAACCCCCGTTCCCATGGTAGGTTTACACGTGTATACCAAATTTGCTCAAAATAGGATAATTTTTGCTCGAGTGTGTTGTTTTCCACAAGGTTACCGATTCATAATTTTCCTTCCAATTCACACGCGTGGTTCAGAGTGAAATTCAACCTCTCCTCATGTTACTCTCTCTATCCCTCTTCCCCTGAGGGTTGTGTACAATGTACAATGTACGGTGTCAGCAAACAGCCTGAACAAGACTGAACGTGTATAAACTGTCATGTGAAAACAACGTCGAACTGTTGAAATAATCTGTGACATTCGGCCACATCATTTATGTGTTGTATTTTTCAACGAAAATCCCTCTATTCAATCAAAATCTTCAAAAAACCATTATATTTGCGTTTGGGGAGCTGGTCTAGTGGTTAGAGCGCGGGACTTCGGTTCCATAGTTCCCGGGTTCAAATCCCGCCAAATCACCAATGGATTTTATCCATGTGATAATGTCGCAACCCCTAGGTCTAGCCAGAAGTAATGTGAAAAACAATTCCGGGCTCGTACCCAGCGTCCTAGGGAAAAATTATATTTGCGTTTTTTAGCTGAGTATAGATTAATTGTGCAAAACTAATTGATATAAGCACTTCAATGTGACAAGAAAATCTTGGATATACGTAACTTTCTTCTAACAGGCTAGAACTGTTTAAAGGTTAAACAAAACAAAGTTTTATTTTGAAATAAGTGTCTTTAATCCGTGATACATGTTTTTATGGTATTCCTAAAACTGTATATTATTTCAATGTTTAAATCACAACTTAAAATCCCAAGACAATTGTTTACAAGACAATCCTACAAGCGTCCCATTGTTTCTCATTGTTTCATAATAATTTCTCAGATCTCTCACGGGAATGATTCTTAGCAACGAGATAAACTTTTCGTTCTCTACAAGTACCTTGTGTTTCATTCAAAAAAGAATTTTGTAGAGGTTGCATAGCTCGAGAATTACTAACA
The DNA here is from genome assembly GCF_028750875.1 of Macrosteles quadrilineatus. Taxonomy (NCBI): domain Eukaryota; kingdom Metazoa; phylum Arthropoda; class Insecta; order Hemiptera; family Cicadellidae; genus Macrosteles; species Macrosteles quadrilineatus. The sequence continues at coordinate 10,799,152 of NW_026542601.1, read as the reverse complement.
TGTTGTAACGGGAATAACTTAAGAAGATTTTAATATCGGATATAGAATCATAAAAATGTGGACATACATATTTTATGATTAGACACGCCACGGAACAGACTACAAAATTACAAAACTCTAGGACCAGTCGATGAATAGTAGTTTACGCAACGATTGCGTGAAGATAGTGTTAACGACACTAGTAGAAAATTTAAGGTACGAGCCTTGGCGGGTGCCTTAAAAACTTCTACGAGTGTCTTTAGAAGAGTGTATTTACGCGAGTTGCGTACAATACTTGCGAGGTACGACAGTGTTTGAATTACTAAAATCACTACTCAAAACTTCTAAGAGAGGTTATGTATTCGTTTATTACCTCTCATTGCCACTGCAACGAAACATTGTACCAACCCCAAACACCAATTGCACCACTCAACAATTAAATTGGCCTGAACAGCTGGTTAGTTGAAGTTCGAATCATAAACATTTTCCTTCTTTTTCTCTCAATCCTTGAACCTCGTTGGTCCGTTATCCATTTTTTAAAGTGAAACTATGCTGTTGTGTGAAACTTAAAAATTCTAAGAACTAAACTGAAACACTATTTTTTTAAAGTCTTCAAACTAATTTCACCTTATTGAAGCAGCTTAATTCTAAAAAGGACTGGTAAAAGATAGACGCATCAGAATCGATAGAACACCCACCATCAGTGACAAATGTTTAGACTTGGAGGGGAAACATCACCTGGGGGACATTGTGTGTGGACAAATTGATCCAAGGAGCATTTCTTGGGAATACCGTCCTTACAGTAGTGCTGGGGGGGTGGGGGGGAGGTGCGATCCATCAATGCTTGGACAACACGGACAAATACAAGGAGAGGTAGTTTACAACGGTGAAAAACTACGCCCTTGACTTGAATAAAGTGTTTCCTTTGGTGTCAAGGCTGAAGGAATACTTCCGATCAATGAAGTTGAATTTATACCTTTGGTGTGCAGTAAAGACTACAACATAGTCTTGATATTGTTTTAAACTGGTAAACTCAAAACAGTGTACTTTCACAAAAATTATTATTAGAAATGAAAGATTGTTTGAGTTAATAAGCCTTGATTATGTTTAAGAATGTTAAAAAAAACTGTTGTAATTGACAACTACGGTATTTCAGCAAACACAGGGAAATGATATGATCTAGTGGTAGAGCGTAGCACTTCTGTCACTAAGGTCCCGGGTTCAAATCCCGCTTATCACCAATGGAAAAGATGTAACAACTGAAATACAAGTTGATTAGTAAATAATATTTGAAATATTATAATTCACTTGGGTTTTTTTAAGTGTATCAAACTAAATAAACCAAAGCTCTTAAGACTTGAGTACTAAATCACAACACACTAGAAATCTAATGTATGATGAAAACTTCTCAATACTTGTAATAATATTAACAAAGATATATTTAAAAACCATTTCCATATTTATTAAATTTACAAAGAGTTCGAACATATAATTTTACTTATATTGCACATTTAACACGAATGTAATTTTTACAAAACTACAAGCCAAAAAAAAATTACTTACCCTAAATAAAACATGAAAATAATTCACATTCCAACAACAGAATTTTACATTACAACAAATGCATTGTTTTAATAATGGTATTTACTTCTTGAATTGGTAAAAAATGCTTTTTAAGATTTGTTAAATGTCTAACCACGTTTCGATTTTAAATAAAACAATATATATAATAAAGGTTGCACAATGTTGTTGATACAGTGATTATTTATTAATATCAATTTGAAAAATTTTATAAAAACAATTAACTAAATTTGTTAGTATTTTCAAGCACCTATATCCAGTGGGCAACCACCAGAGATGATAATATTAATCCCACAACACGAAGCACGTAAGGGATTTAGCCTCTCGTAAAACTGCCAGTGTGAAATATTTGTTTATTTCTTTCCTTTCCAAAATATATATTACTTTTAGGTTTTCAAAACTGTCAATAACAAAACAATTCAATTTGTAGCTTATGAGTTTGATAATCGTTTGATAAAAAAATAGCTAAAAAGCTAAGCAAATTAATACCTTTAGTAACTTAGCTATTGTAAGAATTTGCAAAATTGATGTTAGGTTTCGTTTTCCTTAAATAGTTGTAAAATTTTAGTTAGGACTAGAATAAAAACACATCCTACTGAAAAATACCCCCGTCGCAGCAAACCTGAAGACTACGAGAATTTCAACTTGTCTGATTACATTTTTACTAAAATATTTCCATAAATGTGATGCATACAACAGCGCTTGAATATACTAAAGTATGTATTTTTAAGCTCTACAAAATGGTTTGGAAAGAATTTGCAAAATATTTTGTTTTTAGGGTCAAAAATGGGAAAAATCCATTTTACTCCATAAAATTCCCCGATAAACCCCGTTCCCATGGTTTATGCTGGTTCACGAACACGTACGAATAAATGTAGGTTTATTCGTTTATACCGAATTTCACCTAAATCGGATCAATTGTTGCTCGAGTTATCGTATTAAGTTGTCATGGGACCTTTAAAACGAAAAAGTAATTCGGTCCGGGGTCCAGGTCTTACCATGAGACCTACGGTAATAGCCTATTCCTTATATGGGAAATTCGCTAATACAACTACAACACTTAACCAAGTCTGCTAAGTATTTCATTAGAATGTCAACCTACTTAAAACATAAAACGAAATGAGTTTTCACACCTTTCCAAAGCTCACTCTTTATGCCTGAAACACGTGCACTAAAGCACAACAATTTGCCCAGAGCCGGGGAGGAGGTTTATTTAGGATCAGCGGCGAGTTACACTTGTTATTGTTGAAACCTTCTATTGTTATTGTTGTCTGGCTTTTGTTATGCAAACTAACACCAATTGTGCTGTTTTAAACTCTCTGGCTTGTGTTCGATGTGCAAAACGTTTGTAAAGAATTAAATAAATGTACCTATGTTGGTTGTTTGTAGTATGGAAAGTACTAATTGCAATTAACCAATAAAAATTTAAAACATCTACGTTTGTTAGTTAGTTATAATATATCCCTATAATTGGCTTAGAGATTCAATATACGTTTGATAATCGGGTTATTTTTATTATATTTGATGTTGAGAATTTTATTATTTTTTTTAGAGGAGGTACAACATTTTGCAAGCATTTTTTTTACAAAGTCGTCGATTTACCGTGTTTGGTTAATTTTTGCCTTAAGTCATAGTTTTAACATGTTCCATTAGATAAATTTTAAGGAATCCTTTTGTTCGGTTTATAATGGGGTGAGATGGGTAACTACTTCATTCTTAACAATTTAAATCAAGTTTTAGCAAAAAAGTTGTATTGTATTCTAAACTATTGCATGTCCTTTGTTGTTACTGAACAAGAGAAAATCACGGTAGGTTTGAAATTAGGCTGACCTATCTTTTTATTGTATATATTTAACATACAGTAGGCCTACCTATATATGAATCGAATTAACTGAAGACAATCTAAAAATAGTCTGTTCACAATAACATTTCCAATGAGACGAAAAGTCTAGTTGCTGTTTTTAAAGTTAACATTTATACTGATGAAATTTACGTACTCTTATTTTTTTTTTTACTTTTTTAATGATTTTTTTTTAGATTTCCATCAAAATTTAAAAGAGCATTTAAAACTGTTCAAAGGCTTACAAAAACATAATACTAATATTACCATAGTTATACGATTGCACAGTCCTCCAAACAGATAAACAGTTTTGTGTCCGGACAACAAAAGGGTGTAATTTCGTACGTTGTGTTAGACAAGAAGTTACATACTTCACTGTAAATATGTCAGAACATCTCCGTGTTTTAGACATAAAGTTCATGTAACTTTATGAAGTTTACAAAGTTAAGCCAGTATTGTAAAGTTACACTTACTTCATGTAGTGTGGTGAACAGTACAATGCCAGGTGAAAATTAAAATTTGTTTTATTCAATTTATTTTGATGAATCTAAAATATGTTTAATTCAACAGAAAACTCAACTACTTATAGTATTGAATGTTCATTTAACACCAAAATGTAAAGTTTTGTTAATGTTTTATGGTTAGTTCTACTCTACTCACGTTTTTAATCTCCATCTATGATATTTAAAGAACAGCATTTATCCAATCATATTTGTCTACATGGCTGGACTTAATAGTAAACAATTATAGAAAATCAGAATAAGGTAAATCGTCCACAATTTCCAAATTTTAATCCATCTAACAGAATCATGGAACGTATTTCAGAAGTCTGTATTTTACACAATCTTTTTTGTAGTCTGGAAGGGATATGATGGTTCGTTTAACACAAACTGCAGTGTAATACATTTCTTCGATCTTCAGGTTATATTGAAATGTTACATTGTATATAGGATCAATGTATTTGGCTTGATCTTGTATTTGACGTGTTGTTTAATGTCTTGCTATAAATATAATCCAAGCTTCTCCCATAAGTAGGTTTAACAGTGCATTGTAAAGGATATGAGCATATTACATTATAAAAATTAGTTTCCAAAAAATGCTGCACAAAACATGACCAATCGTTATGTTTTTGTAGTAACTGGCTTCATTAAAGGGCAAAATTCTACCACATAGTTAAACATATTTTTTGCAGCTTTGAGGGAATCGGAAGTAAAACAGTGATAAGTAAAATACATAGTAGTAAATATTCACATAATTGTATTACTGTTTTAAAAGAAAATAACCATCAAATTATTTTAAAAAAAGCTAAACATTTATTACGAACACTAGGGGCATAGCCCTGAGCTGTTTAAGGGTCCATAAACTATTGCGTATCCTATTACGGTTAAATCTATTGGCATTAAATTAGTTAGGTAATCAAATAGTAGGTTTCCCTATAGGAACAACTAGTAATAACAGGAACAAACCTCAAAAACACTGTGACATCTACAAATAAATACATAGAACTGACGATAACTCAAATATGTCATATTCGAAAATGGTTTACCAATAAAAAGTTATTATATTGACAGTGCAACGGCGGGTTTCGGGTCACAACCGCCTTCATATGAGTGATACCACATATATGCTGTATCTGTTTTGCCTACCCGCGCCGTGTGGTAAATTCTGTAGTCGAATATTGATACAATGTTTTTAAAATGGTTATTCGTACGTACACAAAACCTGAGGTTAAATAATGCAATAATATTGGTTTCATTTACAGCTTTCTTCAGTAAATAATTTATTTCATCTAACTGAAAACAGGTTGTTATGTTTTTTGTTTAAAATTATATTATTGTTATACGAAAGATATTATTTAAGGGGATTAATTCGTTTTTTTAACAGTGTGTGTCTGTAAAAAGTTTGACGTACACTTGATAGTTAAAGATATTTAACCTTATGGATAATCTTTTAAATTATTCATTTTCTAAAGCATTTTTAAGACATAGATGGGGTTTTTAAAGACGTTTTTCATTGGGAACCTAGACAAAATTTTCGAATACAATTTTACTGAATCATAACTAATAAACAATAAAAAAGTATATATTCTTAATAAATAAAAGGTGTACCAGCAATTAAAAAACATACCGGTACCTAATTACTAGAATTTATTAACTATTCTTAAAGTAATATTTTTTCCTTTATACAGTACTAATTAGAGGCAAGGGAGGGTATTTAATGTACTATGTTGGCACCCCTGACACAATACGATCAGCTGACTCATTGTTGGTTTTTTTGTTGAGTCAGTCTCGTCATTATACCTGTTGTAGTCGTCTCGTGGCGTCTAGGTTGGTATTGTTTTGTAATTACAACCTTAGTTATCTATACATTTTATAGTATTATTTAAAATATGTTGGGACTTATTTTGTAATTAAAAAGGGTTTGATAGTTGTATACCTGTTAGGTTAACTATGTGCATTCAGGTAGGAAAATTTACGATTAAGCAGGTGTAGCAAGTTTTCTAGTGGTATTAAATATTCTGAATTTTAACTGCACCAATCATCTAATGCAACCCTGTATAGTTCACCTTTATAAACAAACTCTTATTTTAAAATCAAAAGCTGTGATTTCATCAAAGGTTTAAGTTCAGCATTAGATACTATACAGTAGACATGAACACAAGTTGGGGGCTACGCAAACAAAACTTTTTTGTTAAAATCAATTTTTTGTTAACACTTTTTTGAGGAGGTTAAAATTTGGAAATGTTACTTGTGGGATTTTCCTTCAAAGTTGGGAGCATTAAAAGCACGTAAATATATGTCTGAAAAGTAATTTCAAAAATAAAAACACGTAAAAGATTGAAGAAATTGAAAATTTTTTGGAAGTAGGTCGTTTTTGGGGGTGAAGGGGTAATACTTTCGGAAAACGCCCAAGGGATTTGAGGAAAATTTAATTCGTGACCATAAAAATGCATTCAACTCTTAGCCGTTCCTCATCCCTTCTCTTCTTCTTTTCTTCCTTTCTTTTTCTTACCGTTTTTGAATTATAGTCGTTTTACAAAAATGTATTTTTTATATTTAAAAGAATCCTCCATTTTGATTTTTTGGGGGGAGGGGTAAAATTTTAAATGTAACTTTTGGACATTTTTCTGGTGGTTTGTTGGAACCCATAATCGTCAAAAATTTCTGATATCTAGCTATTCTAGAAATGGGTAAACATTTGTATACCTGATCAGTTATTGAGTCAATGTAAATACCGAAAAGTGAATCCATTCCAATTTTGTTTTCCAATACAATGGATTCTAATTGTTTCATCTGATTTATTAAGAAATATCCAAGGAGTATTTAATTGGCGACTCCTCAACTTATAACATTTTCAGATTATTCTGTAAAGCCACTACAGTACCAGAATGCACAGTTAACATTCCCACGACAGACCTACAGAGATATCTCGCCATGGCCAGCTCGGCTCTGCGATTTAGTGTTTCAATAAAACGTTCCCAGCTGATATCAGAATTTACTGCCACAGCTGGGATTTTCCTCACGTATGGTCGTTGGCTGATTTCGCGGTTATACGCAGTATAGCTGTTTGAAATACCAATCGATGGTATAACATTGTAAAGTAGTACTTTACGTTAATCTGAGCAGTTTACGACAATGTATTTTAGAAATAAAAGTTGATCACTGCTACATGTTTGAAGTTTTATGGCAACGAAAAAGCTAGCGATTAACAAAATATTTTATTGAAAATATTAATCTCGGGATAGAAAGTGCAGGTGTATTTAACGTGATTTAGACAAGCTTACATTACTGTTTTACATAATTTAAAAAATACTATTACTAAAAATACTATATACTTACACATAGTATACACGTCTATTGAAAAACCAAGAATAGTTATTTTTGTAACTGGTGTGCAAAGTGGCAATTTTCTGCACTAGTGTGGGAAGTTTCTCGAGTGCAGCAAAGACAATTTGCACTCGTGTTACACATAATATTTTTCCTACAGTTATTACTGAGCATAGAAATAATTAGTCTTTCAAACACTATTTAACAAGTTTTTAGGTTAGGATAAATCCAAACTTTGGACGAAATGAGAAACGCTGCACCAGCTGATCGTTTGTATTATCTTTAAGTGTTGCCAACCTATTTTCAAGCGTACACGGATTACGTATATAATAAAAGCACACTGTTTTGTGTTGTTTGGTTGGAATACTAGTGCGGCAAAAAAGAGTGCGACAAAAGTAAGTAAATGCAGCAATTAGCTACATGGCGTGCTATAATCAATGCAAGAAAGCCCACTTTGTCAGGTAACTGTTGGAAAAATCATTTGTGCTTCTTTGTGTTCAAATTTTAATGTCACTATCGTGCAATCTGCAATAAAAAGCACGTGATACTCTTAAGTGTGCTATGTAGGTGTGAAAATATAAAGCAATAAAAATACTGAACAAACCGCAGCAGCTAACAACTAGAGACACGGTCTGGCAAATTAAAAACTTGAGGAATGAAGACGCTAGGGAATCCTTGTACACGTTTGCTTCTTTCAATTTTCTTAAATTTAAATGATATTCCACCCTTTATATTTTAAATTACCTACTGTACTTATATTCAATCATAATTTGTACAGTATGTTTTTAATTATTGACGCCCTCATAATAGTTGTACGTGTGCCACCACAGTTCACCTTTGACTGTGTTAAAAGTAAAATTTCATTACCATCTTTGACTTTTACCTGACACATGCTATAAATATTTTTATAATCATTAAACTACTTAGCTAGAAATTATTTTTTTTAATTTTTTATTTAATCTTCTTTCCAATCAGTGGAGTTATAAATAACTTTTACTGTGCAAAAACAGTGTAACCTATCTTACGCCTAGATACAATTTTTTCTAAGAATATAAAGCTCTTAAGGGTATTTTAAAGCTGAGTGAATGACCAAAAATACGAAATTATATAAGGCATGTTCTATAAATAATTTTCTTCTAATTATTTACGGGAATATCCTAGCATGTTTTGGGACCAGGAACTAACAAAACTGTCGTGACCAAACTCACTCTGAAACTTTGAAATACAAATAGCTGACAAAACACAAAATCGCCCATCAACTTCCCTTAGATTGCACTGCTCACGCAAATGTAAATTTCGTTTGGCTTGTTGTTGCAGAGGTAATACTATAAATTCAACAATATTTTAAAACCTTATGGATCAGCGGGAGGAGTTTCTTTACATCGCGAAAAGTAGTACAGTTTAAAACACTGCGGAATATCCATTAATTTAACCTTAAGACTAAGATAATTAATCATCAGTTTTGTATCTGTTCGATATAATGTAGTGTACGTTAAAATGTGTTGTCTGTTGTTTCGTGGTGATTCACCCTCTTTAAAACTGTTGCTACCCTTGAATTATAACAAAAATCCATTACACACTGTAATATTTACTTTAAAATAATAAAGGAAGATTACAAGAGCACCTAAAGTAACTGGACATTAAAAATTCATAAAAAATATGATTTACATTTTTAATAGGATTAGAAGTATTCTCGCAGTATTCAAAGTCAAAGTTCACTAATCTGGAACGGTTGGAATAGAGTGGCTATTGTGCTCACCTTCGAGACTGAAGGTTGCTAGTTCAATCCCGAGATATGTACTGGTCCCAGGCGTAATTTCTTGTTTACCTATCTATAATAGTGCTGTCTAACACAAGACCAAGATTTGGATCGGTAGCAAAAACACGTACAAAATGCCATTTGTGTAATAAAACGTCAATATATTTGTAGCGAAACGCACCTCCCTGATGTAGGGACGTTAGTTCAGGTAGGGGGTGTTCCCTAGAGACTAGGGAGCCGCCCCTTACTGGCACAAGCGTCGCTGAGGACGTCTTGATGTTAAATCTGCGTTGAAAATTAGCTCCCACCCTTGAGTGTTTATTATCTTCATTGGGGTAAAACTCGCTTTCGCGCAATTTAAACAAAGCTGCCAACGAAGTTATCAGGAGGGGAATTAGAAGTAAATAACTTGTTAAGTACACAGTTTTAGTCTGTGGATAGAAGTATACATCCCACTGTGTGTTTTAGAATCTAAAAAGAAGTCGTATGGGATCTCCGAAAACGTACTTAAAACACTATACAACACGTTTTTAGGTTAAGTATTAATAGTCAAAGGTTAAATCCAAACGTTGAACGAAATGGGAAACGCTGCAGCAGCTGATCGTAGTCGTAATATCTTTAAGTGTTGCCAACTTATTTTCAAGCGTACACTTATTACGTGCCTAATAAAAGTACACTGTTTGGTGTGGTTTGGTTGGAATACTGGAGTGTGGCAAAAAATGAGTGCGGCAAGTAAGTCAGTAAATGCAGCAATTAAGTACTTGTGCTATCATCAGTGTAAGGAAACTCACTTTGTAAGGTAACTGGAGGGGGGTTTTTTTTTTACTTGGCGTGTTAAACTGTCTCGTTGTATCTGTATTTATTTCTGTGTTTTGCTCTTTTTGATTTCGTAAAGTGATATTAAGTGAAATATTGCACCAAGTTGAACATTATTGAAATACCTACTTATATTTCAGAAAACAAGTTCTTGGGGACTTTAAGACCTCTCCATACTCCATTATCCACCATTTTACCTAATCAATAGAAATCAAAAACTAACACGAATCATTAGGTTGCATTTCGTTACTACCAGTGAAAGACGTTATAAGAATATCTCGAGCAAAATGAGTCAGTGAGAAGTAGAGCGAGTGAAGGAAAGTGTGAAAGACAACCACAAGTTTTCGGCGTTCACACTCTCAAAGTTGTCGTAACATTGAATTACTCTGAGATACAAACATTATACGCTATCAGTGTCATGACTAGGGTTACACTTGACTTATGTTTCTGACAACCGGAAATTAAGTTTATAAACTTCAACGTTTCAGCTGCGTACCCTCTTCTTTCCCCAATTTCCCTTACTCAGTGACGTTATCTGTGTATTTTACCTGTACAGTAGAGATTTTTTGATCCTGAACCATCCTGAACACGTTAGATGGCATTCGGGGTGGAACATTGGTGTATTTAGAGATCTCGAAGTAGATTTGTTTATTTTGATGTTTACATCCAACAATTTGTCTGTTCTAGCTCTACTCGGTACTCTACTTGTTTAGGTCGTGCTTGCACCAAAGAGTTCCTTAATTGCGCCAAGCCCTCAAAGGGTCCCAAAAACGTTCCTTAGTTGCGCCAAGCCCAAGCCAGGTAGGGGTGAGTTGCCGGCAGAAGGAATGTCCTTGTTTATGTGACATCCTAACCTAACTTAACCTATCCTAGTCTAACCTAACCTATTCAATTATAGTCAAAGAGGGCCGCCACTTGGTGCAGTTAATACACGTATCAGGTGGCTTCCTTGAGAGTAGATGGTGCAATTCAGGAATACCCGACTAGCTGTCCCTAGTTTAGGTAGGTCTGTTTTAAAGGGGAATTATTCTCTTTCAATTTTATTTTGATTTAAACGTTTTTACTAGCTCACTTTTTTGTCCTGTACGCATTTTGCAATAAATGTTAATTAATATTCTCAGTCTAATAGATACGTAAGCCAATAGCTAGGAAACCGCCTGAAGTAGGAATTATTCAAGAAAACTAGAGAATCGGGGGTTTTCTTTATCATTTTCCCAGTTAAATAATGTTTTAACGCCGTGATTTCCTACAGTACATTTATTTATCATCTAGAAATACAGTGCAATTTACTCTGTACTTTGGATAACTGGATGGATACAATTAGTGTTACACAATCATTGAGCTAAATATCTACCATCAATGAAGTTTTGGTTGAAATATGGTGTATTATTAACTAAATTCGACCACAAAATTGTGTTAATTTAAAATTGGATACCTATAGAATATCAAATACAAAATTCCTTGTAATGTCTATATCAGTACTGGAGCGTATTTATAGAACTGTCATATATTATGAGTTTCTTGTCGCGTTTCTCATTTAATGCAATGGGGTATAAAATTGCAACAGGGGTCATTTGGCGGAACATGACGTCAATATGTCTATGAGACACTTCCATCCGCAAACTGTTATGTGCATCATGTTCAATACAATCGTTATATACTAAGTATCAATGTTATTTATAACCTTGACATTCTATGCATCCAATAAGAATCAATAACAATAATATTAAAAGCAAATTTCCCTCAATATCTGTAAAACTGCAAAACATAATATTTACTTGTATTAGTGATTAGTAATCGAAAGCGTATGTAAACATTTAACGTGTAAAAATTCAATTCCACTCTAATATCCAATATCTATGTTCTTTAAGAAAAATGCCACGCCGCAGCAAACCTGCAGACTAAGCGAATTTCCATTTACCTGACTGGATTTATACTAACATAAATTTTATTTTAGATTTACTGCTACAGGTAAGGATTTTTATTGAAATTTTAGTGGCTTAGTATGAAGTAAACAAAATTGCCAAATTTGATTGAACCATATCAATAAACAAGCTAACTACAACAATTGATTTATCTCCCATAAGAATATCATGGGAATTTAAAACTTAAAAATTATTTGAATTGTATGCATAACCGTTTGTCCTACAACAACGCTTAGTTATACTAAATTACTTATTTTTAAAGCTCTACAAAATGGTCTGGAAATAAATTATGTTTTTAGGGTCAAAAATGAGAAAACCCAATTTTTACCCCATAGAACCCCCCATAAACCCCTGTTCCCATAGTCTGATCAAGCTGGCTCGCAAACTGTTCCAATAAATGTAGGTTTACACGTTTGTGTCAAATTTCATCAAAATTGAATCATTTTTCATCGAGTTATCGTGCTAAAACACATATATGAATTTGAACTGATGATGTTTTGATCTCTGGGGACCTCAAAACGAAAAATAAATCGGTGCCGCATCTAGGTCTTACCATGAGACCTACGGTAATAGCTTATCTTCTGTGAGACAAATTCGCTAAAATGAAAAACTTTGATAAATAATTTCCCCCATCCGGCAATATCTTGAACAAAAACATACACCAACCTAGTTGAAGATAAAATTCCCTAGGTTTTTTTTACATAAAATAAGATCGCTCCAAGTGTGTTAGTTAAACGATTACAGATCTTACATCCATATTATTGGAATAACACGTGTTCTTCACATTTAAAAGCTTAAAACATGCCAAGCGTTTGTAAATATACCAGTTTCTCAATTAAACTCCAATTCCAGGATCCCTGGAGTTGAGCCAACAGAGGGTTCAACCCCTGTACTTCATCATCCCCCCTGGAAACAAAAACATCCCTTACCAACCTTCCGGTAACGTACAACTCCCGCCTAAAGCTAACACTCTGGTCTTACTGATAAAATACACACTTTGATATCAAGTATCACACAACTATTTGCTTTCAACAAAATGTCTAGATTTGCTTATTTTTTTGTAGCAATACGTTTATAAGTACAGTAGTTGAATTTGAGTTCTTACATTGTAGCAAATTATAAAACACAACACAGCATAGGGTGATTTCTGGTTTTAGCTAGCACATCGGATAAGCAATTTGGTTTTCGTTTCATCAAAAAGTTTCTTAGAGTAATTTAGTTTCGAACCATGAATTTAGTTTCGTCAGCGAGTATAGTTTTAATAAATTTTTTAATGCTTTAAGTACCTAGGGAGCCAAGATTTTAATTTTAGGCTAGAGTATTTCGTAAATAATTGATAAATAATTTATCAATGTTGTAGATAGTGATTAATAAATTTATAAATTAATAACCCGTGAGAATAAAGTAAAACCAATTAAAGTATTTTTGGAAATGATTTACCTAAATATCTGTAGCTTTTTAACCTTACTAATGTATTTTTATAGAGGGTGTTCAAAAAAGGTGGGGACATAATTTACGTAGTGATTCCTTGGGTCATAATAAAGAGAAAATCAAGAATAAAATTTTTTTTCCAAAATCGCTTCGTTAATCAGATATCTGCCATTATGTTTTTTTTTACATAAAGATTTGTATCTTTGAATGTTTTTAACCGATCTTTATGAAACTTGGTATGTAAGTTAAGGTAGAAGAGACCCGTGTACAAAAGATTTAAAAATGGTGACCGTTTTAATTTTTAAACTTAGATTACTATATAAATGGCTGCTTGTATGAAAAAATAAGATAAGAAATAGTTGAAATATTACAATTTTTTGTTGTAAAATGGGGTAGAATAAGGTTAAGCTAGTCAGGTTTGCCCCATTTTACATATAAAAATCTTAATATTTCAGATTTTTCTTAGGGAGATAATAATGCTTAATAAAAGTGTTCTTGACATTTTTCCATACAACCAGCAATTTTTTTTTGTAATTTAAGTTTAAATAATTAAAATGGCTGCCATTTTGAAATTCTAAGTTGAATCAAGATGAATTGTTTTTCTAATACGGGTTTCTTGTACCGTAACATGCCCACCAAATGTCATAAATATTGGTTGAAGAAAATCAAAGAAAACATGTTTATATAAAAAATACAAAATGGTGGATATCTTGTTAACGAATTGATTTAGGAAAAAATGTTATTCATAATTTTTTATTTATTTTGACCCAAGGAATCACTACGTAAATTAATGTCCCCACCTTTTTTGAACACTGTTGTGTAATGTGTTTCATAATGAACTAGTCGGCTGAGTATAGTGGCATTTTAAATGCCCATAATAGTAAGACTTTCTTAATAGACAGTGTAGTAAATTATTAAAAGAATACTTCCTAATATCCACTTTTAGGAGTTATCCATAATTATACTAATAAGTTACTACTAGGTGCTATTTCATCCTTGTAATATTTCAGACCAATTTCAACTATTCATTTTAATCACTTATATTAAGTCTTTTACAATTGGATAAATATAATCATTTTCCAGAATTGAATTGCTGTACATTCGATAGCAGGAATCACCTAGCAACAGTCAATGAAATAACAAGCGCCTGCAGATACTCAGATGGTAACCGCATTACGCAGTCGTCTGGCAAATTAAAAACCAACCGAATCAAGGAGTTCCAATTTACCTGAGACCTAAGATGCTTTACGAATATTTTCTTATTTCCGTTCCGATTAAGCGAACCCACTTACAAATTGGCTAAAACCAACAATTTCGTTGAAAGCTTGAAAATCAATGTGGAAGTATATGTCTTTAAAAGGACTTTGACTTGTTAAATTTAATAATTTTAACAAATACTTAATGTACTTAATACAAATACTAAATTCAAACTTAATGAAGACCCAAGTATTAGAAGATATACCCAGAGGGTGACGAGCACCAAATCAGTAAAATATACTACATTAGTAAGTGAAACTTCTGTAGTTAATACACAAGAAGTATTCAACTACAGAAGTATTTTACTACTGGAGATTTGTTTGGAGAGCTCAAGTACAGGATGCTTCTTTAGTTGAAACTTCTGTAGTTTCTGTGAATACTCTGTTAGTTGTGCAGTCCCGCGCAGTACATAACCTCAAAATATAGAAATACTGCAATATTTATTTGTGTTTTGTGCAAATTAGTATTAAGCTTCAAGAGTTTTGTGTTGAAAATATTTTTTTATTGTTAAAACCTCCGTGTTCAAATAGTTAATTTGTTTAATTATTTCATTTTCATTTAATTTTATATTTTTAGCGAATTTCCCTATAGGGAAGTAGCTATTACCGTAGGTGGCACGGTAGACCTAGACCCGGGACCGATTTACTTTTTCATTTTGATGTCCCCAGAGGCCAAAAACACTATTCGTTCAAATTTTTATATATGTATATACGTCCGTGAACGCGATAACTTAAGTAATTTTTGTCCGATTTTGATGAAATTTGGTTTAAAGGTGTAAAGCGGGATAAACTTGAATGAGTTCGCGAACCACCACGATCAGACCATGGGAACGGGGCTTTACAGGGGGTTTTTTGGGGTAAAAAATTGGTTTTTCTCACTTTTGACCCTCAAAACACAAAATTTCCCAATTTCTCTTTAGACCTTTTAAAAGAGCTTAAAAAAAAAAATAGTATATAAAAGTATTTTTGTTCGATTATTAGTAACGAAGAAAATTAAAAAAATTGTAAATTTAAAATTCCCTTGTTATTCTTATGGAGAATATTGTCAAATGTAGTTTGCTTGTTTATGAATATATTTTGATCAAACTTGGCAAATTTATTTATTTTGTTTTAAGCTATCAATATTTTACTCAAAAACACACTTTATTAGTTTCCTTGTAGCAGCAAACCTAGGTACTCGTTAAACCTAATGTTATTAAAATATATTTAACTGAAATTCAATTCAGACAAATGGATATTCGCTTAGTCGGCAGGTTGGGGTATTTATATTTATTTTTATAATTTTGATTATAAAATTAATAGTTAAATATTAATTTATAAATATGCGGAGTTTATAAACATGCAATATCTAATTTACGTTAATCTTCACAGATTGAATTATTATTAGCTATTTTCAACCTCAATTAGGAAATATAGATGTAAATCATACATACACGATGTACTGTGTTAATTTATTTGTTTCAAATCGACAGCTACTCCTTCTTTATTATTATCTATTACATGCGCCCCACGTTTTTGGTTTTAAATCTTACAAGTATTATTTATTCTCTCCATATATTTAAAATTATTTTCTACTTTTTAGGACGTTTAAAAATGTGGTATTTTAAAAAATTATTTCATGTATAAATTAGTTTCTACTTTTTTGTTTATTTTTGTTTTACTAATAAAACAATAATAGGTAATTAATATTTCAATAGAGTCTCTCTTATCACGAACCGTACTGCATTTGGTGCATTCAATAAATAGTCTATGTAGGCATATTCAGCATAATCCATGGTTAAAATAAAAATATAATCTACTGAAAACAATAAACATGGTTAACCCTATTTAAAACTAAATACTCCATAACTTACACCTACTAGGGGGTAGGAGTACATTTTAGCACAAATTTATCATTAACTTACTAGTTTAGTACACAACTATACACTGGTGCACACCAACCTTAAATTTTCTCTGAAGAGTAATCTACAATACTCCTGGAGTAAAACACTCCTGAAGTTAGAATACTAAAATAGTGTATGTAGCAAATGAAGTCACTATTTTCCTACTACTTTAGTTATATACTATATTAGTTTGACTTTCTCCTGTTTGGTGCTCGTCACGTATATCTTCTAATAATTTAACAAGTCAAAGTCCTTTTAAAGACATATATTTCCAAATTGATTTTTAAGCTTTCAACGAAATCGTTGGTTTTAGCCAATTTGTAAGTGGGTTCGCTTAATCGGAACGGAAATAAGAAATATTCGCAAAGCATCTTAGGTCTCAGGTAAATTGGAACTCCTTGATTCGGTTGGTTTTTAATTTGCCAGACGACTGCGTAATGCGGTTACCATCTGAGTATCTGCAGGCGCTTGTTATTTCATTGGCTGTTGCTAGGTGGTTCCTGCTGTCGTCTTCTCCTAAACATCAATTTACAGCAATTTAGTTCTGGAACATGATAAGAATGTAATTTTTATCCAATTGTATAAGTTAATATAAGTTAATAAAATTATTGGTTGCAATTGGTATGAAATATCACTAGGATGAAATAGCACCTAGTAGTATTAGTATAGTCCATGGATCCAAAGGTGGAAATGAGGAAGTATTCTTTTAATAATTAACTGATGGGTAGTTCCTGCTGTCGTCTTCTCCTAAACATCAATTTACAGCAGTTTAACACAAAAATTAACTACTGAACATGATTAGAACATAATTTTTATCCAATTGTCTAAGACTTGATTTAAGTAATTAAAATGAATAGTTGCAATTGGTATGAAATATTACTAAGATGGAATAGCACCTAGTAACTTATTAGTATGGATAACTCTAAAGGTAGAAATTAGGAAGTTTTCTTTTAATATATTTACTACACTCTTTATAAAAAAAAATACTATTATGGGTGTTTAAAAAGCCACTACACTCAGTCGACTAGTTCATTATGAAAAACATTATAAATTTAGGTTTGAAAATAAGTGTTTCCATTTTAAATACCTATGAAATTCTACTCTTAATATTATTTTAATGACACTGGGGTTAAATAAATAGTCATTGCAGACGTTTTACAATTATATTGATGTAAATAGAATTATGATATTTCAAAGAAACATTCAAAACCCTAATCTTATTGTTGCTTTCTGTCCTTTTGTTAGTTATTGTATCTTTGTTCAGGTTAATAATCAATACAGTATTATATATAACACTGACTGTTTCACTTTTATATTTTAACGTATGTATACAATTGTAATGCAGTAGCAGTAGCGTTGGTCTGCCGTTATGAATACTGTGAATTCATACTAACAATGTTATGTGTTTTCATTACTAACAACTACGAATTGCATTTCTAGGGATAGCACCTCTTGATGTAAAAAAAAAACTCTTGCTATACAACTCCTCTTACCCTTCAACAGTATACTTGGCCCTTGTTGGATAATGGGATATGTTCGTTAACATTTTTACCTACGACCGTTTTTAAACTAGCCGTTTCTGTTCAGTTCTTAGAATTGTTAAGATTCACTTAACAGCATTGTTTACTTTAGCTTTGTACTTAACAAGACGAGTTAACTTAACCAATGAGGTTCAAGGATTGAGAGAAAATAAGTAAAATTGTAATGCTTCGAACTTGAAGTAATCAGCTGTTAAGATCAATTTAATTGTTAATAAGTGGTGCAATTAGTGGTTGGTACAATGATTCGTTGCATCACTGTCAATGGCAATGAGAGGTTGTAAAAGAAAACATAACCTATTTTAGAAATTATGAGTAGTGATTATTCAATATAAAAAAACCGTCGTAGGTAAAGTAGTGTACGCAAATCGCGTAAATAGTCTTAACGACTGTTTAATAGTTTTTACTCCCCAAGGATCGTACCTTAAATTTCTACTCGTGTCGTTAACACTATCTTTACGCGATCGTTGCGTAAACTAATATTAACGCACTCTTTTATTATATCCATTCTTTTAATTATACTTTGCTTAGTTAGCTCAATGCTTTCTCATGTAAACTAATTTCACCTTTTAAAACTAATACAACAATGAATGACAAAAACAGATGATTGAATTACTTTGCATCCTCGATTTCTATATAGTTTAATTTACACAATAGTTAATAAATATGCACAGGCCTATTACATGTGTATAACTCTAACCCCAAAGTAATGTCTACTCGAGTATAGCAGCCAAAGTCTTGTACCTAGTCGCCCTGGATAGCGTCCTGTGGGATGAGATGTAAGGCAACTTTCTCCCCCTAGGTACTAAATTATCCCCCCTCTCCCACTCCCTACACCTCTCGGCGGCTCCCCTTGTTTAACACGCCTACGGAACACCCTGCAAATCCCATAACCCCCATACACTAATGGTAATGGGGTTTGTATGAAGTCACTTAATGGGATTGTACTTAGTTTATTTTATGCTTATACTAGCTGTACCCGCGGGCTTTGCCCCGTTTTACTTCATAAGTGAGCTCGTTCGCATGGCTCAATCAGGTCCTGGTTGAAGATCGTTCGCTACGCTCACTCACCTTTTTTAGGTTGGAGCTCGTTCGCTGCGCTCACTTGCCTTCAGATTAGCTCGTTCGCTACGCTCAGTCACCTTTTTTTGCAAATTAGCTGTTGTCATAAATTTAAAAAAAATAATAGTGCTGCACCCAGTTGGTAATCCTTGTAACTTTAATGCTATTGTACATCATAGAATAGAACCAACTTGTTTAATTGAAACAGCTGTTAAGATTCATTAATTCCATTTAAATATGAGTACTCATAAGGTTAACATGGGAAACTCCAGAGCCACTGGGGCGGAGCCCGAGAGTCCGATCAGAATAAAAACAACTTAGTTTTCCTATTTAATGCCTAAAGAATCAGTGTACCAAATTTCAGCCTCCTAGGTAAATGGGAAGTGGGAGAATTAGTGATGAGTGAGTGAGTGAGTCAGTCAGTCAGTCAGTCAGTGAGGGCTTTGCCTTATATATAGATTTCATGATTGTTATTGGATTTGAAAAAAAGTTTTCAATTAATCAAATAGAAAAAAACATTGCAGCACTTACACAAAAAAAATTAAGCAAAAATATAAAAATAATTAAAACTACAACGTGCGTAAAAATGGTGCAAATGGTGTAAATGTGGTGCGTAAAAATTAAGCACCACAAATAATAATGTAATACAACATGCTGAATATTTATCATAGTATATGTGTGTTAATTAATAAGTGGAATGTATTGTTGATGAGAACAAAATGATAGCGGATTAAAAATAATATTACTGGTTTTTATTGGAAGAAACACGCAAAATGGAAATATTAAAAATCTTATTAATTAAACATTTAATTTTTTTTAAATAATATTAAATAGCAAATAAATCCAAAAAGAATTATTCTGGAAATGTTTTTCAGAAAAAAAACCGGATATGTTACACAATTTAAGACATTAATCTCTTATGACTATTTATAAATCTATGAAAATAATATAGCCTATAACAACCAATAACCTGTAATTTGTAGTACCATACACTCTATACACACAAAAGTTAGACTCCAAAAGTTGGAGTAAATCGAAGTTTTGCTCTCATACGTAACCCGATGCATCTATATTTCACAAGAAAATATATTTTATGATTTTTTCTATATTAAAGCTACACTACAAATATTTCTTCATGTTATGTCATATTGGAGGGGTACTACGTCGTTTTGTTTTCATTTTTAGCTTTAATAGCATGATGCAAGTGTGGTTAAAAAAGAAAACAATCACTGAGGGATGGAAATTAGAGTTTCAATGGTTGATAATTAAAATACGTGTTATTATTAAAAAGGTTTTCCTTGAATCTATAATTTCAACAGTCACTAATTATCGTAAACAATGCGATGATTTAGACATTGGACGCAAGGATTCGCCGTTGATTGCTGCTATTGTCGCTTCATTACCGAGTAATTGTTTATAGGAATCCTTGTATTTTCAATAACTTTCGTTTCTTTATAATTAATTCCATAGAGTATCGTACACGTAACTCTGTATTGTTGACGGTCAATACGTGAAGCATTGGACTTTTATGTCCATTTGATTATAACTTTGAATATTTCACTGTTTTAATTTCTTGTAAATGTTTGTACAAATCGTAATCTTCTATTAAAATACCACTTCCTATGATTTTCGGAAAATCTTATTGTAAGACGAATATTTAACAAAAAATATCTGTACGTATTGTATTTCCAAATCCAGCTAAACTCAATATGTCAAGGGCATCACGACACATACAATATTTACACGGTTTACTATTCAGTTACAACGCATAATCAATGCTTAAATCCATCATGGCCGCCGACGAGGGTGGACGAGGGTTTCCTGAAAGACATCACCATATCAATGCCCGCGGAATAATTTCACTAAGAAACATCTTCACTTATTCCCTCTTGTCCCTATTTCATATGCACCCCGTTTCTTCTGCTACGGCCGCCACCTAAATCTATTCCATGGGTGGAGGATTTTCACCCTCATTGACCAAACCGACAAAAAAACGTATGAATAGAAATGATGTTTGGACATCACATTAGTTTTTTTACCTTAATTATATGGGCAGGATTTTGAATGTTCAGTATGTCCCTGTCTGTTGGTCTGCAGTAAAGGATGGTAATGGCCAGATTTTTGATGAGGGCAAGGATTCACACAAGAGGTTTAAAAACCTAGTAAATTTCGTAGTTAAAATGGTAAATCAATTTTAACTTCCTTAAAACCTTATTCCGATACAATATTTGAGTTTTTCAAAATCTGTTTGTGTTTCAGCTGTACGGGCCGATGGATCTATCACATGGCCGCCCCCGCTAGCCGCCGCCCCCGGAGCACGGCACTCCCGCCCTCGCCGCCCCAGAGTCACGTCCCCAGGCGGAAGTACTCCCTAGACCATGGGGAGACAGCCAGCGGCAGTCAGGCAGCATGGCGACATCCAGAGATAACACCGGCTCTGGCGGGGTCGTCCACGGCCCCTGCAGAGGAGAACGCGTTCCTAGCGAACAACAACGGAGAAGAAAACCAGAATATGCCTTTGGAAACTGCAGTGCTCAAGAAACACTCGTCCGTGGAGTCGGTGGACAACTACTTTTACGATTTCTTCGACAGAAACTGCAGTCCGAGTCCGACAGTTCCAGATAACGCGGAGAGTGTGGAGAAAGGTGCTACGAATAGAGTAAGAAACCTGAACGTGCGGCCGAGAAGCTGGGTGACCACCTCGAGGAGAGTGGAAGATCCAAGGAGAACGAGAAGGAGGCAAACCGATCCTTGCGGAAGGAACTTTCTGAGCGATTACGAACGAGCGTTGAGTTCACTTCTGTATCAGCCTTACGAGTGTAGGAACTCCAACGACGACTCTGACGTCGGATTTTGGATCTCGGACACCTACAGGGAGCCGTACTCCACCAGCTCTAGCTCCACCTCGTCCAGTTCACTAGGGGAGCTGATCCGCCGGTGGACCAATAAAGACCCGAGCCGTGCCGGCAACACCGCCGAGCGAAGTGGCAACACCGCGAGCAGTGACCCCGATACAGGCGTACCAACACAAACTGGTTCCCAGCGCCAGTCCGCGACGAGACATGGACCGGAGATGTTGGTGAACGTGCAGCCCGAGCGCGTGGAGCCCGCGGGGACGGACGAGGGAAGTGCGAGTGCTAGTGTGAGTGTCAACTGCTACAGGGCAGTTCCAGCAACAGTGTCAGCAGTGCCTAACATACAGTGTAATGTGTCTAACGTGAGGGTAGTGCCGCGGACCTACACGTCCACCGAGGCGCAGACCGACGACATCCTTGTAGACGTGAGGAACAGGGATAGAGAGCAGCGACGTAGAGAGAGACGCGAACGGAGACATCAGAGGAGGCTGGCTAATCATCTACACCCTCAGATGCAGACCACTGAGGTGTGGCATACTCCCATCCCTGAACCTGTAGACCGCCTCCCTGACCTACTCAACTCACACCTTCCACCCCCGTACTCCACACTGCCCATAGGTCTGCCGCCTCCTCTACCGCCACCCCCTGTGGTCACCACTGTCGGGACTTCGCCCCAGCCTGGACTGAGATTCCCCTTCGCCATCGTGCCTGTTGGACGGAGAAGGTATGTTAAGATTACTGTTTTTATATCCATAAATAGGTAGACCTTACAAAAAAGTAAATAACATTCGACACTGACTATGATTATTATCACTAAAGATTAAGGAAAAGCTGAGTCAAGGGTTCCGGATGTTCATTAGGCCGTTATCATTTACATTACATGATGTACGTCAGATTTTCGGAAACTATTAGCATGAGTGTGACAATAAGAAGTCCCCTGTCATTGTCACACGAGCACCCACAGGCGTTTCACCTGGAAGATTGGTTTCATAGATTCAATTAATTTCCAGAGTTGTTTTGAAAGATTGTTCTCTATAATGTTAATAACGTTAATCAGTTATAATGTAAACGTGTTTTACGTGGTTGAATCAATGATCAAATCATGACCGACAATGAATTTCTCAAACGAATTTAGCCTACGTTATTTTCCTGACATTCAATACCCAAATAAGCAAAACAATGCTTAATTGAAGACAATCAACCCCAGTGACGCGCGGATATTTGAATTGCAAACTGTTTACTGCTGATGGCAGAGCAATTTTCAACCCATCATCTCCTATTAAACTCTCAGATTTTCTCGTTCGACCTGACCTCGTAACCCTCATAGGTTCTTGTAATTTAGTTTCAACATTGAACATTGACTTGTAATCATAGTCAGTTGAATGGTGTGAAAAGTGTTACCATCATGGAAAACTGCAGTTAACGTATTATGTTATTTGTAAAGCCAAATTTAAAATGTATTATTGGAGATCAACGACTATTAATATCTAGAGTAACTACATGAAGATCATAGGAAAACATGCTCTAAGATTTGTCATTTGTATTGATGAAGCTTTTAAAATGTTCCTTTGCAGTTTAGAATTATGTAGACGTCTACTAGCAGTAAGTAACAGTATTCAAAGTCCATGTTTCAGTAGATCGGAAGGGAAAGTTATTAAACTTAACCTCATAGGCCTACTGTTTCTGGAAAATCTAGGGTTTTTATATTACCTCAAACTTCCTCAATTCGCTTACCATTCTGCTTTGTTACTAGGAAACTCCAACCGTTTCCAAATGCAACGAACTTTATTAGCTCAATGAGTCACTAAGGAAATCTCAAATATTACCAGATGGCAAATTTGCTAACGATAGTAGAAACTTGTTGGCTTAGAAAGATAGCCAACGAGTCAATAACCTCGTATCTTGTTTGTTTGGTAAATATCGAAACTGTCACAGCTAACGTTCTCATCTTTATCTTCGCTAACGAAGAGTGTTTTTCCCTCACAAAGACGTGTGTTTTGTGAGGAAAAGAAGAGAAAGTTTTGCGGAACCGTGTAACCATGTTGTTCGATCGAGGTCGGGAGATCAGTCTTCATCAGTCTTTGGAGTGGTTAGTAGAATGGTTTTATATGGTCTTTAACATCGATGTTCTTATTCTAATGCTGTAGGTGATTGGGTAAAACCAAAGCCCTAAGATGTTTTCAAATTCAAATTCGAGCCGTGACTGTACATATAGGGCTAATCATTAATCATATCTGTAACATTAACCAAATGGTTAAAACCTAGAACAGAAACTATAGTGCATCGATGAATGGCGCTGCAACCTAATCCAACATCAGAGTTCTCGCACATGATCCTTTGCAGAGGCGCGTTCTTTCAAAAGGAACACTTTTACCTCACTACAATTATTAATTAAACCCTTATTGTGTTAGGTAACATATGTGGCCTTAAACCAATGTGGTAACCAATGTGAAAGTAAACCGAAGGATTTATAATTTAATCTGATGGTAAACCCGATGAGACAATAAAACAATGAGATTTAAAATCCATAAGAAAATTCCACGTAAACCCATGGGTACGAGTCCTTTAATGGAATGAGTCCATGCGACATTAAACCTCTTAATACTGTTATACTGGAATTTATATAAAACCAGTTTCAAATGTCACTCTAGAAATAATACTACGGTGGTAGTTTAGCTGACAGCAAAAAAGAGAAATTTTATATATTTTGGTCCTTCGAGCCGGATATTTGGTTGTTCACAAAAGACTGTCCCCTTTCTCGTTTAAGGATGCAAGCCGGATTTAGATAGGCCTAAATCCTATGCAAAAAAATTAAGGACACACTTAAAACTCAATAGTAAGTCTTGTCCGTTATTTATAAATACTAGGGATTTCTTAAAAACATTAAGATATATAAGTCTCCTATATTCCGAAGTGTTATTTTATTGGACGACTCTGTGGTCCCAGCTGTGTTAAAAATCTCCGTGGAGGCAAGGAGGAAACTCAGACCATTTCTATGACTCAATTTGTGTCCATAGTAATCAAAACCACACAATTATGCGATGATAGTTCTGAAGATTACTCACGTGCAGGAATTCTTCTGCAATTCTACATGAAGTATCCAGGATACGCATAGACAAGGTGAAGGGTAAAAAGGGCAAGGCTGAACAAGAAGCTGATGCTTGTGGAGGTTAGGATGAATAGGTACGTTTTTTGGGTAATTGTAATGATTACTGTACCTTGAACCCTGATCAGCACTGACTCCGACTCGACCTGACCCTAGGAAGTTCAACACACATCCTTAGCCTTCGTCCAAGGACAAAGAAACAAGTATTAGGGAAGGAAGCAATGGCATGTTTTTAAAACATTGTTTATGTACTTATGTTATTACTATAGGTCGTCCATTTTTCGACTCGTTCAAAAATATGTAATGTACAGACTTCTCTACTTTAACCCCCCCCCCGTTTTAAGCTTTTGGTAATTAGTTTATACAAGTACCATATATTCATTACAAAATTATTTATTAGCCAAGAAAAATTTGCCTTAATAACTAAATCATGTTTATGGATTGGAGTTTCTTCCATTTTTTCTGTTTATATTTAGTTGCTGTTTCTTCACCAGCATGGCAACCCATGAGACCCATGTTAATTTTATTGATTTTAAACTACAGTAGTGCATCCTACTTTTTATCTATGATATAATACGTGAAGGCGATTTCTACGAAACACTACTCCGTTAATAATGGACTGGTTTTTACAAACGATGTGTCAAAATTAAGTTTTTTTTGTAGACGACCCCTTTCACCAATTCATGTAATAAAAGTCCTCGGGCTTTGCCCCACAGGCCATCAAAATCCCAATGTATTTCTAATGAAGAAAATATTTTGTTTACTAAACAGACGAATCATTTGTATTAATTACAGCTGTTCATTGTAAACACATGATACATACAATAACGTTCGTTTTCAGAATGAGTTCGTTATCAGTTTCGATAACTGGAGTGGAGTGATTGATTACATTATCTTTGAGTTGACTCTTTTGAGTCATAAAAATTTTTACTGTTATTCTTTTTTAAATAACGCCTGTAATACTTTGCTATTGCTCAAATTCGAGCAACAGGTGCGCTAGTGTTATTCTATTTTTTGCTTTGAAATTCCATAAACCTAATAAAATATTAATTTCCAATGGTTTACTTGATGAGTGCTTTAATAAATCAATTTGTTCCATTATGAGCCCATATCCTTAAAACTTTTTTTGCTGGATTTTGGAATACTGTACATTTAACAAACAGCCGTTGCCTACATTTAATGACTTTTAAAAAGAGACATTAGTAAAATAATTCAAGTTTGACATTGGTTTAATTAATAACGCAAGGATAATTATAGTGCAGTAAAACCTAGGAGAATGAAAACCACATTAATTAATTAAATTCTTTATTTAAAAAATATTCAGAATACTTAACCATAGAAATGGAAATTTTAGTTTGAAGATTCTATTTAGCTGAACACAACGGCGAAAACCCGACTCCAATAGCATGTTTCGTTCCAAAGTTACGATTTTTAAAAGTCTAAATTAAATCAATGACATTCCATAGTAGAGATTAATTTAAATACCCAAGGAAAATATCGCGAATGAATGGCGATAAGGGACCTTTAAAACCGATAAGATAACTGACACCTCATTCATACGTTATCTCTTTAAATGTTTAAAAATCTACCTCAATTATTGTTGTTATTTTATCAATACTGTATTCGCAATGCTGTAATTTTTGACTCAGTTGTCCGTTTGAGGTCGGGTTTGCGCCATTGTATTTGACTAACAAAGACATTTAATTTGATGTGTATACCAATTCATGCTTTAAGCATAAAGATTTTCATTTGGCACCTAGCGGGTCGTTCCCCTGAGGAGGTAGCGTATCAGTGAATATTTTTTAAATACTCTTTTATGACCAGTGACTTTGTTCCAAGTTTTAGAGTTCTGTCTTTATTATATTTTTAGAAATATTTAGCTATCTTGGGATTTTAAAAGCGTTAAAGTGTTAGAAAAGTATGCATTTTCCCTTTTAGTGACTCGGTAACCGTTCTCTTTTAACAAAACTATAAAGAGGATCATAAAATCTATATATTAACTAGCTGTTTGCCCGTTCTACGTACGGGAATCTTATAGTGAGTTGAAACCTTATATTCAGAACAGGAGTTGGTTTGCATATTTAGTGTGCATTTTTCTAGATATGCTGGCAAAACTATTACTGTATAGGAATACATATAAACCTTGGCAAATACAATACTGTATCTGACAGTTTCAAAGCCAAAACGAATGCTTCGCAATTATGTCACCCGATCGTGTTAGTCCATATTTTATATTAATGATAAAAGGAATTGCTTTATAGATCTATGATGCATAGCCCTAAGCTAGGCCTGTAATTGAAAGTTACTTTTCACACTGGTTAATAGTAATTAAAATATTGTATACAAGAGGTTAAGTTACCTTGATTCTGTCCAAGTAATCCTTAAGTCGTCATTAAAATGCATGGCCAGAGATCACCTCCTAGACTCAAACCCTGTACCCGCCGCCGTGTTGTAAATTAGTTGTGTGGCCATGCATTTGATCGTTTTTTGTTTGTGTACGTGTTATGTGTTACGTGTTTTTTAAGACTCATGACGACCTCCTAGGAGCGATTTTACGTTCAGCTTGACAATGATGCCATAGTCGTCGAAACCGGTCGCACTAATGACGACTTAAGAATTACTTGGACAGAATCAATGTATACAATTCATGAAGTAATATACACAAGATGAAGTAATTAAAATACTACCTCAACCTCACTACTGCACACTTTATTCGGGTTGAAAATGTCATTAACAAAGGTGCTCTTGTCTTTTCCACAAAACACTGAGAAATAAGGAAATAATGCGTTATTAACAGACATACACACACACAAATACAGAATTAAATTAGGGGTTTTACCACGCTTTAACCAAAGCAAATTACAAACAAAATAATTATTCGAAAGTTTTGAGTCAAATTTTATGATAATCGATTTAGGCCTGATCAAACTGTAAAATTTGTGTAAATCCGTTGGCAAATACATAAATAAGTAAATAAATACACAGCCCAAATTTCAATATGGGGAATTTCCCAACCCCGTTTTAATCAATTGATAAACTTGTCACGATTTGGATGGGAAAAGGGGACGCTCCACAAAAAGCGAAAACAATCCAAATCGGATTAAAAGTTTACAGATATCGGTACGTTCGATAGGTCGATTGATACGATTGTAACGTCAACACAGATATCGCTATTCAAATCGGTCCGAGTGTAAAATCCAATTGTTTATATATCCTGAACACGTCGCCAGCGGAGCGCTCATCTCTAATGTTTTCTGAGTTTTTTCATCCGAAAACAAAAACAGTCCAATTGAACAACAGTGGTTTTTTAATCAACTCCATAATGTATTCATTGGTTTAGTAAATAAATTGTTTTTAACATTTATAAGTTTATATTTGTCGAATGCCATTACCTCAACAAAACTAGATTTTGTAATCAAACTGGTCCTGATTTGTTTAATAGATTAATCAATATATTTGTTGAGAATCCAGTTTTATCCATCAAAATTATTGAGTTGGGGGCGCCACCTAGATGCGTATTTTAACCCAATTATGAGTGAAGGATGAGTGTAGAATGGTGTGAGATGATCTGTGTAGCTTTGTTACTGACTAAGATCAGCTGTTTAATTAGCCAGGATCATTAATTTCATGCCCAATGATCAGGTCCAGACTTTGAGGAATGTTAAGGATTTTGTTACTGAATTGAAACTATCTAATAAAATCACTCGTCCAAACGCATACATTACAGTTATATACAGTATCCTTATGGCTAAGTCGAAATCAATTTTACTGAAAAGCACGAAGACCACGTAGAACGATACTTGTTTCTCATCAGGCGTTTTTGGTTTCAAAAAGTTCTTTAAAATTCTGCAAATTCTGTAAAATTTACATTGAGGACTTAGGTCTTTCACTCGACCGTAAGGGGTGGGCATTAATTGCGCCAAACGACCTAAGTCAGGTAGTCGGATATTCCTGAATTGCGCCAACTACTCCAGGGAGCCACCCGATACGTTTATTTATTGTAAGTGGCGGCCCTTTTTGACTGTATAATTGAGTAAGTTAGGTGGGTTAGGTGGGTTTAGGTGGGTTAGGATAGGTTAGGATGACACGTAAACAAGGTTATTCCTTCTGTCGGCAACTCACCCCTACCACACAAAACATATATTTGCGCAACTATGGAACGTTTTTTAGGACCCTTCGAGGGCTTGGAGCAATTAAGGTACTCTATGGCGCAATTAATACACGACCTAAACTAGTAGAGTACCTGTTCAGGACCAAAACATCTCTACTGTACAGGTAAAAGGCACAGATAAAGTCACCTAAGTGATAGAGGAAATTGGGGAAAGAAGAGGGAACGCAGCTGAAACGTTGAAGTTTGTAAACTTAATTTCCGGTTGTCAGAAACATAAGTCAAGTGTAACCCTAGTCATGACACTGATAGCGTATAATGTTCGTATCTCACAGTAATTCAATGTTACGACAACTTTGAGAGTGTGAACCTAGGAGGATTAAAGTTTAATCCTCCTAGTGTGAACTCTAAAAACTTGCGGTTGTCTTTCACATTCCCCCCCTCTCTCTCTCTCTCTCTCTCTCTCTCTCTGACTCCTTTTCCTCAAGACATTCTTATAAAGTTTTTCACTGGTAGTACCGAAATAAGGTTAGGTTAGGTTAGGTTAGGCTGGGTTAGGTTAGGATGGCACGTAAACCAAGGGCATTCCTTATCTTGCAACTCACCCCTACCTGGCTTGGGCTTGGCATAACTAAGGAACTTTTTTGGGACCCTCTGAGGACTTGGCGCAATTAAGGAACTATTTAGCGCAATTAATGCACGACCATCGTAGGAGAGCCCACGTCTAAACGAGCTTCAGATTTTAAAATAGGGGCCTATTACTAATATAACCCAATCTTAGGCCATCGATAGATAAACCAAGACACCATTTCGCCAGATAATCCCAATTCTTTACACAAACACTTTACCTTATCTTATTACCACTGCGCTAGGTACCGGTAAAGTCGTGACTTGGTGAGGTAACTCTTACGTAATGGCGGACACGTTTTGTTTCGCAAATATCGAACTGGGATATGCCACAATTACAATCACAATGGAACCAGTTTAGCTGGGTGTGGGTAGCAGAGCCGGGCTCAGGCGTTACGTATGGTCGAAGATGTTTAAATAGATTGGTTAGTGTTGTTTAGAAATACAGTATCTTCTGTTTTTTAAAGTAGCCGTTTTAGTACAGTTCTTAGAATTGAAAAGTATCTCATAACAGCATTGTTTACTTTTATAACAGCATAGTTTTATTCATAACAACACGGGTAACGGACCAATGAGGTTCAAGGATTGAGAGAGGAGAAGCAAAATTGTAATGATTCGAAATTCAACTAATCAGCTGTTCAGGCCAATTTAATTGTTGATTGGCGCAATTAGTATTTGATACAATGTTTCGCTGAATCACTGTCAGTGGCAATTAGAGGTTATAAACAAAAACATAACCTTTCTTGGAAGTTATGAGTAGTGATTTTTAGTAATTAAAACACCGTCGTAGGTAAAGTAGTGTACGCAACTCGCGTAAATAGTGTTAACGACACTCGTAGAAGTTTTTAAGGCACTCGCCAAGGCTCGTACCTTAAATTTTCTACTCGTGTCGTTAACACTATCTTTACGCAATCGTTGCGTAAACTACTATTTTCTCAGCTCGTGTACATTAAGGGAAAATCTACGCATATTGTTAGAAAGATATTTTCCTGTAGATGTGCAGAATCCCTTTATAAATAAAATAGACGCAAACATAAGCATAACAAATGAATTTGAAACTTTAACATAAATTAACATTGGCCTTATGGGTTGCCATGTTGGTGACGAAATAACAACGGAATATAAACAGAAAATCAAAACAAATGGAAAGTTCCAATCATATGTTTTATTTACATTGTGGGGGGTAAATAGAGAAGTCTGTACATTACAGTAAATATTTTTGGTCGGGTTTTCGACCTCTGTTCATTTGAACCATTATAAAACGATGATTTGTGGGTGTTTTGTACCATAGATAAAACGTCTGTACTTATTGATTGTAGAAACTAAAGTACTACGGAAACCTAACCTTCATTGATTCCTTATCCTAATTACAATCAATTTAAATATAATGTTGTAGAGGTTCAGAGTTAGGTTTTTTTGCTTCGATATGTATAAAAGGAAAACATGTTTATTAGACAATTGTAAACTAAATACTTGTTATTTGAAAGAACGTGTGAAAGATTTTATAGATATTTGTCAGTGTTTAAAATATAGTTTTTAGAATGTGTGCACAAATAATTATTATTATCGTTACTGTAGTTGGAAATATATTATGTTTACCAGTTGAACGATTTGGAACTTTGTATGGCCTGACTAAATCAGTATTAATCGATTCTTATCTTAGGCTAACGTATGTAGGCTACGTTTCTAATTATATTTACTGATCAATTTAAAAAAAAAAAACCTTTTCGTTATAGGCTAGGCCTAGTATTTTATATTGGTATTTTGAACCTTTTCAATGTGATTTGAAACGTAAGGACTGTTTTACGCGCTTTCTACTGTACTAACCCGCAAAATTGAAACAAATTACTCTTCTCACACACAAATTCACACTTTTAAGGAAAATAATTGGGTTAATGGTGGCACCAGTGGTGTGGCTGCACTGATTAACTAAATGGGCGACACTGTGGTCGTGTAACTGAGAGTTATTACTTGACAACTAGAGTTACACAGTAGTTATGTCGTGTCTTACTTAGCGTTCCCATGATTAATTGTGACCTTTGAGTGGATGAGTTTGCCCCAGTTATGCTGTGGAGTATTATATAATTAAGTTCAGTTTTGTTTTAGTTGACAAAATAATTTATGGAAATTAGTTCACTTTGGGAGTTTTTCTGAGAATGAATTGGATCAAGCATTTCGTGGGTTTCAAATAAAAATAAGTGCCAAGGATCATTAGATCATGTAAATAAGAGTCACAGTTTGTTTAAAGTTCATATGGATACAAATTCTAGCTAATAGAAAGCTTAACGTATTTTTTCTATGTTGGACTCAATAAAGACAAATTGTAAGATTAATCAATTTAAATCCCGGTACAGTGGATAAACAGGTATTAAACGCTAGGTAGGAAGCGGTCAAATTTTATTTTTACATGTGAGATTTACAACATTTATTTGTCCATTGTGAATCATAACTTCTGCACAATCTTAAAGCTACACCCGAAATAGGATAATCAAAAATATTCCCTTATTGGCTTTTCTCTTTTTGTTTATTCATGTAAAAACGCGTACAAATTGAGCTTATTTGTTCAGACAACTAACTGTTGTAATCAATCGAGTCTGCAACACTACTTGAGGTAGCCTATTTGGTAACATATTCAATCAGAAAAGGACACAATGTAAAGATTACCTATAGGTACTCAAGTTAAATTTTTATTTGTCAACAAGAACTCGAGCTTGACTTGATATCAAAAACGCATAATATAACCAAGCAAATCATTAATTAGGTCACGATTAATTAGAAAGACGAAAATGTCCCATGGGATGTATTCAATGATAGATAGAGTTGCTACAAATGTGTATAATTATAGAACAAAATACGTGTTTTAAGCAACCGAAACTTTTGCCACCTATCAAAATATTCAACGCAACACACACCTCTGTTACAATGGTACAGCTGATATTTCACAGTAATTTAATAAAAGTGACGCGTTTTCCAAACAATAGATAGACATGTCTGCTGTCAACGGACAACGCTTGGATTGTAAACGTCAACCGGACAGCAGGAATTGGAATTGTTTTGGGGACATGGTGACGTATAAATATTGTTTTTTGACAACAGAAATATTTTCATTGTTGAAATACTTTCATTATTATTAGTGATCGAAATCTTCCTCCATTTTATTTACTATTAAAATGACATTTTGCGTTACATTAAACCTTTAAAATATAACAATGTATAATTAATTTACAATATCATTTTGTTACTCGTTGGAATCTTAAGCATTACAAGAATATAAAGCAGAATTATCTCTGCAATGCCTTTTGACGTGTTTAGATAGTTATTAGTAATTATATGCCAAATAGATTAAAAGTTCGATACATTATTGTTTTTTAAGAAATATTCTTGTTAATGTGTAATTTTATGTATCGCCATGAATACTTCCTCAAAATTTTTCTGTTAATGTGCATGAATACCATAGGCCTATATTACTTAAAATCCAATTATTATTTAAATTTCCCATGAATTTACTAGTGAAATTACAATCACGAAAACGTTAAGCATTATTACAATTCGGTCATATTTGGTTTAATAATTTGCCAATGAACTCACCCAAAACACACAATGAAAAGTTAATTAATCCGATTAAACTAAAACAACAGCAACTTTGACCAATCACATTCATTGGAAAACTAATATTGGTTTTTACACTGAAAAAGCTAACAAAGATTGAACTTTGGTTGTTGACGTGTAATTAGAATATTTGATTGTTCAATCACATCCCAGTTCAATGGAATCGGGAATATAATAATCATTGTAATTTTTAATCCAGTGTTCTTTATGTTAAAATTACTTTATGAGATTGTGTAATGTTTTAGTTTTACATGAGTTTCTCTTTGGGTACAAAGCATGTTTTATTTTGTTTAAATCTAGAGGGAATTTCAACAAAGCCATCAATAGTTTAAACAAATCAACCTCATATAATATTTATCCCGATAGTAATGCAATACTCAATGTTGTTATTGGTTATTCTAAAAGAAAGTTATATATATAAAGTTATACTAACATGTTGTAGCTTCATCATACATATTTGATGCCTTCTTTCATCGTACAGTTTTCGTTTACTTTGTAAAAAATTGTTGGTAATCCTGAGTCGTAACTATTTTCATCATCCAAGATTGTAAGAGGGTGGACTCATGGTCCAAACACGTCAGCCGAAGCTTATTGTGCATACTATTTCATCATCCAAAGAAATTGCAGCTAAATTATGATTCAAAATTCCCAATATATTCTGGACCACGTGATCTCCCACTAATGCGTTGTTTTCTACACAGACGATGAATAGCAGAACAATAATGTATTCAGTACTTTCCAAACCAATCTTCAGCGTGGAGCCATACAATTTAGATTTTTACTGCAATATCATTTTGCATCGATACAATCTGTTAGAAATAGCATCGCCTACTTGAGTGTTGACTGTACTTGTCATTGCCATGGAATATATATCGAGAACAACTTGACTTTCTCCTCTTCAAACAGTTCGTTCTACTTGGACAATAAAATTTGATTTTTTATGGTGTCAATGATTCTCTCTGTGTAGTATTGCCTACTAAAGAGTGGACTTAACTGTCAGTGCTGTGGACTATACACCGAGTACACCTTTTAACACTCTTTTTACACTCTGTCATTATTTAACACTCTCCAACCCGTTTTTACAACTTGGACCATGAAATCAGATGTTTACTATGGTGTCACTCTACGTATTGTATTGCCTACTAAAGAGAGGACTTGACTGCCTGTTGCCAGTTTGGACTAGATCACACCCATCTACCATCTCTCTCCCACACATTTCCGGTCACAGGAACCCCCATGTCACACGATCCTGGACCGTCCAGGAGATTCAGTGTTTCCGTTTCAGGGAATTTATCCCGTAGGAGTCGTTTCCCCTTGCACAGACACTTGGTGCGTAATATCGTGTAAGGAACAGTTTTGTTTCAGGGTTATTTCAAAAATCGATTAATTTTTTGTTAATCTTGGATTATATTGGTTAGTTGGAGGTTAAGGATTTAAAAGAAATCAAAGACACCCTCTTAGATTTCTACTTCATTAAGTTTTACATACTTTTCTACCCATAAATTTTACCATGGGATTTTTTTTATAAAAGAAAGAGCATACGTGTACCGTGTGAAAATACTGTAACTAAGAACGAAATGTTGTAGGTCTACAAGTATTTTTCCATGTTAAACTTCAATACACCTAAATAAATAAAACTATTGTAAGCAACTGTTGCTGGTTTGAATCTCTATTTACTTTGTGAAGTAGAAAAAATAGGGTTGGAACCTCTGAATTTATCAGTTCAATTACTTTGCGTTACTCTGTATTTTAACGGTGTGGTTTAATTTTTGTCGGTTGAATGGTGCAATTAATTTATTAAATTTGGATTTAAAACATGTTTTCTGATAGAAAAAGTAAATGCCTGCTGTTTTTTAGTAAATAAAGGGATTTCAGTAATCATTTAACAAAAAACCATCTTATACAAATAACATGTTGGATCGGTACAAAACGGAAAATCTCTGGGAGACCTCCACCTCCTGTATGGGCCGAGATTGGCAACAGAGATGTATCAGTATTTAATTAAATAAATATGATATGTACGGCTCTTTAAATTCAACGCAAAAACTGCTCGATTCATTAATTAAACCCCTGAACAAAGACTTCAAAATTGTTATCGCAGTAAAAAACTTTGCTATGAAGAGGTATCCTTCTTCTACATATACATAAAAAATAATAGGACGTTTATCACTCTCTGGAGTTTTGTCACTACGTTATAGCTATTTAATTCTCATTGAAGTATGCCTATTTCCTTTGGATATTATTATTTTTTCATCCAAAGACCACTAAAGTGAAAAGTTGATCGTTTCTGAACCACGATACACCGTAAATATGGGTGTCGTTTAACTTTAAAGAAAGGTTCCTCTTTATTTTATGGCTAAAAGGCATAAGAGCATTTTTACCTTCAGAGACCTATTTTCCACATTGTATCAATACATTCAATTATCCCACGACCACGCAGGACGCAGGTAGAGTGGTAGAGTGAGTGTAGGCGACGGTGGCGCTGCCCGTGGGAACCTGCGCAGTGACGGCCGCAGTACGCATGCGCCGTGGTGTAGCAGATCAAGGACGCCGCCAGGACGAGTCTTTGTCCTGCGAATTACAGGAGATAAGGAAGCGCGATCCTGTTATTACATTGTGTTCGTGGAGAGAATCGAATGGGAGTAAAAATATAGAGGCTATTAAGTGCGGTGCTTAGGAATAGTTTAGTTGTAATATTTTCGTAGTTTATTTTAATTGTGCTCTACTGCATTCTAGATTGGATTTTCTTTAAGAAACATCTCTATGGTAATAAAGCATATAGGCCAATTGTCTTGAATTATGGAGAATGAGTTGGTTCTGCTAAGGAGGAAGTTTTCATATACATTAAGTATTTTAAGTTTTCTCACGTTAATTAAATATGACTCTAAAAATGTATGCACTAATATTGATTAATTTTTCATCAAGATATTTCTGTTTTAATTTTGGAAAACCCTCTAACAACGTATACTGTTGTTGTATGGAATTATTTGTCTGTGTATAGAGGCAGTTGTTCCTGAAGAGGAGGATGTTTTTGACAAAAGGATCTCCATGAAGAAGTGAATTTTATGAGGATAGTTTTATGTCCCCGTATACGTTATAATAGGCGACGCTACTCTAAACGCATTTATCGTTAACCTTCTTCGCCGTAAATCGCTCAACCGGTCGCAAGGTCGAGCCTATTTGTTCCTCTGATCATCCAGATCCAGACAATTCCCTTCCTTTGCCTCCTTGATACACATACCCTTTATGTCCCGTCCTTGACCTTGACCTTGACCTTGACCGCCCACTGAGCGCCCACGGGCCCGACGGAGGCTGTAAACCATCGAACACGTGGTTCTGGGAACCATAAAAATATCCGGCTCGAAGGACCACAAACTGTCATTAACATAATTTTAATGTAATCTTGTTCTAATGTAGTAGTGTTAGGTCCGGGAATTTCTCAAGGTAGTTGTGAACATGGAATTTCTGCGTGAATGTTTTAACATAAATCTTTTTTTGAAATCTTTTTCAATGTAATATATCGATAAAATAACGAATTACTGCAAAGAGGAGTTTACTCATATTTTTAAAGTTAATATGATTATTTTTCTTGAGTAATTTCTTCTGGTTCCTTGTAAAAAGGTGTAGAAAGAACAAGTGCTAACCTATTACAATTGAAAATGTAATTAATAATCCTTACATGTAAAACTCAGCACTATCAGTTCTAACGTTCGGATAAATCACATGTTTCACAGCCCCGAGGTGGTTAACTTGACTTTATTATCGTGCAATCGATGTTGCCAACTTCGCAACGATACAAGTTTAGGTCATTAATCTATGGCAATGATCCTCTAAATTCAATTTTACATCCACTAACTTGTAACCGAACGGTAAAAATTGATTTGGTAGGAAGTTTTACTTGAAATGTATACGCGATGATACATAAGTCATGCAGAATATACAATTTTAAATAATTCAAAGCCTTGATATTTTACAGTAGGTGACAGAGGAGGATTTCACAGAAATTGAGCATTGGTAGGGAAGAAAAAAATATTTTGACACTATTTTCCGAGTTATACATTTCAAAGAAACTGCACCTCGTAATAAACTTCAGCCATTACCTATATTTTATCTTAGCTACCAACCTAACCGCATGAAATGTCATCGCTTTAACCTAACACCTGCTTAACTAATTACAAACTTTTCAGGAAGTCTGAGGTTTAGACCATTCACGAACTAGGTGTTGGGTTATTAAAAGTTATCTAATGATAATATAATGCCTACGTAATGTAAATGTAAGCTCTATAGAAGGAAAATTAGTGTTCAAAGTACTGAAATAGTCATTCTATGTTTTCACGTAACGGTACCATCAACATGTGTATGTAAATCTTCCTCCACAGAATTGGCATTATGCCACACTGGATGTGCCATAGAAGTAATAGATACATATATTCACTTTTTACTGCACATTTACTTTCAAGTTGATCAATTACTTTACGTATCAAGACATCATAGCGTTCAGTTATGACTCAATTCAGAAATAAATTTACACAGGTAAACCAACTGATGATTTGCCACGTTTTTGAAGGTCTCTGTTTTCCACATTCTCTAGTCTTTGACGCGATTACAATAAAACACATGTTTAAATGTTAATTTCTTTTAGAGCTATATTGGTCCAGTACAATTCCAATTCCGACGTTTGGTCGCCACCATTTGACGACAACAATTCGTTTACCTTTGTCTCTTTCAGGCTCTTGTCACATTCGGAATTGGTGATTGTATACGCTTTGTGGAGTTTCGGTGGGAAAGGTTCGATTATATATTCTTTTAACGTGACCGATTGTTTAGGCCAAACATGTGTGAAAACAGTTATCCTATAATGAAACATGTTTCTTGAAAACCTTTTTTCTCAGCTCGTGTGCATCGCACGGAAAATCTACGCATACTGTACATAGATCTACAACATTGTTTAAATAGAGAAAACTGTAGGTATAGCAAAAAAATTCTCACTTATTCTTTATCCAACTTAAGCTTACAAGATATCGTTGTAATCTGCATAAAATTTACTAAATTTTACATGTCTTGAAAATATTTTGTAAAATTAACGGTTTTAATGGAATTTGGCATTGAATATTTTAAATAGCTGCCATTCATAAACGGTTCAAGAGTTTTTTTTTATTTTGGAC
The DNA here is from genome assembly GCF_028750875.1 of Macrosteles quadrilineatus. Lineage (NCBI taxonomy): Eukaryota > Metazoa > Arthropoda > Insecta > Hemiptera > Cicadellidae > Macrosteles > Macrosteles quadrilineatus. The sequence continues at coordinate 10,760,785 of NW_026542601.1, read as the reverse complement.
AAAAATGGTGGTAAATAAGATTTAAATGTTTACATAATTTCAACGCTGTAGCTCTAACAGTTAAGGAGTTATGAATGCTTTTGTAATAATCACATACAAGGGTAGAAAGACGAAAACACATACGTTACATTTTTTGTTTCTTTTGACATGCTGAATAACGTGTCAAAGTTTGTTCACGGTTGCAAGACACCCTGTATAAAATAAAATTCTTCCCTACAGCCCACCCAAGGAACACATAAGACATTGGTCTAAAGAGTATCAATTTTGTGTTCTTAAGTGTTTGTCTTCAAGTTTGTCAGGTGCAGGTGTATGAACGGGCAAATAAGACTATAGTTTGAATATCCCATGGTATTAAGCACTCGTGCAATTTTGAAGTTACCTTGACAAACTGAAGACTACCAAACTGGTGTTTATTCGATGATCGACTGAATTGTAAACAAGAACTGAAAGTAGGACGTTCCAATTCCGCCAGAAACCCTTTTCTTTTTTTCTAACGTCTGTCTTTACTGAGGTCGTTTAAAAGTAATTATTGTCGAACATAAAATGTTTATAGCGTCGTTTATAACGCTGTTTATAGCGCTGTTTAAACTGCGAAGATGGGCTTCCATCTCACAATCTAGCAGGATCAGGATGTGAAATATATTCAGACCACTGAACAAATTAAGTATAATTTTATCTACAGAGAAGTAATCGTTAAAATGTACGTCTGTCGCCTGTGTACATGTTAAATATAATTGGAACTCAAATTAATGTTATTGTTTAGTCATCAAAACACTTTGGTAGTACAATAGGCCTATCGTTCAACAAATCTTATCGTGGACGTTATTGCATTTCACTTTGATTTGGCCAAAATGTGACCGTGGTACTAATGTTGATAGCAGTACAATTAACTTCGTAACACTCCCTCTGTGAATGTGTTTGGTAGTAGTTTACGATACGATCACGTAAAGATAGTGCTAACGAAACTAGTAGAAATTTAAGGTACGAACCTTGGCGAGTGCCTTAAAAACTTCTACGAGTAGCGTTAACACTATTTACGCGAGTTGCGTACACTACTTTACCTACGACAGTTTTTAATTACTAAAAATCACGACTCATAACTTCTAAGAGAGGTTATGCTTTCGTTTATGACCTCTCATTGTCACTGACATTGATGCAACGAATCATTGTACCAACAGTAATTGCACCACTCAACAATTAAATTTGTCTAAACAGCTGATTAGTTGACGTTCAAAGTATTACAATTTTACTTCTTCTCTCTCAATCCTTGAACCTCATTGGTTCGTTACCCGTGTTGTTATTAGTAAAACTATGCTGTTATGAAAGTAAACAATGCTGTTATGTGAAACTTTTCAATTATAAGAACTGAACTGAAACGACTACTTAAAAAACGGTCGTGGTCATAGGTAAAATAGTTAATTTGTTGGTACAGTATACGCTTTTCAAACCTTTATGGTTGAACAGATGGGTATAGAAAATATTGGTCATTATAGCCCGCTGTAACCACAATGGACTTGGATTAACTAGGGTTTCGTTGTGGAGAATACTGACATAGTGAGCCAGGATTATTCTCCATTCCAATTCCTGGATATAAGCAAAATCAACAATATTATAGAATTTTGTAACGCATTTGTTCTTACAGAATTGACTTTCTTGTTGATTCTGCTGTACAAAGTCATACTCAAGGGTAACTTGAAAATCATGTCTCAATGTGCTAATTTCCATTACCAATATTTTTCCTACTAATGTTCCCGACCTTCCAACACTTTGCACAACTAAACAAAACTGACAAGCACGCGACGCCTATAAACTTCAAGGCAAGTTGCGTAGTCGAAACCAATTAGGACGAAGGACTTTGAAACTCAAAATCAGTATTCATAGATTGTACCCTAGGGAGGCCTCTGGGGACAGAAGTGGGCGTTTTGAAACCCTAGGGTCAAAGCTTCACTTGTTGAAGGTAACTTTGCCTTATATGCTGGAGCTTTCTCTTGGCAAGGCTGCGATGATGTCATGATCGGATGAGGGATAAACCAAGTGGGACGAACAGCTGTTATACTTAGGACCAGGTGTTTTGTGAAAGTCGAAGTAATGAGACTCTTGTTGAAAGACTTTATTTTCTTCATTTGTGGTAAATGAGAACCCTTATACATAAGTATAAAGGTCAAAATATTACGTATAAGTGTATTTTCTTTTTTTGTACGGTATTTATGAATAATTTAAGTTTGAGTGATTGGGTGACAAGATTTACGAAAAAACCGGAATATCTCCCCCTGGGTAATCTATCTGTTGCAAATGAGAATGAATAACTATTTTGTTTAACTACTATACGTTTTCAAGTAAAATAATAAAATAGGGCTTGAACGTTCAAATCACGCTTTTCCTGATCTTTATTTTTGTAACATTTTACAGGCCTAAATGTTCGAATCCTTATATCTTGAATAAGATGTCCTTTACGCAATAGCGCACGTGATCAAGACAATTGGTTGTAGTGATGTATTCAAAATCTTGTGGTAAACTGGATAAACATTAGGGGTATACACAAACAACCGAATGAAAATATCGATCATTCGATTGTTTCATTCGATATATCGTTTGGTTAGTTAGGTTAGGTTAACCTTACCTAACTAACCAAACGATACATCGAATAATCGATATATCGATCGATATTTTCATTTGGTTGTTTGTGCCAACAGATAAGGAAGTCTATCCAAAATTAGGGTGTTACTTTCCCAATATGCTGGAGTTATATGGCATAGCAAATACTTGTAACACCTATTCTCCAATGTTTTTGCAACAATCTCTTATCTATAGTTTACTCCTACTTCAACCTCGCCACGGAAATGCTTTAACGATCGCGTGCGTTACTTAACCCATTACACTTGTACTTTTACCCATCCTCACTCAACCAAGACTTCCATGTCTCAAGGACGGTTTCCACACCGGAAATCCCCCGCGGAAGACCATTTTCCGAACTGGAACCCTCAATTTTCGCTAATGGGTTAGCATTTTGTGCACAATCGTCTACCTGACGCAAGCCGACCTCCCTGGGTTGGTGTAGGCTAGAGGTGGAGGATGTAGTGTTGCGACAGCGACACATTGAAAGTGAGGAGTCTCTAATGAGTTTGTGAAACTTTGGTAGTGGGAATATGTGTTATTTGCTACCAGTGTCATTTGCCACCACTCTAGGATTTGTGTCATTTGCCACCACTTTATACCTGGCTCGGTGAGTCATCAGCCCCAACCCTAGTCCGTGGGTCATCACCCCTCTAGGCACCGGCCGATGGACCAAGGAATACCTATAATTCACACTATCACCCTCTCTTGCAACATTTGTATGGTAAAAATTCCAACATTCTCTCTAGGAGTAGGGAAATACACTACGGAAATGCTCATTCCTATCTGTGGTTTTGTAGTGTTACGACATAGTTAGTGCTGTTCTCATCAAGCTTTACAAAGTGTTAGTCTAATTTATTTATTTATTAATTCGCTAAAAACGTTCATAATTATTTGCAAATCTATATGAATTAAGCTTTCCAATGACCCACTAACTAATAAATCAGTCCAGTAGAACTCTAGATTTAGTTGTACAAAGATTTTCAAAGTTGAATTATATATAAGTAGATGCATATTGCACAAGAATGACATCACAGTTAAATGAATCTTGAATACAAACTATATATCTAAAGCGGCTAAATAAAAATGTAAACTAATAACGTACTCAATAAAACCACATTCAATCACTTCAATCAACAAATAAATTTAGACGATAGACGGACTTGGTCAACATACATGTTTTTAGTTGCTTATTTTTAAGAAGTTATCAGGCAGAATTTTACACAACATAATACCGACATATGAAGGATTCTTTCCACAGAACTTCAAGATAACTTATGATAACAAAACACAGTTTTTAGATATGTTGTTTATCCCATAACTGTTACATGAACCTAACGTCTCAAAGGAATAATGTCAATATATTTTATGATCTTTATAGAATGTAGATGTAATTTTAAAACATTTATAATTTACTAGGTGAAACCCGTCGAAGTCGACGGATACTTTCAAGGCTTAGGTTAATTCATCTAACTGCGATAAATTTGGTGAAATATACATATTTTGAGCATTTAGCATTGTTTAAAAAGTAATAAGTGTAAAAACAATATAGGCTAATGATATTAATTGCGTTAAATGTCAAATTTTGTTGATTATTCAATGAATAAAACATTCCCCATACCGTACGTCATCAGAGTTATTATTAGTATGTTATCTGGTATTTCTTCCTTTGGAAGAACCTTTAAATAGTATTAAAATCGTATTGGTGGATCTTTTGTAATTAAACACTTCCGTGATTTCATCAGTGTAATATGATTTTAATTTAAAATAAAATATTTTTTGGGAAGACATATTCTAATTTCAAAGGGAGGTATATCCGTTACAGTGTAAGTTGGATTTTTCCTTTATCACGTCATGTCAGTTCATATCGTAATTCTGTGAAAACGAATGAACCCCCTAGCATAGTTTTGAGAAATTGATTGTGGGGTTACTGTTAAAGCTGGAATTCCTTGACATGGGGGATGTCAGTTTGTTGTTTTAGCCTTATCAAAAACATAAAGTTGTCGATATAATCTCTCTACGGAATGTTAGGTGTAGTGGAATGAAGTGAAGTTGGATTTTATTCTTGAACTGTTAGGGGCCTCCTAGTTCATACGGCCTTGCGGCTTTCAATGGCAACAAATAATGCAAATGACATAGCAACGGGACATTTCCAAAAAGCAAAAATACTGTAAATTGGCTGTTACGTATATATTGACGTTTACATGTTGTTAATCAACGTATCTTATAAAGGATTATGTGATCTAGTTTAAAAGGAATATGACCTTTGTGTCATGACAGTAGCTGCTTAAATAGTATTTTCTCTTTGTACCATATTTTACAGCCAAAATGTCGTGTTATTTTCAATAATGTTACCAACCCAGTGCGCCAAAGTCCGTAATATAGGCAGGTGCAAATAATTTGTTAAGATGGGTACCATTTTAGGCAAGGTATCTAGATTCCCCCAATGTTTGGATTTTATTAGACACGATAAGAGCAGATATTTCTAAATAAATATTTTATATGTGTAGAATAATATGATAAAATGTAGGCAAAAGTGGTGAATAAGAAAGACACCAAACCCGTACAATAGATATAAGATAGTTCAATAAGAAATAATTTAAGAATTGATGTGATAAAAGGATTTTCCACTGATTTCGTAATGGAACGTTATATTGCAAAACATGACATGATAAAGAAGAAAATCAATTTTAAAATCAGAAAATAACATTGCAAATACTTACTTGGTAGAATTCAGTAGATCGCAATAAATGTGTGTTGTTTGAAATACAATTTAAAAATGAACAGCTGTTTTATTAAAAAGTATTATTTACATGGCCAAAATGTAAACAACTCTGTGGAGGGATCTTTAAAGGCTTCTGGGACAGAGTCTTAAGGGATTTTCCTTAGTTTTATTTTTCATAACTCATCTACAGACCAAGACATTTCTTTGGACACCTCTACCAAGTTTCTACGCCCAGCCGTTCTCTCAAATTAGTGGGGACAAAGTTTCCAATTAAATATTTAGATTCCCCCATGTTAATCTTATGGGAGAAACTCCAACTTTGATGGCCTGTGGGGCAGAGCCCGAGGATTTTTATTACAGGAATTGGTGAAAGGGGGCGTCTACACAAAAAATACTTTATTTTGACACGTCGTTTGTAAAAATCCGTCCAATATTAACGAAGGAGTAGTGTTTCGTAGAAATCGCCTTCACGTATTATATATAAGGATTCTTTGCACTTTTTCTCCAAACTTACTCGTTTAGGAGCTATATCATGCTGAATGTAACCAAAAGCTACTTTAATCTAAATTTTACACGCTGTAACTCCTTTACGTAGCTTTATAGAAAAATTCAACTGAAAACATTTTTTAAATTACAGTCTAAAATCGTCATAAAATACAAGGTGTCCGATAAGACATTTTTAAGTTAAATATTGAAAATATCAGGCTTTAAAGGAAGAGAATTAATGTTTTTAAAAGTTATAAAATAGTAGTTGAAATTCCCCATATAATGTTTTCTCTAAATCGAATAGTTTCTGAGATTGCAAAGGTGGTACATTTAAGTTCTTCACCCTGTATATTCGCAGAACACTAAACACCGAAACTGCGTCTTTTCAAGTATTTTAATGGGATTTAATATCATTGATGCGCTGTATACTGTGCCAAATGTTATTTTTGTATTATTCACAGTTGTAACTGGAGTTATAAACATTTATTTAATATCCAAAAATATATAAGTACATCTACATGGTTATGACTCATAGGAACGGCCACGGCGGGAATTCCAGGAACTGACCCTACTGGTGGCAAATGACACTGGTGGCAAACGACACTGGTGGCAAATAGTAGGACACCGGTAGTGGTTATCACAGTTAATCCTTAATTGAGGATCAGGATGTCGCATTGGAAATTACTTTCTCCAATAGTTAATGAGTTAATATAGCATCGCGATTTTACTTGGTAAATATTCTGTGGATTTTTTGATTATGTGTGGATCATTTTGTGCTAATTGTGTCGTGTGATCAAACCATTTTCCAAAGACATTATCTTTGGGTCTCCGGTGCTGGTGGGGTTGCGTGTATGATTGTGGACAAATTAAAAACTTGTAAGTAGGAATATTTATAAATTTTTCCTACGGTCACCTGACAAAGTGTGCTTCCTTGCACTGATTATAGTACAGAGAGTTGGTACAGCATTTACTTACTTTTGCCCTACGCTTTTTGCCGCACTCTATTTTGCCACACACCAGTATTCCAACCAAACAACACAAAAGAGCGTGCTTTTATTATGCACGTAATCCGTGGGGACTGTTGACTTCTATTTGACTTACTGGGATTTTTGATCTACAGACACTGCAAACATTGTAGTTTTTGACCTAGCGGCACAGGTATAAATTATTTGACCTTCCGGGACTGTTGACTTTCTGCAACGCGTCCAATCCGTGTACGCTTGGCAATAGGTTGGCAACACTACGACTAGTATCAGCTGGTGCAGTTATTTCCCATTTCGTTCAACGCTTGGATTTAACCTAACCTAAAACGTGTTGTACAGTGTTTGAAAGATTAATTATTTCCATGCTTTATAGTAAATGTAGGAAACATATAATGTGTAACACGAGTGAATAGTTCCACACTAGTTACACAAATAGCTATTTCCTCCCAATCTTGCCCCGAATTCAATAAACTTGAAACATAAGAAGAATAAATGCATTATTAATGAAAATTCGTTATACGGAAACCCTACACGTCTTATCTAATAGAAATAGACGGACGGTATGTTTCAATCGTCTCAGTTGTGTACCGTATTAGTTTTTGGTGAACGAAACAAGCAAAGTATAAAATAAAAACCAAGTAACAAAATGTGGCATGTGATGACAGCCGTGGTCAAACAATGGGTCAGTTTCAGTTAAACTACGGAATCGTTCCAATTTAAACAAGGGTCGAGAGAAAAGCAACGGTCACGCTGAGGGCTTTAATGAACCAACCTCGTTAAAAAAGTAATTAACAAAACCCTAGCAAATGAATAATTCCGTAAATGAGACAAACGAGACAGTTTGATGAAACTATCAACATACGAGTGTACCCGATGTTGTACGGAGATTCACGATGATACACGGAGGTTCACGGAAACACTCGAATGTTGACGGACACAACTTGTAAATCTGAAAATGTTTTATTCGTTTCTGATCATATTTGTTTGTCCGTAAGCATGATTATTTGAGTAAGATTTTAAATAAATTTAATATCTCATTTATTCGATCGAGTTTTCGAACCAGCATGATCGGCCTTAGGGAACAAGGATTTCATGGATTTACTTTAAAGAAATTTCTAAATTTCTTTGCTATTAACATTTTGCTAAAAACACACTTACAACATTCCTTGTACAATCTTCCTGGGGCCGGGGTATTTATTTAATAGATTTTTTTCTTTTTGACGTCCGTAGACGCTCTTATGTGATCTTGCATGTAGCTCCCTCGTAAGGACTGTACTTACCAGTATACCAGTTACCAGTAATCAGTATACCAGTTACCAGTACGCCCATGATAAGTAATTTCACCTCTCTCCATTCCTCTATATCTAGACTGTTTCCTACGAGCATCGTGGGTGATCTTCTATTGTCAACCCAGATCAATAACAAAGCTTACTAGATCACCTCACACTTTGTACTCATTCTTCAAATTCAGCTTGGAATACGCATCTAGGTGGCACTGACTAAACGCAAAGTTAACATAATAAATATAACCAGATGAAATAACACCTAAAAACCACTGATGATTGTTAAGGTTGTGTCGATAGTTTTGGTTTTCCTATCGGTGCACTACCGCACTTTACAAAGGACACTTGGACAGTGATATTCCAGAAGTCCAAAATGTTTATTGACTTATAACACTCGGCTAGAATTAAATAATTTTGTTTTCTCCCCATGAACCACACAAAGAGCTACGAACGTGCTGTAGAAGGCAGGCTTTAATTTACCACTGTGGACGAGAGTGGTTTAATGGCGGGGGAACGAATTGGAGGGAAATAAAACTCGGTCCGATTGATTTTACAGTGGAGCTAATTGGTGGATTCATTTGGCGGGAGACACGTGTCGGCTGGACTCGCAGTCGGTACTTTTGGAGGGAGTTTGACTTTGTAAGTAATAATTGAGTTTAATTTGTAATTTTTACTTTATTGACGGTAATTTTAAATCTTCAACTATTCTTCATTATGGATTATAAACTGAAAATACCTTCCTCAAACGATATATATTTATAAATCACCTCATTATCCACAGTAACGTCACCTCAACTCGTGACGTCACGTAACGCAACAGCGTGGTGACGCTATCGTGACGGCCGTGGCACCGATAACGACAGCGAGCACCAGAAAATTACTCCGCGTTTCCGCGTCGCTTCCCGTGCTTACTCTATGGTTATTACTCTGTGATAATCTATTCCTCCTTGGCCTCCGCAACTGAACTATCGGATTACCTCTGTACAGATCACTAGCTTCAGCTTCTCAATACAGCTGTGGAATTTCCTTATTGAGTTGTTAGATGTTTCCTCGTTTCTGTTTGCCTTTCACAGACAAGATTTTTCTGTTTGACTATTGGTGATGTTTGTAATTTGTTTTTCTTTGAGAACGGAATTATAATAGTGATTTTCGTCAATTTCCCCTATAGGGAAGAAGCTTTTACTGTAGGTATCAAGGGAAAACCTAGACCCAGGATCGATTTATTTTTTAATTTGATTTTGTCAGAGGTTTAGTAAAAAATATTGATGTTCCAGCAAATATTAAATACCTACAAAATTAGTGTAATAGTTCTTTTACTTTACGACACCCTACAAAGGAGAAAAGGATTTTATTTAATTTTATAAGTCTTCGGCCGCATTTAAAATAGACTACTAATTAAATAATAGGCCTACGGGCCGATGTTATTTATATTAAGTTTTTTATACAGTTGGAGGCACCTCCAACTATATATGCACATATACCAATGTTATGCCATTGTTTTAGGTATTAGCGAATGCAAAAGTTTCAAGTCCCTTAGCTTATCATTAACTTGAAATGACACATGTTTTGGACATCTTTTCGGCTTTCATAACGCTTATCAATAAATATCTTTGGATATTATAAATTTGTAAGCATTTTGTCTGTTAAAGCTTACTTTCTCGCGAACACTTCTTTGTCTCCTACAGTGTTGGGGGAACGGTCCAAACCCATGGCGACCGTCATTATCTGTAATGGCTCTACCGTTAGTGCGGCGACCTCTGCGGGGACCGAGCTTTGCTGGGAGAAAGTCTTCATTAAAATGTCGGTTGGTTTTCCGCCCTATAATCAACTTGACGTCATACATAAGTTACTTACATGTGGTTACAAGGAATTAATGTTATTAAATACTGACAGTTTTAAGTTAAAATTCGTAACAGTGTTGTGCCTTTTGTTGAAGAAGAAAAGTTCAATATACTAAATGCATCTTGATTGTTTACATTTATATTGTACATCTCAGATTACATATTCACGGTATTGACTGTTCACGTGTACATTGACAACATTAACATAAATTAGTGGTGATTAACATTGTAATTGTAATCGTATTTGTGTGGCTGTGTATAGATTAACATTGTGGGGATAGTGTATGACATTAAACTTGTCACACATATCAACCATGCCTCGGGAGGGTTCTCATCCTATTGTACTTTGCATACTGCGTGTCTTTTGCAACATATAAACTCAATGAAAACGAGAGTATGAGAATATATATTTCCCTCTTTTTACTAAAGTGCATAAGAACACTAGCAAGTGAACCTTAAAACGTACTTCCTTAGTAGATTTCTCATTTCTATGGAACAGCTGAAGACAATTTTATTGTTAGTCCCGTCCTGTTCCGTCCGCTGCACTGTACTGGTCGTGTTTTTTTGTTTACAATTTGTTTCTTGTTATTTCAGTAATTTAAAACCTCGTTTAACCAAATAAAACTATCTAATCCTAAACAATAAGTCGTCTCCTAGTTATACATACCAAACAGTAAAGCACAAATTATGAAATTAACCCTAAACTAATTAGAAACACAATTTTGTCAACACTAGTGATCAGTGTCACCGGACATGAACTAGCGAAAAACTAGCAGAACAAATATTGCAATGGGATGAGAAGTCTACTTGGGCTGGTTAGTTTAAGGTATCACAATATTTGTAGAACGATATATTTATAGTCTCTTTCTTTGCGTGCTTCCACTTGCAAACTAAGTTTGATTGATACGTTTTTCACCTGAATTTAGAAATACGCAAGTAACATCTTATATAGTTACGTCCATTAAACTATTAATTGTAAATATAATTTAAATTTATATGCCTCAATTGCTTACAAGTCTGCTAATAACCTCGCGACACTGGCCAGTCAGCTGTTAAATGCAAGCAGGGCGACCAACTGATGTTTGGTCTAGTGTAAATTGCCTCATTTATCTCCACACTCCAGTTCGGTTGGCAGCGCTGATTTAAGCACTTCTCATACCAATTTTGCCTAACTCAATGGTCAATTTATGGACTTCAATTATATTATGAATGGGAGACTTTAGAATTTATTTAATTTTTTTAAATATTTTGGTAACACTTATTATTCTTTGTTCTTTGTTTAGATAGCTGACTGTAATTGCAGTTATATTAGCTTCTGACAATTTAACACATTTTTAAAATGAAGAATTTTGAACCCAAGTAAATACTGGCTATATACTTTAAAATAGTTAACTACCTACTACTAAACCTTTTTATTTTACTAATTATTTGTTTTTCTTTGTTGCAGGTGAGTTTTATTGGATTTTCAATTGCCCTTGTGGATTCACTAAATGGTATGATTTTTAAGCAGTATTACCCTTTTTGTTATGTGTACATATTTTAATGGTGGATTATTGCTTATATTAATTTTTTTGTTCTACAGTATTTCCAATATAATATTTAGTTCACCGATTGCATTGACCTATTAAAAATTCCACTCGCAAGTTTGTATTTAGTTATATAGTCAGACTATTTTGTGACGTTAAAAATATAACTGCTCTAAAGAAAAAGAGAGAAGTATTTAGCTAAATTGCTCAACATAGGTTTCTGAAGCGCTCCATTTAATTTATAAAGCAAAGACAAAACTTCAGCGCTCTGTAATTACTCACGAAAATTCCCTCCTTAACTCATCGTGGGAATTTCACCTCGTTATGTTGGCAACAAAGTGATTTTTCTTGTTTTCCAACGTCTTATTTTCCGCCTGAAGAAGTTTTTAATCTTTCTTAACCGTGTTTTTCGCTTTTCACTACGATTGGGAGTGGATTAACTTGAGTTGGGAACACAATATTTCTATTACAGAAAAACTCCTTTATTTTATATTTGATAAATATTTGGTGCAGTTTCAACATTAGTATTAAATACCTGCTTTTACACTAGTGTATGGGGAAATAGGATTAAATAATGTAGTTTCAACATTTAAACTACAATTATTGAATATTACTTCGTTAATTGTCATGTTTGGTAAGGTTTTGTATTTCATTTGATTATTACTTTCATAAATATTTTATGCCAGTATCTTCGATTTATTCACTTGAAAATTATAATAAACTTTAACATTTAAAAATAAAACAATAACTACGGTTTTAGAATTGTTACAATTACCATTCATCCTAAATTTTAAATAAAAAAAATGTGACGATATTGCAATGATGACACAAACCAAAAAGACAAGTTTATGTATTTCTATATTCCATAATTAAGCAAAACTGGTTTAATCTGAATCACTACTACTAAACAGCACATTTTGTTTCTGGAGATTACCTAGATTTAGACCATACACCGTCTTTCATATGATTACTCCTGCCATATCTTTGTGACACAGACTACGACTGTTTAGATATTATTTTAGTTAGTAACTACCGTAATAATTTAAACATAATCCACACAAAGAGTGCGCCGATCCCCAAATCACAAACGAATACAACAAAGGCAATTCAATCTCATTCCCATATAAGCGATGATCGACGAGGCAGCATAAAACGATTACTTCGAATGTATCCGATGGTTCAATCAGAAAAGCAGAGTCAGCTGATCAGCTGATTGTTGCCGACTAATTACTGCGTTTTGATTGGTTGACGATACGAAAGCACACGGAAACACACGAACTTCGAAACGATTGTCTATAAAAGACATTAGTTTGTTCAAATCAGCTGTTTATTAGCAACTTATCTGCTTTCTGATTGGTTGACGATTTGGAAATTACCGTAGATATACGAACCTACACGATTGTTTATTCAGGTAATATTTGCACCAGCTGGTTTTAAATCATATGTTTCATTGTTAATTACGTGAAATCAGTAAGATTAGTCGTTCTAGTGACACGGATACGAGTAGAAAGTGAATTAATGTTTATGTTTTTGGAAATTTCCCATTTTACTACCAAGCCGTTAACGGGCTGTAAAAGCAGCAACCCGAATGTGAGGGTAATTGGGGAAACGTTTCTCAGAATTTATAGCAGCAATTAACCTGTTCGGGTAATCCCTTTTTGGTTTCACTAAAAGAACTTGGCTACAAAATGCTTTTTGATTCCACACAATGGTCTATATTGCCCATTATGTGGAGATAAAAAAATACTCTTAACAGAAAATGGAACACGTCAGACGCAAACATTGACGAAATCTTGTTAAGGATTGAGAGTAATTATTTGTAAATCCAAACAATACTTACAAAATATATATTTGTATTAATGGATGTATTCCGATTCACAAGGACCATGAGATAATTCCAGGAATTTTAAACATACTCAAACAACTATTTATGATTTCAAAAACAATTTCATACGATTGTTGAGTTAGATGTTTAATTTGACTCTCTTTAATTTTTAAAATATTAAGTCTCTTCGTCAGGGTAATGTCAGTCACAAATAATCAGGTTTTGTCTAGAAGAGTACTTATAAATCTATATACTAATAAATACTTTATATACATTGGTAGTTGTATTAAGATTTGTACTATCAACACATTATAATACTTTTGTTATAAGAATTCTATACAAAAATTTGTCCTATATGAATGTATTTGAAATAATATAAAACAATGCCCCCGCTGCAGCAAACCTGCCGACTAAGCGAATTTCCATTTGCCTGGATTGATTTTAAATTAATTTAATTAAATTAACATTTATGTTTAACGAGTACCTAGGTTAGCTCCTACAGGGAAACTAATTAAGGGCATTTTTTATTAAAATATCAATAGCTTAGTATGAAATAAATAAATCTGCCAAGCTCGATAAAAATATATCCATAAACAAGCCAACTAAAACATTTTGCAATATTCTCCATAATACTAACTTTGGAATTTTAAATCAAAATTTTTTTTGAATTTTCTCCGTAACCAATCACCGTACAAAAATACTTTGATATACAAAATTATTTGTTTTTTAAGCTCTTTAAAAAGGTCTGGAGAAAAATTGATAAATTTTGAGTTTTAAGGGTAAAAAATTAGAAAACCCCATTTTTACCCCGTAAAACCCCGTTCCCATGCCCACCATGTATGTGCCATGTATGTGTAGGATCATGCTGGTTCGCGAACTCATTCTAGTTTATCCCGGGCCTAGGTCTTACCATGAGACCTCCGTAGCTACTCCCCTATAGGGAAATTCGCTAAAAATATAACATATGAATGAAATGGTACATGTAATTTACTCTCTCTAAAAAAATTAAGTGCTGTGTATTATCTACTTATACCACATGATGCCGCATAATATACCTCTATCTAAAAAAAAATCTTACTTTTTTAAATTGGGTATTCGACCAAATAAAAAAAATATCGAATGAAACGTGGCCGTATAAAAGGCCAATTGCCAAGATCAGCTGATCGTCTGCAGACATACCACAATGGCGAGGCTCAGAGTTGAATAGAGGAGCTTCGGGAGATAACATCAGTGTCAAGTTAGCTTTGGACCTTTCAGCCCCAAATCACAATGAGCCGCCCCCGGAGCTCCAAACGACTCAAAATCCTAAACCTCCCCCTCCCCCAGGTGTCCCGGCTACAAAAGCGCCCCTGAATAGACGAGGGTGGACCTATGTGAGACGGACTACAAAAAACGTCAGCAGCATCGGTTCTAGGACACCACCTTGAGGCAGAGCTTGATGAATTACTTTTGAACACGGGAACAGATGGAATTAGGAACGATAATATCATCGTTGTTTGATTTCGATTTATACTGTAATTACAAACACAAACTGAGTAAAACAATATGGGGTATTTTTTTACCTTTAGGCGTGTATATATGCTTAGGACAAATTATAAAGACGTTTCGTGAAAAGGTGAAAATTAGATTATAATTTCATTTTTGTTTGATTTTGCTTACAATTTCACTACTGTACATGGGAAAAATTATTGTGTTTGTGTAAAAAAATATCTGTAGCGATACAGAAATACCTTCGGTACGTACAAGATTACCTGAAATTTTTTGAAACGTTTAAAAACAAATTAAATAACCCTGATATTTTAATTTTTAGTATATTAATCACGTAACAATTAGACCAAATGGGAAGCAAAACTCGTATTCAGCTAGTAGACTACAAGAAAACAATTTTATCCACTAAAGAAAATCATTACGGGGTTTGGTTATGATTTTTTTCATTAAAAATGAAGTATGGATTTCATACTGTATAGGGTAAACAATTAGATTGACTGAACGCTGAAAGGTATAGAGATTTCGAAAATGTGTAAATTGATATTTTATAGTGTTGTTATTAAATTTACGCACACTAAACCACATACAGTAAACGCACAACCACTGTCAATGAACTTTGGACAAATAAAATATATTACTGTAAAATAAGTAATGGCATAACGTTTTCGTACATAAACATTACAGGATAGACTCATTGTACGTTTAATGACACAATGACGTTTAATTTTTTGAATTCTTCATAATTAGTTAACCTCAACAAAAGGGTTGCATGGTTGCATTTTGAGGTTATATCGCAAGAGAAGATACATGCGAAACACTCAGTCGAGACAACCTAGAGTGCGTGACATTACCATTACAGTAATAGTAATGGTAATGGTAATGGTGATGGCTGATATCGATGTTCTACCACTTCCGGTGATGTACCGCTTCTGCCGGAAGTTCTGAGGCAGTTCCGGTGTAGGGTGGGGCAAGTTTTGGGGGTGGAGAGAGTAAATCACGACACCAATCTCAGTGATTTTTAATAAAACATTTTGATGATGTTGAGGGTAATTTACTTATCACTATTGTGGAATTTATTATACTATGGGCTTTTTAAGAACATATAACGATAACTAATAAGAGCAGTAAAAGATTTATGGGTTTCAAAAGGATTTTCCCAATAGATCCTTGATATTGTTAAAATTCTTTATAATCCTCTAGTATTTTTTATACTCAGTTCATAGTGGTGCAAAAGTAGTAAAATTAGGGTAGATTAAGAAAACCAGTTGTTTAGGTATGCCTACCATTATAAGGCTAAAAGAACCTACAACAGTAGTTAGTAACACCAATTAAAACATTGATGGTCATAAACATATGTGCATCTTTAAAACACATTCATGTTGACACTTGATGAGAAAAGCTGATTAGTGTATTAAATAAAAACCATCTACCCACTCTTGCACCTCTATAAAATAAAGAGGCATTAAAGTAGACATTCAAAATTACACGCCTATAGGTCTACTCTTTTTATTATAGAATCAGATGCGGAAAGTTTACACTTTCAAATTATACTGATATTTTGAAGTAAATTTATATTACAAAATTGAACCACATAAACCATAAATATTACAAAGTTCCGGTGTCATTGTACCACACTGTATGCACGGAATGTTCGTGCCAGGAAGGTTGGAAGACTCAGTTTACAACCCGGATGTGTGAGAATGGCTCGTTGACACATGTAAATACTCATTACCATAAACACAAGCAATTGTAATTAGACACAATTGTCGAGTGAAGTAAGTAGTGGCGCGTGGCATACCAAGTTGTAAAAACGGTAAAATTGAGATTTACTTGAAAATATTTATAGTTTTTAGTTTTTTAGACCCAAAACACCAAAAAGAAATAATACGTTGATGAAATTTAACTATGTCTTAATTTATGTACTTTGAACATTTGGCCTTAGTTAATTTCACCCCAACTGGTGCATAAAAAAATCTGTTAAGTATATTAGTACAGCAAACAAAACAATTTGGGAAGTCTTTTGGATACTTCTGAGTTTAAAGTTTGATACACAATCTTCAAATTAGTGTACTGCTAGGAAATGCAGTTGATTTTCTGATTTCATTCTATATTCATCTCCAAGTTTAGTGATTCATTGTCTTGTCAAAGGTTACTTTATGTTATTGATTGATAACTTGATTTTTAACTTACCACGGTTTTTTTTTTAATAGTTCTCAATACTATTTATTAAAATTTATTTTTTGAGTCGTTTCTCGGTGCTGAATGTCTTAGGTTCAAATACAATTGGGTATACAGTACTATTAATTTGATTCTAGAATGATAGTTAAAATTACGAATAATTATCCAATCAAGTTTGTTTTAAAATTTAATGGGTATGTTAAATGTATTTTTGTCAAATAAAAAAAAATACACATTTTGAACCCCTACGCATATAACATTAAGATATATGAAGTTAGAAGTGGTGCCAACCTAACGGTGCACAATCCCTGGAGATTGTGGTCAGCTGTTAAATGACGTCAGGGGTACCAACCGCTGAAACCGGGATAAATTGCCTTCATAAATCATCAACACGGAGTGTGGTGTTGGCTGCACTGAGCGCCAAGCACATTTTGGGAACGGTTTTGACAACAAATTATGACTCGGAATGACTTTATAAAGTGGTTATTTTACCTGTCAAGTCATACAGTCATACATTTGAAATATCAGCTGCATGCTATTCTAACGATACAGTTTTTGTAATGATAACTTGCATTTACCATTATTTTTTTAATTGATGATATTTGTTCATTTATGAAAGTATATGAGATTTGCATATACAGTAGAACCTTGATAACAAGACTCTCATGGGGATTGTAAAAAAAATACTTGTTATCAAGGTTGACTTCTTATCAAGGTTTGTAACAACATGTGATTAGGTGTAAAATAATTTTAAGGGGATTTGAAAATGACACTTGTTATCAAGGGCGACTTGTTATCGAGGGTTTTCTTATCAAGGTTCCACTGTACCATTAAACTTCTTTCTAATTTCTATACACGTTTGTAAATACTAGTATAAAACTAACCAATTTATTGTAAACCTTAATATTTATATTTTTGCGAATTTCCCTATAGAGAAGTAGCTATTGCCGTAGGTGGCACGGTAAGACCTAGGCTCGACCCCGATCAACTTTTTCAACCAGCATGGACGAGGACGGACCATGGGAACAGGGTTTTATGGGGGGATTTATGGGATAAAAGATTGTTTTTCTAATTTTTGACCCTCAAATCACAAAAATTACTAATTTCTCTCTAGATCTTCTTAAAGAGCTTAAAAAAATAAATAATTAGTATATCAAATCGTGTTTGTACAGTTTACTGGTAACGGAGGAAATTCTAAAAATTTTAAATTTAAAATTTCCATGTTATTCTTATGGAGAACTTTGTAATATGTTGTAGTTTGCTTGTTTATGGATATATTTTTAACAAACTTGGAAATTTTTTGTTATACTAAGATAATAACATTTTAATAAAAACACACTTTATTGGTTTCATTGTAGCAGCAAACCTAAGTACTCGTTAAACCTTATGTTATTTAATATATTTAATTGAAAATCAATTTAGACAAATGGAAATTTGCTTAGTCGGCAGCGGGGGTATTTATTTTACGTGTTTAAAAATACTTCCCTTACTAAGTATTCAGGAATAACCCAAATACATAAGCATCTACAACAGAATTAAATTAAATAAATATTTGAAAGACAGCCAATAAAGATTTAAAAATCCACGATTCGCCAGTTAAGTCCCCTAAGTAAAACAGATGTAAAGTGTAATTTAACAGAGAAGATAATTTACAAAGAAGAATTAACCATTACCCATTTTAACGGTTCATTACTAAGACAAGAAGCTTAATGGCAGCGATCGCTCTACAAAGGAACGAAAATTCCCTCGGTCGAATTACCGGGAAATTGCACCTCGTTAGGTTGGCAATAAGTGAAGTGGTAAACCTTTTCTCAATTTAAAATCATCTCTTTCAAAACTATTTTCCTCCTTTTACTTTACGCCAAAAGAGATATATTTTTTCTTTAACTTGAAGATCTATTTTTTGTTCTTCAAGCAATTATTTATCACCAACAACAAGGAATATTTAACTATTGCTTTGTCTGAGGTTTCATCTTTTTGTAATTGTTAACACTAATCGTAGTTCAGTTCTATTTTATTCGGGTCTTTCAAACAACGTCCTAGATTTCGCTAACCCTTCCTTTAGATAAACTTTCCCTAGCTAAGAGGAGAATAAATGTTTTGCGTTAGTAAAACAGCGTACAAAGAATTTCAATGCAATTAGCGTGGCATACATAATGCCTAGGCGGGGTTGTCATCATATGCATGTGTGATTTGAGGATGAATTGTAAGACGAGTGAATTTGCATCTTAAAGGGAGAGATCTGGCATATCATAAGGATACGATAATTCCGTGTTATTTTATTCTGTTTGTTTTAGGTAATTAAAAGGCTAATGCTACTATTTATTTACTTTTGAATTGCTTGTCTGCAAGTTCACTAATATCAAGAATATAACAAATAAAATGTAAGTAAATTTATAAATAATATTTAAAGGATTACCCTTGCAAAACTATAACAGCGCCACACAAAGAGTCAGAAAAAATCATATAGGAGAATAGAAATAACAAAGATACTATTAAAGATACCCTCGCTGCAGCAAACCTGCAGACTAAGCGAATTTCAATTTACCTGGCTTGATTTCTACTAAAATATTCCCAGAAAATTGTCAGATTTATTTCCTGTTTAAATAACATTAATTTTAATGAGTACCTAGGTTTGCTGCTACAAGGAAGGTATTAAGGTTGGTTTTATTAAATTTTGATAGCTCAGTATACACAAAATTGCCAAATTTGATCAAAATATATCCAGAAACAAGCAAACTGCAACAGTTTATTTATTCTCAATAAGAATAACATGTGAATTTTAAATTTAAAGTTTTTTTAATTATCTCCGTACCCGTTAGGCATACAACAACGCTTCATTATACAAAATTATTTCATTTTTTAAGCTCTACAAAATGGTTTGAAGAGAAATTATGAAGTTTTGTGTTTTTAGGGGGGAAAAATGGGGAAAATCAATGTTTACCCCATAAAACCCCCCATAAACCAACGTTCCCATATTCCGATTATGCCATGTGCTCGTTGGATTATGCTGGTTCGAATGAACGTAGACTTACACGTTTGTAACAAATGTCATCAAAATCTGATCATTTTTGATCGAGTTATGACGCTATCGGACACACTTGAACCTCAAGGGACCTCAAAATGAAAAAGTAAATCGTTCGCGGGTGTAGGTCTTACCATGAGACCTACGGTAATAGTTTTTTTCCTGTATGGTAATTCGCTAAAAGGTTAAAACAACCATTTTATCTAGGGAAGTACTGTACTGTGCTAGCAAGTGACGTCACGCTAGAACTAACCTCACTCACGTTTGACCTGCTCATGTTATACAACATTAGCAGTTCAGCTCAGTGTTGTTATATAAACATAATTACACAGGAACACGCACGACGCACGCTATGGAGCAAAGTGTTCGGTGGGAGCGGAGAGAAAAATCTAAAATGTCATTGGAGACCAAATATTTAAATTAAATGTTAGAATTAAAATTTGTATTTATACAAGAGGAAATATTATCTGTTTAATATTACATTTTTAAGGTAAAAATGTATATTTTCCTGTTTTTGTGGTGTTTTTACAAATTTATCTGGGTTTATTTTAGTTTTAGTTTAATAAGCAAAGTAGTATTACTAACTAATTTATTTTGTTATTTTACTAACCATAATTCTCACTGGGTAAGTCAATCACAAGCTACGATGTTCAGTTTGAAAAATGTTATAACGTATGATTTTCTCTAAAATAAATAAATTGAAATACGCTTTGAGGTATATTTTAGATTAGGCACTTAATAATCACACATTTTGCAGGGATAGCGGTGTTTGCTAAACCATATGAGACATTTTGTCAATTGCTTGTTTTAGCGATGTGTTGTCAGGTTGGTACACTTGTCTTGTAAACAGTCAGCTGTTTGGTTGTTCATTGTTGACGAATAACAAACATTTTTACTTCCAGTTGAGGCTTGTATGTGTTCGGTAACGTGTTGAACGCAGTTAGGTTAGTTAATAAAACTGTTTATTCCAAGATTTATCGAATATTCCACACTACAATGCGTTTTAACATCTAAAAGTTTACTACGAGTAAACACAGTCTGTTATTCCATAATATTTTGTTAAACCTAGTGAACCCTGAATTGTTTGTTTGGAACTTTTGATTTCAATGTATGTCTTGATCTTTATTATTATCATAATTAGCTTGTAAATATTTTTTGATTGGTTCCATCCAATAAACAGAGTTTTTGTGTTCTTTAGTATGTATTTAACTACAGGCTGTCTTTTATACTATTTGCAACATCTTAATACAGTTTTTCTAATTTGTGCGTTGCTAATTTAGTAACTTTAAAACTACATGTGACATATTTCGTTAAAAATAACATTTAAAACTTATTAAAGACATTTTTTATTTCAGCATGATTTTTAAAATCATTGAAAACCCCGAAAGAAGGTGACAAATATCAAGCATTTTACTTTCAAGCATTTTGTAATTAAACAGACAATCGATACAATACAATAATTACTCACTTGCTATATTTAATCCCAAAGTTGCGCATTTACCCTTAAAATTTGTCTTTTGGATGCATTATACTTTAAATACTCATTGAATATACTTTGAAACTAGTCGTTCTAGATATTGATTGGTTATGTTTTTCTTGCTTCAAAATGCCTGATATATTCTAGGTTGTATACATAAACATGTTTTAATATTTTAAAAGGTCTCCATTGTAATCTAAAATTCAGAATCCGTTTTCCCTGTTCTACGGAAGCTCCATATGTCTTAACGGCTCGGAAAATAATTCAGATGTAAATCTCCTCATTTGATTTGCAGATTCTCCTCCGATTTCACTAACGTTTTTGTAATCAGCGAATGCTTGTATGTAGATGAGTTCTTTATGCGGTTAGGAGTGTAATGGAATTAATTCCAAGCTTAATTGATTAATTAATTTTTCGACCGCAAATTAATCCACCCAATAATTGGTTCTAGTTTTATCTCTATGACTCTTTCAATTACATATTTGCTACACAAATAAGGCAATGGTACAGCATTATCAACGCAAAATTTATTTAGTTGTTGTTTTAATTAGTTTTTTCTTAAATTTATTTTTAGGTTTTAATTTTAGTCACATACATTCACAAGTTGCTTTAGTAATAATACGAGAGCTCGCCCCGTGGTCGAAAACTCGACCAAAAGTATGTGTTGCAAACTTCTCTATTTTTTACCCTACTCTCCTAAACAAAACATGTGATTGGAATTTCTTCCATTTGTTTTGATTTTCTGTTTATATTTTGTTGTTATTTCGTCACCAACATAGCAACCCATAAGGTCCATGTTAACTATTTTAAATTTATTCTTTACGCTTTTAATTTACAAAGGGATTCTGCACTTCTAAATGAAAATATCTTTCATTTGGTACCAACGGCCTGTAATTTGGCCCAGTATAGTCAGGCTAGCTGTCATAAGTTTGTGCAAACGTTTTTTTTAGTATATACGATGGTTTTAAGCCCTAACATTCTAATTTATATAGCAATCCTATAAAATATACATCACACTAGCAAAAAGAAAAATTATTTCCGAGCAAACCACTTATATGAACAAATTATATGAAACACCTCAATTCATTTTTTTTAATTCTCAATACTGTCTTGAACCCAGTTCTAATGTTAATCAAGCAAGTAATTGATAGTGATAAAGGCAAGATCAGTTCCAAAGTAATTCACCCCTTCATGGTTAATTTCCCAGTCTCGAACATTAAACAGCCTTCTTCATTGTTTTGGGTCATTACAGTTGATTGATGAGAGAGAATTCCCGACTCGCTGCAACGAGGGAATTTTCACCTCGCGGTTTTTTGGCAATGACATCCCTTTCTTGCTAGATTTTTTTTGTTACAAGGTTAAAATTTAGTTTTCCTGCAGTACATGACAAAGTGGGTTTCCTTGCACTGATTATAGCACGCAAAGTAGCTATTTGCTGCATTCACTTACTTTTTCCGCACTCATTTTTTGCCGCACTCCAGTATTCTACCAAACAACACAAAACAGCTTGCTTTTATTAGGCACGTAATACGTGTACGCTTGAAAATAAAGTTGGCACTTAAAGATATCACGACTACGATCAGCTGGTGCAGCGTTTCCCATTTCGTTCAATGTTTGGATTTAACCTAACCTAAAAACGTGTTGCACAGTGTTTGAAAGACTAATTATCCTTTATAGTAACTGTAGGAAAAATATAATGAGTGACGCGAGTACAAACCGCCTTTGCTGCACCCGAGAAACTTTCCACACTCGCCTACTCGTACGTAAACATATCTCTTATGTGCAGCAAAGTGCCACTTCGCACACTATGCTAGTTACCCAAATAACTATTGTTAATGTGTTATTGTCCCATTTCAACTACTGTGCCATATTAAGTGCTATTACCGGTAATTTTACTAAGAGATTTTTGTCTGTGTCCGTAACCAACTCCTGGAATGGTGAATCCTAACTTTTGAGAATAGAGAACATACACGCTTTACAATTGAAAGCTCAGATCTGCAAATCAAATGTAAACAATTAGCATGAGAATGCGTTGCGGAATTTTCCATTCTATCGGTCGGTATGTTAGCACACCGTTAAACCAATTTGCTTTTCGAAGTAGCGTGTCGATTTGTTCTGTTAAAGTTATTGCATGCAGGTTTTTATGTGGGTTTAAAATATTTATTGATTTAGTAAAGTATTTTGAATGAAGTAGTAGTGGTTTAAATTGGCCCACAATTACATTTATCATAATCATTTAATCTCTCTATCAATGTGTTTCGAATTGACTGGAATATTTTAGTATTGAATACTAAATCAGCTAAATGTTTTGAAATGGGTAGACGAATACTACCTTATATTTAAGTTTAAAAGATTTTTTTAAATACCTAATCGCTTAACGGTAAAAATATTTGTTATATTATCAGGGTAAAAATGATTGACTGTTTTCTTGATCATTGTCTTAAAAATAATATTATTATTTATTGTCTTTATTATTATTATTAAATATAATTTATTTATTAAATCTATTATATAAATTAATTTGAAAAATTTATTAAATTAATAAATTAATAAGTTATAATAATTTGTTAAATGATTTTAAAATTAGTTATCTACATTTAATAACTAAACATTTTATAATTAATTCTTTATTTAATAATGTAATTTAATTTTTAATTTATATTACGTTTAATATTTATTGGATGAATTAAAAATTGATATTATTAAAAAAAATTTTATAATTATGTACTGTCTTAAATTAATATTTAAATAAACACATAATCGTTCATTTTCAACGAAAACTGCTAATTTCAAAATTATTCCATTCTAACGAAGATGTTCTAAATCATCAACCTTTGAAATTCTTAATTGACCAGACAATCCAATTTAGCGTTAAATTTATTAAATAAATCTACCTTCATAATTAATTGATTCATCAAGTATTCGTCTGGCTGTGCATGTTCGTGTGTTTCCGCCAGTGTTCGTGCTGCAGACATCAGCTGATGTGAGAATGATTCAGCTGACGTCGCTCTCTGATTGGATAACCGGATAGGTTTGACGTTTGATACACTCGCCTAGTTTCACCAGTGTTTCAGCAAATCTGGATGTGAATCTGTCTAATTGTTTCGGTTTTGTTCGTTTGAACTTGTCAATGCTGCATTATGTGGCTGAAGACGGTTTTGTGATTGGCAAATGGGAAATGGAATTTTCATTCAATAAAAAAAAATTAAATTTGCAAATTTAACTTATCATCAAACAATTCAAATATGTCAAATGAGGAGATACGTTTAATTGTTTTCATGTTTATAATAATTGTTACATATATACCGAAGTGTAAAATCCAATACTATAAAATAATTGGGAAGATAATAAAATTAACTTTTTGATAAGGGTTCTTACAATAAAGGATGAAAAATCGGTATCGCAGTGTTTTCCTCATAATAAAATTATTTAGTTTTTTTTAATTTCATCTTACTATATGTTGATTTTACACAATTTATGAAAATTAAGATTATATTAGATTTTATTGACTTGGTCTAATTTAGCATTATAAATAATGCCCTTTGTTTAAAGTAATTTTTGTAATGGAGAGTTTGTTAAGGAATAGTTCATTAACCTATTTGTTAAAAAAGAATCGTGATAAAAACTTCCTCAATAATCAATGTCGTATTACCAACTGTAATAACTGTAGTAAATCGTGTGTACAACTTATACAAAGACAACATTTAACAGTAAAACACAAACAATCGACTATATAGTTATGGAAAATTATGCGTAGAAACGCAGAAGTTGCGAAAAGTACACATCTGGTTATTACGAGCACCGACGTAACGGGAGTGGTTGATATACAAGGGTTATTTATTGTTCCCTTCACTGGGGGTTGGCGACACTGCAGCCATTTAACAGCTGACCACATACTCCACCGACGCTGTTGTTAGCCTGGCTTTTCAGCTTTCAGCTTTAAAACGGCTGATAGATTAAATAGATTAGCTGTTAATGATCACAAGGTATTTTAGTACCTAAATAATGGAATTATGATGTATAATTTTTATTTAAAACTACTTGATAAGATTAGGCTAAATATAATCACTCATTGTGTCTTTCGTGAGGTGTTCGCTATTACATTTAGTTGTTATTTTTTGAGGTAATTGAGTTAACAATGGTTTTGTTTTTTACAGGTAAGGACTCCTTTATTTTCACGCAACACAGCAAATGTGTAAGTTTCTTTTATTTTTTCTTCGTTTCTTATACTTCTTCTTTTATTTAGGTAAAATGAAGCACGATATACATTTTGTATACCGTATGTACAATTCATTCGCAACCCTAACCAGAAAACTTTTTACTTCCACAAAAACTGTCTGTACTTAGTACGGTACTGGATTAGGTTGACCCATCTTTTTCTCAAGCACGTCCTACTACTACTATTTTACTCTCACACACAAACATGTTCATTTTGAGTTTGGATGAAAAGAAAACTGATTACACTAAAAGTGAACTTTCACAGCGTGTGATTTAGGTACACGAGGCCATAAGAACTCGGATTTTGAGGTGGAAACAATTCGAATGCGTTTTCATCTCCCCCCCCCCCAAAGCCGTCCCCATTTCCCTGAGCAATGGGCCAAGAAACACGTATGTAAAGCCCCGAGCTATTGCGTCTTGTAATTTTACGCCGGTGACTTTTCAGACTCCTTTTTATGTTGGAAAAGTTTTCGCGGTGAAAATATTATATTGAACGTAGCGTTATCTGGACATTATTATATATATATATAAGACATCCCTACCGTAGTTGGTTTGTTATAGACTCAACTATAGTATTGAGGTACGTTTGAGCTTTTACCAAAAGGGATATATGGTTTGATGAGTAAAGTATGAGTTATCTACATTTTATTAGACACGAAATAACAAATCACCATACAACTTAATTGGTGGGTTTATGAAGCGATTATTTGGATAATAATGGTTAACGGGACTATAGATTGCATGCATACATCCCTAAAAGTATCTTATACAAGTCTTTTTTATTAAAGATGGAAATTTTTCATCGATAATTTTCTTTAATCGAATGATCATTTACCAACCTTTTTACTTAACATTTTTACTAATAAGGAACCTTAATGCAAAAAGGTACCTGATTGTGTACCAAAGCTTACAGAGCTTAGTTTCCCGCCATTTTTCTTAAGGTTTGATAATAATTGTTCTTATTAATAAGGTAATTCTGTACATATATACTTTTATGATTTGATGATCGCACGAGTCTGATTTGAGTGGGATTACCCCACGAATACTAGAAAAATACCGGTATGGATCATAAACATAAACAAATTACGTGTTTGGCCCGAATCCTATACTAATAGCATTAACATATGGTTTGGACAGTTCCATTTAAATAATGTAAAATAATATATACTTTCGGGCCAAAAACGTCATTTGTTTATGTTTATGATCCATACCGGGTCTTTTTTAGTATTCGTGGATTACCCTGTCCGATTTTCTTACTAACCATTAAATTACTCTGTGTCATTGTATTCAATTGCACATAGGCTAATCTCTGTAACGTAGACCTAAAGTTAGACATATCACAGTGTAGTCTACAGCTGTAGCGTGAATGGCTCAGTAAAGGTCAAGGTGTTAGAAAGGCGAGGGCGACTACAGGGAATTTATTTTTAGATAAAGGTCATTTATCCGGATGAGTTGGTAATAACTACATAGATTTAAGATTGTGAAGTGATGTAGCCGGGCGAATGTTATCAAATTAAAATATATTTCTTTTTAAACTAAGCAATGTTTTTGTAATATTTGTAACGAATTTAGTTTAAAGAATTTCAACACTTATTAGTATCAAAGTGGGGTTTTATATCTGTGTGCTGTAGAATTTAAGTTTGAGGAGTAATATTTTGCTTAGGCGCTATCCATACACGCTTTTAAGAAGTAGAGCAGGCAAAGACATTTAGTATAAGTGTAAACTCAAATTCAATTTCAATTAATACACCAGCTAGATTCATAGAAAATGAAATAAATAAAATAAATATTTAAGTTTAACAAAAATGATGAAAGATTGCCCTCGTTTCTGGGCGATCATTTCACTCATAGAAACTCAAATTCAATTTTAATTAATACACCAGCTAGACTCATAGACAACCATTTGAATATTTAAGTTTACCATAAATGATGAAAGATTGCCCTCGTTTCTGGGCGATCATTTTACTCATAAAAACTCAAATTCCGTCTGAATCACCTAAAGCCAAACAAAAGCACATGAACATTATAGTGCAATATCAGTTATCCAAACTCAGTTTATGCAGAGATAATCATTATCTTCGGATCGTGGTCTTTTATTGCCATCATTTCTGGGCAATTGAACCTATAATCAATGCACTACAACATCACATACCGTAATATAACCTATCAAGCATGGACGATTTGCATTCTATTGCTGTCCCATCTTCCGTTTATCGCTTTTCGTATTTTAATGCACTCATCAATAATTTACTAATGCCAATGATATTGGTGTTTCCTCTTGATATGCGTAGTACTTCCAAGTAATAGAAAATTTAAAAAAAAAACGTGGTGCAATATGTTGAGATGGTCACCAACCAATGACAATATTCTGTGTTAAGTGATCGATAAGTTGTTTGCTATGATATTGCATTGATTTGAATTAATATTTAACCGATATCCCCCATGTTAAATTTGTAGTCAGTTTTTTTTATCAAAATCGGCGTAGTTGATGTGAACCACCTACGGATTGCTCTGATCTAAATTACTAAATTCTGCCGAATACACAATCTTTTTTACCAAGTCAAACAATTCTTTTTGTCTATGGTCAAACTTATGGAATGACTTATGATGAGCTATAGCAACTGTTATGACCCATCACCCTGTTCAGCAACAAGAAATAAGGTATAAAATAGAATTTTAGACACTAGAGCATTATGTGACTGGCTCACATAACTACATTCTTTTTTAATAAAAAATTGGCTACAGCTCGTCCATATATTAGGGAAGTCTACTTCAGTATCCAATAGTCAATGATTGATATCCAATAGTCAATGATTTTACCCAATACACTAGTAAACTCTGGTGAGATGGTCCTGAACTTAATCTATTTTCTTGGCTTCAAATTTTAACACTGGAAAGTCTAGGAAGTATTGATTTACTAATGTTATAAAAAAAGTTGTAGACGAAAAGCTGTTGTTAGTGAAACTACTGAATTTTCTTTTAAATTGCCAAACAATAGAAATGTTTCACAAATGTTCAATGAACTTTGTTGAAAACTTTTCAAAGTTTTACTGGAATAGCTTGAGAATTCGTTTACAGCCAATGACTACCTGCAAGTTTCTCAACTTGGGAATTCTTGAGAGAATCACAATCAATGATCAAATCTCGGTCCTTCGGGTCGCAGAATTTGAGTTAATTTAAACTTTGGCAACTCGAAGAGACGGCAGACTGGGTTGATTTTAAATAAGATTCTCTTCGGAAAGTTTATTATTGATTGGCAAAAACTTTCGCGTTCGGAAATGTTTGGTGGGAAAATGTCGAGTGATGTGAAGTAGTCTTTTAGGTTTTGTAATTTATAATCAGGATATGAAAGCTTCTCTTGGGTCAAACGTTGAAAATCATTAGGATTGATACCAATGAGAGTTTGATAAAAAAGTAGTATTGTTTATCGCTTGGTGCCCTCCTCTATCATACACTTTTTTAATTCTTCGTCAACGAAACTAAAAGTGTTTTTCACACTTTCATTTGTCAACACATGAACAAGCGTTTTAATGTATTCAGTGTATGGCTTTTTTAAGCTAATTTATCTAATAAAGCTTTAAAGAATTAGATGATTTGCTGTTGATAAATAACAATTATACATAACACTAGTTTATCGTAATACACAAATTAATGATAGTTTACTGGTAAATTGTTTATCTTTCTTGTCTAATTGATCTAGCAACTAATTATAATTTATGTTTTTTTAAGTTTTTACTGTCGTTTATATGTTCCCGAATGGCAGTGACTAATTTACTTTAACAATTCTAGATATTCAGATCTTAAAGAAAATATAAATGAGTGTAGAAAGTGTCAAGATTTTTACCGAACTGCTTTAAGACCTGCACTAAAACAGCTGTTTGGAAAAAGACAATTAGTGGCTCCCGTCGTAAACTGCGTGTTACTACCGCGAGTGTTGAGTGTGTGTGTGTGTGGGGGGGGGGGGGGGGTTAGGGGGTGAGAACAGCCCTTGGGAAAAATTATCGTCTTTGCATTACGCAGTCAAAACCGAAATTGGCCTTTTGGGATTCAAAGTTGGTGGAATTCTTCTATCTCTTATAATATTTAAAGAAATTCATGAAAACTGTTAAATGTTTTATTCACGAGTGACAAAATAATATAATTTAGTCAAATTTCCCAAACTATATAAGTCTAAGGGTAAAGGTACGGCACTGCATTTCCTTAAGTGAAAAACAAACATTTGGGTTAAGGTACAAGAAATTATTAATTCTTCGATAGCATAATTTACAAATACAGTTCTTACAAATAACTGGACACAATATATTTTAGACAAGGCAAAATTGACCAAAAATGTTTACTCTGATGATTGTAAATTGATTAACCACGTATGACAATACTTTCTTATTATTCTCTCTGTTTTAAGGCAAATTAATTATTAACCACAAGGCAAAAATGTGGTTTGGATTCCACTGTAAACTGTAGGTCCTTTAGTTGCCAATGGATGTAAACATCTGTGACTAAGGAACATGTCGGCCACGTGGCAAAAATAAAGCTTTTTCCCAGAAAAATGTAAAAAACCAAACTAAAATATTCTATGAATAAAAAATAATTTTAATTAAGTCACTAACAAGACTACAAGACTCATCCTACACTCATCTTCATTCATATTCATACTTGGCTTAAAATACTACCTACATTCGTATCGTCACCATTCTAGATTAAAGTATTAAAGGTTTACATTTACGTCTGACGTCTGAGTGAGTTTATGACGTGTTTTAATTTATTGTTATTCCACTAACTTGAACATATTATAATAAAATAGTCATCCATTTACATCCTACTTTAGTACATGATACTACAGTAGAACCTCGATAACTCATAAGACAACATACGACTCTCATGGTGATTTATTAAATAAGACTTGTTATCAAGGTTGACTTCTTATTGAGGTTTGCAGTAACATGATTAGGTGTAAAATAATTTCAAGGGGATTTGAATATTGCACTTGTTATCAAGGGTGGCTTGTTATCGAGGGTCTTCTTATCAATGTTCCACTAACTAGTTATTACAATAAAAAAGTATGCTTTAAAGTTTGCACTCAAATTAAAAGAAACCCTTATATCAATATGAGCGCATTTAAGTACCGTGAATTAAACGTACACAGAAACTTGCGTTAAATTTAAAAATAGGATCAGAAACTTCTTGCGAAGTAAATATTTTGAATTAATAGTTTTAATTTTATATTCAACAAAACGTCATCAAACCCACCAACGTTTTGATTGTAATCCACTGCTTATGGTTAAGTACAATACCCGTTCCAACTTTAAATTAAAACTTCACAATGTTAAACTAAGAGCAGCAAAGTTTCTTAAGTGCAGTTTAAGAACTAACCTTTTAAAACTTGAACAATTGCGCGTCACTGAAGATTACAAAGTTGTAATAAGATTTTAAATGGTTACTTTGAGATTACAAAGGTTATCTCCAGTGTTATATGTTAACCCTTGTCTTAGCTTATGTAGGGGAGTCACTTCGATGAGGGGTTTGTATGAATAAATATTTGTTGCTGTAAAATATCAAAACAATTGGTTTATTATGCACCCAATAATAACTTTTCTGAAAACTGAAGGGACATGTTTAAGTAATTTGCCTTATAAGTATACATTATACAGGTTTTTAAGTGTTTAATTTAGTTTCAACATGTTTTTCTAATTCACTCCACTACATTATAATTTAGTCACAATTCCATTATACTAGTACTAATAGAATTCAGAACGTTATTAAATTAGAATTAGTAATGTTTGTATTTAACATTTGACCTATGACCTACGATTTAACATAATTTCGTTTGAAAACAAAACGATGTATTTGTAATGACGTTATTGAATCAAAGACTTTATATTCCGAACAAAATGTTCTCAAAGCCGTTACATTTATACGTCATATCACAGGGTAAATACACATAGACATACAGTACTTCTATTTGTATTCCGTTAGCTTAACACAGTCACGGTCTATTTTGGGCCGTAAATTCATAAACATTCTTAAACACTTTGTATAGGAATAATTTTGTGCTATAGATAGTACATACTACTTTTTATTCCTATGAATTTCTCTGCCGAAGTCCCTTACTATTAATAGTTCTGAAATTTTTAATTAATCTTCTTAGTGAGCTGGCTTATTTAATTTCCACCCTAAGCCCTGTTGCATGCGCTCGTCAGCTATAAAGGGGTGAACGTACTTATAACAGGCATGGTGAGGGAGTGTTACCCTGCAGGGGTGAGTGCAGGGCTCGTAAACGGGCCAAACCTATCTCTGTCGGTGAAATTTGCTTTTCAAGTATAATATACTCCCAGTTGAACCCCAACAAGTACTAAGGTTAGATGGAGGGTACAAAATGCTCTATAGTCAATTCATATCTTGATTCAATGTACATCTTGTGTAAATTATGCCTTCGTGTTAATCTTGTATTTTTGTGTTATTTTTCTGCACGCGTGTATGTTTTATGGTGCTTAATGGACAAATTAAAATAATATTTGTGCAAATTTATGTGGTTATCTGAGCCCAAACTATTAAATAATTACAAATAATATATACCCCCGCCGCAGCAAACCTGCACACAAGGTGAATTTCCATTCCCCTGATTAGATTTTCAATTAAACATATTTATTTAAATAACAGTATGTTTAACAAGAACCTAAATAGGTTTGCTGCTACAGGGAGGCTAATAAATTGTGTTTTATTGGAATGAATATTTATTAGCCTTAATATAAAATAAATAAATTTACCAAAGTTTAATAAAAATACATGGGAATTTAAAATTTACAACTTATTGAATTTTCTCCACAACCAATAACCGTTACAAAAAACTTAAACATACTAAATTATTCGTGTTTAAGCTCTTAAAAAAGAAGGTTTAGAGAGAAATTAGAAAATTGTATGTTTTGGGGGCAACAACTAGAAAGCCCAATTTTTACCACATGAACCCCCATAACACCCAATTCCAATATTTCGATCATGCTGGTTCGCGAACTCATTCAAATTTATCCCTTCCTACACCAAGCCAAATTTCATCAAAATCAGACAAAAAATACTCAAGTTTTCAAGTAAAGTCTGGAGGTAAGAACTAATGATTAGATACACATTTTAGCAAATTAAGGAAATACTGTACGTTATTTCTTAATTATATGCACAACATTGAACTGATTTTCAATACCACTCTATTGTACGGTATATCATAAATAAAGTTATTTCGTGAGAGTACTATGCTTTGTTGCAAGTTATACAATAACTAACAATGAACACACGATGCTTTCAGGTTTCAAAATTTATCATAACGTTAATCACAATGTCCGTAGATATGGGGACACATTATTGAAACAGTGATATTAATGTTGTTTGTCCCCCCAGGAGTCGCAGGCGCGCGTATTGTATTGGACCAAACAATGTCATTATTGTAGTGCCCAAGGAAATTCAACGTTTAGATTTGTTTTATGAGTTTTGTGTACGTTTTTCAGTTGTTTCCTGCAGGCGATGTCGGATTGTATTATTAAGTAGCTCCAAGGCGTGTCTTGGTTTTAAATCACATAATTTATTTGTGATTTATTATATATTGTACGAATGCAATAAAAGTCAAGATACATTGCTATTAGTTTGTCGTACAATGAATTTTAAAATTAAGTTGATATAGATTTACTTCCATCAAAGAAATTAGAGGAATTTATATTACTTTTAAACTGGATAATTAATCATAACTTGAATGTTAATAACATAAACAGGTTTTTGTGTTATGATTATTTTGAAACCATTAGATTAATTTATTTATATACACATACTAGCAGAGTACCCGTCCTTCGTACGGGATTGGCATATAAGTATAAAATGCATATTGCATTTATATACTCAAGCTTTGCGTTAACAATGGGGGAGGCACAGTTTGATAAAATTTGCTTCTTTAAATTTATGGTATTCTATAGTATTTACTCATCTACCATAGCTATAATGTTCTACCACTTCAGCTAAACGATTAGAGTAAAATAAATCATTTAAGATTCGCAAAATATCACAAATTATTGATGAAATTAAAAACATAAACATAAGTGTAAACAATCCAACTTTGACAGTTCTCATTGCATATCACGGTTTTTTGTTGCTGCTTGGTTCAAACATTTTTATATATGGTTCAAATTAGCTGTTTTCATAAATAAAAAAATAATAGTGGTGCACCCTGTTGATAAATCTTCATAACTTTAATGCTTTTGCTTATCATATAACTAACCTTTTTAGTTGAAACAGCTGACTAAATTCTTTAATTCCTTTTAAATATGAATACTCATAAGGTTAACATGGGAAACTACAGAGCCACTGGAGCGGAGCCCGAAAGGATTTTTGAGATGAGAATATGCCTATATGTTAATCGGGAATGTTATTATCATGCCAAATTTCAGCCCAATCCGTCCAGTAGTTAAAGCGCGATTGAACTTCAAACAAACAAACAAACAAACACACAAACTTTCACATTTATAATATTAGTAAGATTATTTTGAAACCATTTGATAAAACTTATTTATATAGCCTACACATAGAAAATATTAAACTGTTATTGTTTTGAAATCGTCAATTATCTTCATTCATGTTATAGCAGGAAATAATATTTAGAACGGTCAAATAGCAATAAGCATGCGCACAACTTCGGCAACGTCCGTGTCTCTTCGGGAATCTACGATTACCTTCGATTCGTTGTTCAGACTTCTACAACAATTACTTCCCCTTTCTCAACCGGTTCTATCGGTTCTATCTCGCTAACATTTACTTGACTAAAACCTTTCTCTAGCTCATTCAACAGGGCATTCAAACCGTTAACTCTAATCTTATCTCTAGTCGTGGGATTGTTTCTTGGTAGAACCTCCATTCAGGAAACATTCTACTAATTGAGATAAGATTTTAGAAAGGCTTTAGGTGAAATAGGTTGTTCCTGTTATAGTTGCTATTTGCGGATTGTCATGTTAGACTTCTTGATATCGTAAGAAAATTTTAGTTAACTAAATCATTGATTCTTTAGTAAGAATATGTATATTTTGTTCTTATTTTTGTACAACGTTTAGGCCATTAATAAAAGGGTTTAAAAATGCATTTCATCCTATTATCAATTTTGCATGAACTTAAAATTGATCAATATTAAAAGGGGGGGGGAATAAACAAATTTGAACAACATGATTTCATAAATGTTATTGTACACATAAATGCTTCCTTGAATTTTATTAACTGGGTTTTAATTTCAGTGTTCTTATAGCTAGCGGTTTTAATTAATGGAGTACATAAACTAGTCTATACCAATTGTATAGGGAACACACGTCAAGTATTTTAACATAGTATAAAAGCATTACTCTGTGTCATCTCCTGCTTGTCTGTCTATAGACGTGTCGACCTTGGCGGGAAAACAAAGCGCGAAACACCTGCTGAGGATGATCAAGGCCTCGTAAAGTTGTCATTGATTGTGAAACTGTCAACAAAGATTTACAAAACGATTTACTTCAATAGCTTTGATTAACTCACGGATCAGACACGTGCAGAATCAACTCTGAAGAAACAGAAAAGTGTTACTCTACTTTCATAAATATTCGCCATTATAATTTTACTAGCTGTAACCCGCGGGCTTTGCCCCGTTTAACTTCTTAATTTTCAAGATGATCTCGTTCGCATGACTCAATCACGTCCTGGTTGAAGTTCGTTCGCTACGCTCACTCACCCTTAGGGTGGAGCTCGTTCGCTACGCTCACTCACCTTTAGGTTGGTGCTCGTTTGCTGCGCTCACTTGCCTTCTGGTTAGCTCGTTCGCTACGCTAACTCGCCTCCAGGTTAGCTCGTTCACTACGCTAACTCGCCTCCAGGTTGAAGTTCGTTCGCTATGCTCACTCACCTTTTGGTTGCAAATTAGCTGTTGTCATAAATGTAAAAGAAATAATAATAGTGCTGCACCCTGTTGGTAATCCTTGTAACTTTAATGCTATTGAACATCATAGAACAGAACCAACTTGTTTAACTGAAACAGCTGTTATGATCCATTAATTCCATTTCTCATTAGGTTAACATGGGAAACTCCAGAGCCACTGGGGCGGAGCCGATTGGACGGATCACGAAATTGATGGTGTATAAACCTATTCCATGAAATCCTACCCGTATGTACCAAGTTTCGTGGCAATCGGTTTAGGGGTGTCTGAGTTTATCACTGCCAAATATATATACAAACATCCTATTTTATACTTATAGATTCGCCATTATAAGTTAATATCATAAAGTAATCACAATGTATCATGAAACAAAACAATGTTGCCAACAAAACTGACGAAAATTTCTTTCCCAACCCTCTCTTGAGTAAAGCCCAGTAATTAAGAGACAAAAAGGTTTTACCCTGGAGCAGGCAAAGAAAGGCTTAATGGATGTTTTTAAATAACAATCAACCCTTCCTAATCTTTTCGCGTTTTGGTTTTACCCTTAACTTCCCCCTTTTCCCCTCTTTAGCTTTTTAATCCTCGATGCAAATTGGTGCGCATTAAACACCGTTTGTTTAAACTAACTAAAAGTCGTTAGCTGGATACAGTCTGGTCAGACTTGGTACAGTCTTCCGCTTTGGGAATGTCTTGTTAAAAGTTGGGCACAGTTAGTTACATAGTATGGATAGATTTGCTAAGATTTTTTACATTTTAATAGTTAATATTTTTTTACTGGATTTCTTGACTTGCCGACATTTTGAATAATGACTCTTTTTGTAGTGAATTAATGTAATAGTTGCTACATTACACCCAATCAAAAAGTCAAACATGGAATTTTAGAAAATATTGAGTAAACAAAAGCAACATCAATTGAAAAAAAAACCATAATATTAATTTACTGATATTTTATTCACTTTGAAAAATCGTCAACAATTTTATTACAGTACTTACACATTGAATGGTCCATTTACCCTCGGTGTTATTAATATGCCTTATTTTTTACAGTGTAGGGTATTATCATTGACTATTTTCCATAAATTTATTTAATCGTTGCAAATTTTCGGATACAATTAGGGTATTATCATTGACTATAGGGGCCTATTCCATAAATTTATTTAATGGTTGCAAATTTTCGGATAAAATTAAAGGTCAAAGTTTCTTGTCGCTCAGTTATGTGAACAATGCTTGATGTTTATAGTAGATTACTGTCAAATAAAACCAAACCAAATCGTTTATTGAACCAGAGTTAACAATATATACAAGTTGTATTGGATAGGTCATCATTAAATAAAGGTTGGCTTACATACAGGGTTATTGATATAAGTGTGCCAGCCGTTTTATTCGAAAACCAAAAGAGATATCAAAAAAAGTTAAATGGTAAGTGCCTTGGACTTTTTATTTAAAAAAATTGTAGTAAAGTCGAAAAAATATTTTAGCCGCCATTTTTCCAATATGGCCGCCAACTTTGATTTTTCTATTGAACACCCTGTATTTTATTATGTATTCTGGTAGAAAATGTAATTTTAAGAAGTTTTTATTCTTGTGATTTTTTTCATAAACCTAACCGTTTCAAAGATAATAATGGTTAAAGTTTTGAAATTTCTGCATGAGAAAGAGTTTCGATAAAGGCCTAGAAGCAATCATGCCAGCTGTTTTATTCGAAAACCATTCAAAATTTAACAACTTAAACCATTATTATCTTTGAAACGGTTAGGTTTATGGAAAAAAAATCACAAGAATAAAAACTTCTTAAAATTACATTTTCTACCAGAATACATAATAAAATACAGAGTGTTCCATAAGAAAAATCAAAGTTGGCGGCCATATTGGAAAAATGGCGGCTAAAATATTTTTTTCGACTTTACTCCAATTTTTTTAAATAAAAAGTCCAAGGCACTTACCATTTAACTTTTTTTGATATCTCCTATGGTTTTCGAATGAAACGGCTGGCACACTTATATCAATCACCCTGTATACATTTACAAAAGTCTTATACATTACTACTTACAAATAATAGTTTTATACATAAATTTTTAAGATACATCACCAAACATAACAAGTAAATAAATATTTAAGCTACATCACTATACAAGTAAATCAATATTTAGGCTACTTCACCAAAAAAAAATTACGCATGATACATCAATTAAATGAAGGTTTTTGTCACACATTAGAGGAACAAGATAGGTCATGAATTTATAACATTGCTCATCATACAGCAATCTCGCAACGTTAGCTATTCTGTTTCCCGCCAAAATGACATCCAGATCCCTAGGGACGGCGGCAATATTGCTATTTGATTGGTTACTTGTATAATACCGCGGGGACAGGCTAGCCAACTCATGTGTAAAAATACTAAATCATGGTTTAGGATTAATTTTTTGACATGTAACCTAAGATATTTCACACAAACAAAATACTTAGTCCGACTTCCGAACCTTTAAAATGGGTATTTTGTTATTATTCCATAATTCTGCACGTAAATATTTAAATGAGACCTGGTATTTATTTTGTAAGGTATTTGATACTTTTCCTAGTTTAATGTGTAAAAAACTCGAAACGAAAACTCGACCAAAAATATGTGTAGAGAGTTGTCTATTTTACATCTCACGCTGTAAATAAAGCATGTGATTGAAATTTCTTCCATTTGTTTTGATTTTCTGTTTATATTTCGTTGCTATTTCGTCACCAGCATGGCAATCCATAAAACCCATTTAAATTTTTGAAATATTTAAATTAATTTTTGTGCTTATTTTTAGCCTGTTTTAATTTTTAAAAGGATTCTGCACGTCTACAGAAAAATATCTTTTTAACAGTATATGTAGATTTTACCTGCAATGCACACGAGCTGAGAAAAAAGGTTTTAAAGAAACATGCTTGCTTATTAATATATAGATGACATAATTTAAAAATATAGTATATTACACTTAATATTACGAAAACCATTTTACGTAAAAACATATGAAATAATTTTGCTTAGTTTTCAAAACAAATAAGTTGAACTTGGTTACTCACAATACGTTTCCCATCGTCAAAACATTGCACAAGATCTCAATAGGTGTGCTAGCCTTGATCAGCTGATTATTGTATTCGCGCCATTGTTTTCCCGCCAAGGACGCAGCTTCTGCCGACAGACCTGAAGGAGATGACATAGAGTACAATACAGTTCCGGCTTGGTCTGGTATACTATATGAAGTACCGCCCGCTCCGAGGCGGCAACCCTTTTGGCATTTCCTGGGTTTTATTACCTTAATTAATATTCCGGCTGTAAAATGGCTCTCGTATTTTACGAGCACATCCTTATTGTGTTTACGTCAAGGTTTATGACAGTGCGGGTGCTTTTATGGAGGTATTGAATTGGTTATAAATCTTTGATAAAACCCGATAAAAAATAATAATACTAAAACTGAATATAAAACTAAATTATTTTCGAAAATTGAACAACTTCTTGATCAGCATCGTACTTGTTATCAAATTCCCTGAAAAAAGATATATGCGTCTAATAGCACTTATAATAATACTTTACACTTATACTGTTGACTTACTGGATGGTAAACACATATAAAAGATGGTGTGTGGTGATCTATTTCAATTGGATTCTCCAATCACAGACAATGGAGAAAATCTTAAATCATTAAAGTATTATTTTGTCTGTGCTCCAATTATCATCAGACCCAATAGGTGAATGAATTGATGAATTT
This sequence comes from Macrosteles quadrilineatus, assembly GCF_028750875.1. Taxonomy (NCBI): domain Eukaryota; kingdom Metazoa; phylum Arthropoda; class Insecta; order Hemiptera; family Cicadellidae; genus Macrosteles; species Macrosteles quadrilineatus. Next base: position 10,721,448 of record NW_026542601.1, on the reverse strand, counting down.
CGAAAATTGTGTTTGCTTGTCACTGTAATGTCTTTGGAAACGAGCTGGTCTAGTGGTTAGAGCGTGGGGCTTCGGCGCCCGAGGTCCCGGGTTCACATCCCGCCAATCACCAGATTTTATCTAAGTGAAAATGCCGCAACCCCTATATCTAGCCCGAAGTAATGTAATAAACAATCCCAGTCTCGTGCCTAGCGTCTTAGGAAAAAAGTATTTGGTTGAAACATCATACCGTTTTATGCAGTTACACAACACTAGCTGTTACCCACGGGCTCCACCCCGTTTTCTACATAAGTATTAATAATACTATTGATTGGTTAAGTTAAGCTGAAATAAACAAAACAGAATACAGTAATGGCAATACAAACAAATAATAACAGCTGAGGTATTTTTAACATTAGGTACATGGGAAGTTCCCTTTGGAAATCAATTACGACCTTAAAGGGCAATTTATGAAATAATGGATAATTTTGCGCAAGGTTTCTCGTCATGACGAACATTTTAAGTATATGGTTTATAGGGGTGTGACTTGTAGTTTTCTAAAAAGGTTCATGGGTACTTTTGGCTTTATATATTGATAGCCTACTCGTACCTGACTATAATATGTACTCCGTCAAATAAAATACAGCATGTGGTGCGAACGTAGTTGCTACTTGCTAGCTGTGTGGCATTTTATCTCTTAACGAAAAATTAATTAGCCTATAAAATAGATTAGCCTATAAAATAGATTTGATTAGCAATAATATAATAAGTTACTTGTATCAATTTTAAATAAACTATCCAACTTTAAAATCTCTGCCCGCTTGCACTTAGTTTCTTCAATTTGTCTTTCACGAATTATTTTGCATTTAAATTTCTTTCTTGGGTAAATTCTAAAAAAATAAATCCAAAATCACAATTGATTCGAGTTACTTAAATATCCACAGACATAAAAATCCTTATCGATGCAAACAACGTTTACAGTAACCAAAACACAACGATTTTATATTTTCCCAGTTAACCAAAAAAGTTAAATTAACATTTGTATGAGACGAAAGGAGTAATATTCCCGCTTGTTTTTGTTGTCAGACCTCGAGCGATGACAACAATGAAAACAGCTGATGAAAACAACAACAGCTGTTCGGGACGTGGAGCTATTGAAGCGGCTGTCACTTGTTTTGGAATTGCCTTTTCAGCGCTTAGTGATTTAATGTTGTAATTTTAATAACGAATGAATCGTTTTAATTTGATGAAATTACTCTTAATTATGTATTTTTACGTGCCGGTACTATGATTATATATTGGAAAAAATAAAATCTAGGTAATGCAATATAAGACTCTGCATGCCTACTATCATTTATGAAATCGTTCAAGGTATTGGATGTTAATTTAGGTTAAGACATGGCATTCGAAAGTAGGAACTAGGAAGTGGGGTCTTTGATATTAGTTTAACATTTTAAATAGTAGGTTGAATAATTAGGTATATTAGTAAAGTATAGTGATTATGATTTACATATGAAACTCTAAGAATATGATTCTAAGTACGTCTATTATCATAACTTTGGGGATGCAAAACAATTCCGGGCTCGTGCCTAGCGCCCTAGGACAAAAAAATACCATAAATTGACTACACTATGTATTAGAACATAAATTCAAAATTTCACATGTTTATTTTAGTGTTATTTGCCAATTTTCAATTAAAAAGGCTTTACATTTGTACAATGTTTTCCACATTCGTGAATCGTTTAGGAATTTCATCCAATTTTGAAACCCGACCTCAACTTTAATCCCCCAAGCACAATTCTGGGACCGACTTTATAATACGGAGACAATAATTTTTCCCCGGGGCTAACCCCCCTCCCCCCCATGGCGGTTTCAACTTCCGTTTACGACTTCTAGTAATGTTCTCCACCAACCCCCATAAAATTCACCCTTTGCATTTCTTCCCCAAGAATTTGTAACGGGTCTGTAGAGAATCGGAATATATTGTGTTAAATTTTCTCGTGAAAATAATTTCTATGTCTATCTTACATTTGATTTTAAATTTTTTCGACTTAGCTTGTTATGTTTACTTATTAAACAACCCATTTTCCAAGCCCCGAGTTTTAGCTCTATAGTTTGAAGTACTGTAGTAATATATTTTTGTTGTGTTATGAACAGTGGTAATAAATGTTTCTCAATTCCAACAAATTTTTCCTACACATTGGTCAGTGAACAGTAAGGGTGTAATAGTATGTGTGTTTCTTCGTGTTAATTTATTTGTGTCACCATAAGTACAGTAATTTGGTGTCATCCACTACCATTGGATAACTATGAAGAAGGTTGTTTTTTTATCCTGACCAATATATATGTATATACGTGTTGAAACTATATTAACCAATAAGAATGGTAATACCATGGATGGTAAATGCCTAATGTATTGTTGACATTAAGGCACGTAAACTACTAATTTTTAATTCCTGGTGTAACCGTAACAAAAACTAAGCAGATACAAATTTTATAAATGGTTGTTGTTAACTTTATATTATCGTTTGTATTACTGTACTTACTAACATTACTAGTTTCATCGAAATATGTACAAATTTGTTTTTGTGTAACCGTAACAAAAACTAAGCAGATACAAATTTTATAAATGGTTGTTGTTAACTTTATATTATCGTTTGTATTACTGTACTTACTAACATTACTAGTTTCATCGAAATACAGTAATTCCTACTGTATTATTGACCTTGAGGTACGTAACTAATTATTGTAACCTGGAGCAAACGTAACAAAAATTCATAAAGTAAATATTTGTTTCCATAATGAATTTTCAAATTAAAAATACTGTATGTATCTTGAAAACGTCGTTTATATTGATAACTAGCTGTAACCCGCGGGCTTTGCCCCGTTTAACTTCTTAATTTTCAAGATTATCTCGTTCGCATGGCTCAATCACGTCCTGGTTGAAGTTTGTTCGCTACGCTCACTCACCTTTAGGTTGGAGCTCGTTCGCTACGCTCACTCACTTTTAGGTTGGAGCTCATTCGCTGCGCTCACTTGCCTTCAGGTTAGCTCGTTCACTACGCTAACTCGCCTCCAGGTTGAAGTTCGTTCGCTACGTTCACTCACCTTTTGGTTGCAAATTAGCTGTGCTGCACCCTGTTGGTAATCCTTGTAACTTTAATGCTATTGAACATCATAGAACAGAACCAACTTGTTTAATTGAAACAGCTGTTAAGATTCAATAATTCCATTTCTCATAAGGTTAACATGGGAAACTCCAGAGCCACTGGGGCGGAGCCCGAAAGGATTTTTGAAATAAGAATATGCCTATATGTTAATCGGGACTGTGAGCTATCATCATGCTAAATTTCTGCCCAATCCGACCAGTATTTTTCGCGTTCACTTGTCACAAACATACATCCATACATCCATCCATACATCCAAACTTTCTCATTTATAATATTAGTAGGATTAGTAGGATATATATTTTTTGTCAACACATTGTATAGGAACGACAACTTGTTAATGTGTTAAATGCAAACTCACGTAACACTTTACACCGTGACAATCCTCGCAATTTTACCACAAAACAAAACCCAAGTGTTTCCCGGTTTTGTTTATTTATTCAAACCGCCGCAGTCCACTGGGCCCGCTGCCAGATTACATGTGAAAACTTGTAACTTTGTGTTTACACTGACATTTGAAACACAATGTGTTGAACACGATGTTAGTTAAAATCATCTATATACCAGTATTGTGTCGTGTTTATTTGATACATATTAGCTACTAAACGTTACTAGTATATCAATGTTTGGTTTTATTTTTTAAGCTTGAAGTTTGATTTTTTGTAGAAGTTGTTACTGTGGGGGAAGAATACACGAGTGATGACTTATTTATTAAGTCTTTGATGTTTTGTTTGGTCAGAACCTATTCCTGACAACTTGTAGTAAGCACTATATAAGTTGAATATGGTTTAGAGTGTTGTTTGGCTATCTTAGGATAATTAAAAAGGACCATTTACAGTATGTTATTTAGAGATTGTAAAAGCAGAGATGTCAACTTTTGTTCATATTCTAAAAGTTACGGATTTTAAATGAACCCTGAAAATTAAACAAAGATAAAAACTGATTTATTGAAACAAAGCACTCTGATTATAGTAGTTAATTAGTATTTTTATTAAATATGGGGAAATAGAGCATTTTAAACAAATAAATAAACCTTCAGAACATTTACCAAGTACTTTGTTTGTTATTTCCACTAAAAATTGCATTTATCTTTTTAGTTAGTTTATTCGTTCATTCAATTATAGAAATTCTCGAAGAATAAAAATAAATGTCAACCATACCATTAAAAGTTATTAGGATTGTTTAAAACTAATTAAATAATTAATTGGTTTATTTACAAATCAGTAAGTTTAAAATATAATCATTGTATTGACTAAATCAAATGTATTATCACGGACCACAGACCGTTAATAGTCTATTATCTGTGGTATTATTCAATTATTCCACTGACCTATACATACGTTCCATACTTTTTACATCAGTTTCATTACATTTTGTGGAATAAAATAGAGAGGATTTGAAGAAAGCCCAACGAAAGAGATCACGGATTTAACCTTAAATGTAAACAGGTCGTCTAACCTAATCCAAATACATTACCAGTGCTCTCAATCCAGATAAAAGTGTGTTTTATTTACCAAAACAAGTTTAAAGTTAAAGTCGCAAAACAAACATTTGTTGTATCAGTAACTCGGGTTTATTTAGTGTTTCTTTTAACGTATCTTTTATTCCTTTTATTTGTTGGGTTACGTTCACGTAAGTAAAAACACTGGAGTTTATTATTCCAATTTTCCCTCCCCTAAAAAAAATTAAAATTTCCATTGGAATATTCGCTGTTATTTTACATCTTGAAATAAATCAAATAAACCCATACATACGAGACATAATTTTTTAAAAGATTAAAAATTCGCTTTCTCAATAATTCTAAATAAACATATCCTTCTCTGAATATTTCTGTTAATCTTAGGGTTAATTTATTTTACGTCATGATAAAGAAATCGCATTATTTTATTCAAATGAATTTAGCCAAAAAATAATGAACCAACGTACATATTTGTCTTAGTTATAGTAATTAATTTAGATTACAGTGTAGCTATTTAGCAGAGTCTAACTGATTAATTAACACAAACCTCAGGGGGTCGAGCATCATTTGGAGTTGGACTGCAAACGGAATGACCGATCACAACTACCATTTAGACGTCATGAATTTTACAGTACAGCAATTTGATTTCTACTTGAAACTTTAGCTTGCTATGGTGTTCGTAGAATTCCTTCACATTTTACTACGATATTATATTATCTTATTACAAGAATCGCGTGGACTAAAATTATATTTTTAATGTTCTTTGATATATTCGATAATTGGTTTTAGTATAAGAAATGTAATCTATAAGTTAAGTTTGAGTGTTTTTTTAGCCTAGTGGTTAAAGTGTATTGGGCTTCGGTACTAGAGTGACGCGTTCGGTACCGGTTCATCAAAAACTATTTAATTGGTTTGCACAACTTTCCCGTAGAAGGGTTAAGAGATTTTTCAATACAAAATGTCATTGAACAATAGACCAAAAATTACCTAAAGGTAAAAAGGCAAACGTCTAAATAGCAAAGACACTTCTAAAATGGACACATCTTTTCTTCAAAAAACAATTTTGATAATTTTGTCGACGTGGTTTTGTAGTACGTAAGATAACAAACCTTTCAGAATACCGAAAGAATAATAATAATTCTGTAATTATCATTTTTACAAAAATCTGTCTACCTTAATCCTCTTTGATAATAGTAGCCTAAACATAATTATTATTACAATTGATGTTTAATAGGGTGAAAATAGTATATTAATTTCCCCTTATGTAGATTAGTTTACAAATTCCACTTTATTACTTGGAGATAACCCGACGGAGGCAGTTTGACTTTGGGTGTTTACAGCTCGGGTTTAATATTCCCACCTCCCCCCTCCCTCTAGCCTCCTTGGCTACTACCCCGACCCGTGATATCTTCGCTTTTACTCCTACTCTAATTTCTTGCTAAAATTTAATTTTCTTTATAAGACGTAAAAATATGCATAGGTCATATGAAATCAACATAATTTTTTGAGAATGTTTTCATTTTATTACAGACTGTATTTGCGGTACCAAGTGGTAAATAGAGAAACCAACTAGTACGGTATTTGTTTTTATAGGTTGAATAAAATTATAACCCCGTGTTGATGAAAAAACCTATTTAAATATCGAAAAATTATAAATTTTTCAGTGTTTTACGGAAGTAAAAATTCATTTTACCATTCCAATGAGAGGGATGAATTGACTGTTAAAATAAGTATTTAGTGCAAAGTAATGTCAAATAAAAATAAATATATTAGAGTTTATTTTACAATTTATGTATTTGTATAATAAAAACGTTTTGTAACAATTATGATGTACTGTACTATATTACGCATAATTTCAAAGCACTTTTGAAATTATATTATCGAAGGGTTGTTCACCAATCAAATATCGAAAGTAATTAACAATGTTTAGATAAAAATTGTACAGTTAAAAAATAACAATAAATCTGGATACTGTATACTGTGCTCCATTTGTAAACTGTTAAAGTAATAACACATTTTTACAAAAGCACGAGAGAAAAGAACGCCACAGCGATTGCTTTAGGGCTAGGAAACAAAAACCAAAACTAACCAAATCAACCCTCCTGTGAAACCGTCGGGACTTCTCCTGTGGGATGTGTAACTAACTCAGGGGAGTTATTTGATATTGGTTTTGGTTCGAGACAATTAAATACAAGAACAATGGCATACGATGTAACCTTTTGTATTTCAGTGTGCAAAATAATCGATATAAGATTAACATGGTGTCTCAGAAATATGTTTTTTTTACATTTCTTTTTCAATATGATATTTAGTTGGGATTTTCTTTTGTGTAAGCTCAGTAAACACTGAGTCAAAATGGTGAAAAATTTCTGCAGTTAAATTACCACAACATAAATTTGAACGATAACCACACTCTTCTGTTGGTGAACAGTTTTTTGTTCTAGGACGCTTAGGCACGAGCCCGGGATTGTTTTTCACATTACTTCAGGCTAGACCTAGGGATTGTGGCATTATCACTTAGATAAAATCCATTGGTGATTTGGCGGGATTTGAACCCGGGACCTCTTGGGTCGAAGTCCTGTGCTCTAACCACTATACCAGCTCGCTCACCCGAGCTATTAAAATCAGTTAGTAAACGGTATTAATCAAATTTGAAAAGGTTTTTCATTAGTTTAATTTGTAAAAGAATGGTTCTAAGAAATTATTATTACCTAACGTAGCTCTGGTTTTGGACAACATCATTAACTGATAAATTCGTAAAATTACATTTTGAAACGCTTTTAAAAAGGGTGGTTTCAACAACCTAAGCTTGGTTTGTGGTTGGAGATCGAACTGTGGTTCGCCTCACCACAAACCATACCTCAAAACCACGACCTCAACTCACCGAGCTCGTCGTGTTTCTACTATGTAAATTTGCTGACTTGGTGCTTTGTGTCATTCAATTCGTCATAACCTTTAAAATTGGAAGTTTTCATCAACAAATAAGCTTTTATTCTTACTGTGCTAGGCCTAAATCATGAACTTAATTTCATTTATAAGTAATATAAAATCCCCATTAGTAGGCATACACCAAATTGGACTTTTAATACTTAAATTTTAGTAAATATATTTTATTTTATTGTTATGATTCAAGTATTTGGCTATCGAGGGAAGAAAAAATTCACGTTAAAATGCAATGATTGGGTGTATTGTACAACTTAAACAATGTTTCATCGTAATCTATATTTCGTATATAAAGAGTGAATGTAAATATACCCAATTCATAACCATAACATTCTCTTTCACAATACATGACGTGTTTTGAAGTTATACTATATACATTAATGGTTTTGAATGACAGAAATGAATTGTATTTTCGCCCCAGGAAAAGTGTAAAACTTTATTTACGTAATTCCTTTGTGAATTCCAAATTCTCCCAGATTCCCACACTTGCCCAGGGCTGGTTGTTCGAGCAAGAGTTTGGGCTAAACATTTGTATAATGTGATGCTGCTATGAAAATAAACGATCAACTTTATGTACCAATGATAGAGCTTCCCTGTTCTTTATATATATTTCTTGATTGATGATTGTGATGGTTCACGTGTTTTCAGTGCCAGTTAAAGGAGGGCTTGAACCTAATTGCCATAATCATTTACTCCGTACTTAGTAATTTATACCTAATTGTGTTGTTTTTTTTCAGGTAACTGTCTTTTGTGACTAAGATGAATTCACTTACGTTCTGCACATGGCAAGTTTAAATTTTCATACATTTTATAGTTTAAATTATTTTAAGTATTTGTTTTCTAGTGTATTTTTTTATGTGATGATGTATAAATGCTTCGATATTAATATGCGTGGAAAGATGTGAACTCATAGGTATTATTAGTAGAAAACCAATCATACATGAAAGAAGTTAAGTTGATTGTTTGTACGAGATCTTGTTAAAAATGTTAACTTTGCATACTTCTTTTTAAAGTGGAGATTTAAAGTAAAATTAAGTCTCCCTGTGCAATTGTGCATGTTTTGCATGTTATGTAGTCACTTTACCTTATTTTTCAAATGTTCGTAAATTATAACCCAATCAAGTTCACAAATCAGAGCAGTGACCTTTAAGCTGCTTATTCTGTAATCGAATTGACTAGGTAATGAAATTTAGGGAAAATATTATTTTGGAGAAAAGTTTAGAATCGCATCCATGGTGTTTTCCGGGGGCGAAAACCTTGGCCACCCCAACCGTGAGGGGTTGTGCAGTAATGTCATTTCCACAAGGGCATTTTGGGACTTCTCCCTTTAGTGTAGACTGTGATGTCTCCCTTAACTATAAATGGACTAATCAGGGTGAAAGGATGTAGATATATAGTAGGATTGACAAAATTCAATATCATATTATTTTGGTAGATTGATGAAAACTTAAATTTACACTTCAATCTAATTTATTGTTGTCGAAAGATTTGTGTTGAATTCGTCTTTTAAATTGCAATTGTGTCTTAGTAAATGTATAGAAGCACATTGTTTATTTAACAAGTTAATTTTTAGATGGTCGACATAATTAGTTGTATTTACAAATAATAACTCAATCTTACATATTGTTTCAATAAGCCATATAAGAAAGAGAACTTACAGCTAAAGAGATAAAGAGGATAAAACAAATGGTTTCCAAATTGTGCCCAGATCACTAGCTGATTTTAATGATTGTGTCAATTGTTTTCTTCTTATTTTATACCAAGCTAATACGTTTTTATCGAAAATCCAGGCCTTATTGAAATGGAAAATGCGTAAAGAGGTTTGAAAGTTTGCAAATTATGTGAAGCCTTGAATAGGAGTTTTGCCAAGAGTGTTATTGAAAAAGCGCTTTGAATGTTTATCTGTGGTGAAATTGGGTATAACCTAATACAGAAAGAGGTGCGAACTGAACTTTTGAAATATTCCTGCACTCTCTGGTTGTTAGTTTATTAAATATATTGGCTATAGTTTAACGTAATGGTTGATTTAGATAGTTGAAATTACTTATTTGTATTTTCTCACACAACATGGTTTCGATGTATATACAAGAAAACTGGCAGAATATTGTTATCTTTTTTTATGCCGTTTCAATGACCAGTGTACAGTATTTACTGGGGTTTCCACTTACTTTTTGATATATATAACCATAGACAACTGGATACTGAAGTAGACATATTATATATGGACCAGAAATATGTACCCAATTTTTTGTTAAAAAAGAACGTAGTTGTGTGAGCCAGTCACAGAATGCGCTAGTGACTAAAACTGCATTTTCTACCTTATTTTTTGTTGCTGGCCAAGTTGATGGGTTATAACAGTTGCTATAGCTCACAATAAGTAATTCCATTCGTTTGAGTTGGTAAAAAAGATTGTGTATTAAACAGAAATCAGTAATTTAGATCAGCACAATCTGTCGATGGGTCACGTCAACTAAGACGCTTATGGTAAAAAAGCTGGCTACAAATTTAACATGGGGATGGAATGTCTAAACGTAAAAATCATTGTACAATTACATATAACTGATATAACGTAATAGTGTTCAATTGCCAGATTTCCAAAACGAATAACTTTGAACTGTTGTCTTTTACAGCTATTTTATATAAATTCTTCTTTTTATTGTCACTAAGCACAAAGGATATGCCGCGCACAGAATATTGATACCGACTTTACCAAGCATAAAACGAAGGTGAAGCTTAGTTAAGCTTGTATCAGCAGACATGTCTGAGACGAGCTTAAGTTGGCTAAGCTGCTTGATCCTGTCTCCTACGTCACCGCCTTAAGTGATAACAAGACTCTCCTTAAGGTGTCCTTGAGTTACAAACAGTACCGTAGATAAGTTGCTCTGAAAATATAAAGAACATCCATATATAATTAAAACTCTCCTTGAAGATTCCCTATTATAATCCATAAAAAGTGATAGGTTATGGTAAAATATAACTAACTAGCAGAGTACCCGTCCTTCGTACGGGATTGGCATATAAGTATAAAATGCTTATTGAAGTTACTGTATACTCAAAGCTTTACGTTTGCAATGAGGGATGACACAGTTTGATGAAATTTGCTTGTTAAGATTTATGGTAAAGTATGGTATTACACATATACCATAGCCATAATGTTCTGCAGTACCAATTCACCTAAACAATAGAGGAAAAAAACTATTAAAAAATTGCAAAATATTACAACCTATTCATAACTGTAAACAAACCTACTGTGACAGTCATCATTGCATATCCTAGTTGGTTGTTGCTGTTTCGTTCAAATTAGCTGTTTTCATAAATGCAAAAGAATATAGGCCTAGTGCTGCACCCTGTTAGTAAATCTAAACTTTTAATGTTTTGCATATCATAGAATCAACTTTTTAGTTGAAACAGCTGACTAAAATTGTTTAATTCCCTTTACATTTGAATACTCATAAGGTTAACATGGGGAACTACGAAGCCACTGGGGTGGAGCCCGAAAGGAAGTTTTTAGATAAGAATATTCCTATATGTTAATCGGGAATACGAGCTATAATCATACAAAATTTCAGCCCAATCCGTCCAGTGGTTATGCGTGATTGAACTTCAAACAAACAAACACACAAACTTTCAAATTTATAATTTTAGTTTGATTGCCATCATAGTAGCAGCACAGCACTGCCACCATTATTTACACTACTATGAAAAAAAATTATGAACTTATATTGGCTCAAATATACAGTGTATATATATATGAAAATATTTATGTTTACGAAATTAATTAATTCATAACCTTAAGACTAATACAAGGGTAAAGTTATTGTTTACACCTAAATGTGAGCGAATATGTTCCTTTAGTTTGTAACTTGGAAGTAATTTTGATAAAAATGAATAACGAGGTAATTTTTTGTGGAAATTCTTTGAAAAGCCGGTTTCATCAATAGCGGCATTGAGAGCCCTCCCATTGAACGTTATCTTGGCTATTTTATCAGGATTATAACGGAAAATATTTTCGTATTCTATAAAGTTAATATTTATTCCTTAATAAAAAATGTGTAGTAAATGTGTAGTATATTAACTAGTTAATTGTCGCAACATTTGATTTGCTTATGTGTAAGCTGTTGTACACCTTTAAAACCTGTGATTTTTCACCTTTGTGACTTTGTATAGGATTGTCCTTATTGTTATAGGACTTTGTATATGATTATCCTTATTGTTATAGGACTTTGTATATGATTGTCCTTATTGTTATAGGACTTTTTATAGGATTATCCTTATTGTTATAGGACTTTGTATAGGACCTTGGTTTACTTAAAAACAAGGTCGAAGTGATTTATTGATATTACGTTTATGCTTTATATTTTCATTTTTCGTTTTCATATATTCTTTTTGTGTATAATCGGAGTTAAACTTAATCGAACGTATTTGGAACCCTAGTAAACCCCATGTAGCAGTGGATACGTAACATTTTATCATCTACGCAATTAATATTCAAAACATAAGCACTCCTATACTGTACACTGTGCAAAATTTAGTATGCATTTTAACACCTTTATGAATCACTGCCTTATTTAAACTGTGCAAAATACGCGGTACTGTATTATAAAACTACGATCGCCTTCTTTCTACAAAGAGAACGAACTAAAGTAAACTAAGTTAGAATTGAAGGTAAAGTGCACTATCAACCACAGGGCGTTCTCAAACGTAGAATTTATTGCTGCACTTTACTTAGCGACATTTTGTTGTGCATTTTACGATACTTGGTTTGTTTTAAGATAAAAGGAAATAGCTAAGGAAATGAGTGGGCTAAACTTAAGTTTTGATTGTTTTATAATTTAATGGTTCAAATAGTCAAAACCAGTTACAGTTATTTATTTACAGTTATAAATCTATATACTTGTTTAATACGCAAGCATGTTTTTTGTGACAATTACTCCTCCGAAACTACTGAACCGATTGACATGTTTTTGGTGTCATTGGAAAGAGCGTAACGTGAAGTTGTGCAGGAAAGTTTCTTTTTAGGGAAATAATTAGAGAGTGAGGCCCTGGTGCCCTTTAAATTTTCGTATTTCTCCATAAGGATAACATAGGAGATAATTTTTATTTACACAAACATATGTTTGTTACTTGAACGTAGTCAAAGTCTATTACATAATAATTGCTGTGTATTATGACTGTTAATGTATAATACATTTCAATCGAGGATTGTATAACTTAAAGTTTACTTATAATGGATCTTACTACTTTATTTTAATGCTGGGATTTAAACAATTAACAAGTTTAAACAATTTAAGACTTATTAGGTAAGGGAGGGTTCAACGAAATACATCAGACTCGTTTCAATTCCAAAATAGTGTTCCGAAAACGTGAAATTATAAGATTGCCGTCTCGATGTTTAGCATGAAGAAGTAAAATCTGCTAACATGATAGAGGAGAACTTGTAGCTCCTCTATCTGTATCTCGTGGCTAGTCTTCACGTTGTATTTCGGCAGTTGGGCGAGTTAGAATTTTCGTCAAAAATTACAATAGGTAAACGCGACAATGCACCCGTTACCAAAGATTTACGTTTCTTACAACACCGGAATCGTCTTTTTTTCAAGAAAAAGCTAGTTATGTGACTATCCGATGAATGAGATAAGGATTAAGTGGATTTTAGCCAAATATTAAGCATAGTAGGGGTTCAAGAAACCAACCATGTGTATTCAGAAAAGCTGTGACCAAGTGGTCTGTGTACATTCTATGGAATAAAATTATCAAATCAATTGGCACAAGCATGATCCCCATCTTTGAAATCCCTAATCTTCCTTTACGTTGTACAGTCGCGTTCCCAAAAATCAGATATTTACTGTTTGATTGTCCGAGTTTCCCCACAGGCACATCCCAGATATGGGAACTGTTCCCACTTCAATTTTTAGTAGTTCCATACCAACCATCATGCAAAATCGGTTTATCAAAGCCCACGGCTTACAACGGAGCTGCACGTCACCTGCTACAGTATTGCTGTGGTTGGTTTGACTATTAAGTCTTGTTTGTAGGAAAAGTACGTAACGCCACTAATTTCATGACCATCTCAAGTTTCACGACCATCACAAGTTGCGTGACCATCTCAAGTTTCACGACCGTCACAAGCTGCATGGTCATCTCAAGTTGCACCTTCAGCTCCAGGTGAAAGTGCCGGTCCTCCATGGAGAAAGTCACCCAGGCTCCAGGATCTATGCTAATGACAGATGAGGCGTCTAGGGCACCGAGCTTTGCAGAGAGAAAGTCGCATTCATTTTTAACCTCGGTCTATTTTCAGCGCACGCTTGCCACATTTGCTTATTTGTCATGCTAATTGATGTGAGATGGGATTATATTGCTGAACATTTGTGGAGTTGCTTTGTCGTAGCTTGATGTATGACATGCCAAGGCCTGCTTTGATAGATGAGCAGTGCTGCATGGATACATTTAATTGAGGTATAGAGTAGGTGCTAATTTATTTAAATTATAATGCTACAGTACTACTCGACGCCAACACTAATGCAAGGATTGTTGGACAAATTATATAGCTTATTCCCCATACGGGAAATTCACTAAAAAAAACATTTTTTGTTTGCTTAAAAATCTAGGTGGGATATAATACTTGGGCACATGATGGACTAAAATAAATATCCCGTTACACGATATTGCTAAATAATGTATACTCTAGTGACGGTTCCAACAAATAGTCATTTTTTTATGGTAAAAATTATTACAGCCTGATTGAGATCAAAGTTTCAGGGAATTGCTACTAAAGAATTAGGCTATGTTTAAAAATCATCATGTGGTACAATTTTGCAGAATAATATGGTAGGGGTTCTTAACTTTTTGAGTTTCTTTGCGCGCCTTACCGTATTTGGCAACCCTACGCTACTGGACATTTCCAGGCCAAACCAACATCCAAGTAACCTTACACTTGTAATATCTAGGCTAGAAATCGAGCACGAAGTACCTCTATTTCTCGCAACTAGGGAATCGCCTAACGGAGCGACCTGAGCCGAGTGTGGCCGAACATCTCCGGACAGTTCCGAAGTCAGCCGACGGCTGTAAGCATGCGCATTGTTCACCGGGCTGCGATTATTGCCGAGTTTACCCGGTTATTCCCAAATCTAGTTCTGATTGCGGATGTGGCTCAGTAAATAGTGGAGAACTGGTCTATGGCGAGTTGTTGGCATTAAACACAATCCTTCGTTGATGATACATGCATTAGATATTTTACATTGCCTTAATTCACTCTTGTTATCATACTGTTTGTTAATGTAATTAATCAGAAAGATTAAACATCCTTAATTTTTTCTGGATACCTTGTTAGTCCAACGAAGTCCAAACTATTTTATTCTTCTCTTCGGGAAAAAATGGTAACCTTTATCCTCAAAATAAGTTCCAAATATTAGTGCATACTGTTAGTTTTTAGAATAACGAATCTTGTTGGTAAAATGTTAACAACCTTATAAATTTGTTAGAAGGGATGGCCTTTTCAAGAACAGATTTGTATCATCTATCACAATTTTTATGAAAGTAATAAGGATTACACCTTTTGCTTAGTCAATAAGCATAAATGTACAATTTATTTTCAATGATTAGAATAAGTTGTACAATTCGAAATCGAACTTCAACCAAATCTCGACATTTAGTTCCTTATTTGAACTTAACTGCACATCGAACTTTCGTTTCCTCCAAACTACAACTCTGTTAGCAAGAGTTATTTGTAACTATCAACTTGAGTTATTTGTAACTACCAGCCAAGTACAAATCTCCGCACCAATTACTTAACAGTTGAGTAATGCCCCAACTTGGCCTACCAAGGATGAATGGACTTAATCCTACTTGTGTTTGCCTAAGTGATTAGTAGAACAGTTGAATGTCAACACACAGTTGCGTGTGTGACTTTGTATTATGTTGGAAAAAGAGTTTACAATATTGAGAATATTTATTGGGAAATTATTTTTATTAGTTTTGACTTTTGAATAATTGATAATAACTAGACATGCCATCCTATAAGTTTTTGCAATTTTTTTACAAAATTAATTGATGGAGTTTAATTGAACCACCCATGAAAGTGTGCTGATGTTAATTAATGATTTTTGTCTACAAAAATTTTTCATCCGAGTCAACTTCAGTTTTCGGAAGTGTGTTATCATTGTGTATAGTAGTTACTTTAACGTATAATGATTGTAAAGTTCAAAGAGTTTGGGGAGTAGTATCGATAATAATTATAATCTGTTTGAACACTGTCATGTTTTAAACCAGAGAAAACAGATTTTGATTATTGTTTTGAAATAGGCTACGGTACCTTTTGACAATTGTAACCTGATTAAGGAAGGTTACACTCTTTATGCTGTAGAAATTAAATCAAATAATTTAAACAGTGAATTAGTTGAATTGGTCTTAGACAAACACAATCGTTTATAACTAAGAGTTATTCGTTTTGTCTCAGAAACAAAGTTTGGTTGTTTACTTGTTAAGATGAGTAATTTGCACTCGTGTCCCCGCGTAGGTTTCTTGTTCTCTATTTTTTTGTTCCCAGACGTTTTAAAAAGAAGCAACACGATTTTCAATGTTTGACATAATCCAACCAATTGTTTTTCTTAAAGGATATTTTTTATTCTGTAGTTTTTTTTCCGTAGTGAGTTAACTATTGAACTATTTGAACATCTCTAAACACATGATGCCATTTATTATAAATTTATAAGGTGCAAACTACGTTTAAGTTTAATAAACCGGTGTACAAGTCCAGACTGTTATTGGGAAAGTTTCCTTCGTGGAAGAAGAATTATTGGTTGTCGAACTGAAAACAAGTCTATAAAAGAAAGACAACAATGTATTGGCTTGGTCTTGGTCTAGGAACTGGCTGGCATTTACAACGTTCGTGTTCTCTTTCTTAGCTTTTTGCTTGAAATTACATTAAGATTTTTTTACTATGAATTTTGTTATATCACATTTAAAATAACAAAGTTATGGTGATACGTTTAAACAATCATATTATACACTTTGAAGTTCAACTTTTCGCCATAGATGAGTAAATAGTTTAAATGGTATACATAAGACAACCATATATAAACGAATAAATCGAAAATATAGTTATTGGGAATTTATCAGATATTGTGAGATTTTACAGGGTTTAATGTGTTAAAGTTTGTTGTTTTCATACCTTTAAAACTCTGATCCTTAAAACTTTGATAAACTACAATTAATTATAATAATACAGTTTCTATATTACCATAGAAAGATTTCCAAATGTTGAATGGAATCCGGTACTATGGGTGAACAAAAGTGTTCATATACTAAAACATGTTATGCATAAAACCATAACCAACTAACAATAGACCAACAAAACTAGATACACAACCTACAAATATACAATAAAAAGTTTGATTGACCTTGTATTTCGCCAAGTGATGTAAAATGGTAGTTGAACCACCATGATTTTGGAGCTCGTAATTGATTCATTCCAAGCCCACAAAGACGTTAATTACATTGCTTGGGTCGAAAATAGTCACTTTACGCCCTAGTGATGAAAAATACCATTGTGATTCTAAGCTTACGCCACAATTACCTTACAGCTGATTAGGCAAAGTTTTGGTAATGAACGAAATAGTTTGGCCTGTAATTATTTAAATTGTTATCTGATTTGTGGTAGCCTACCAATTATGAAAAAAAACATGTATTGAGGGGTTCAACGTTACTATATGAAATATAACATAGGCAACCGAAATTAACCTAGGTATGCGCACTAATTTAAACGACTATTATTAAAAGTGTCAACAAGTCATTACACCCCCAATTTTCCTTTTGAAAAGCATATTTTCCGAATTGGCGGCACTTTTCCACTCTCGCTTTCCCCCAATGTCTGCTGTGGTATGGACCGTAGCTAAGACCCGTGTCTGAAGGTAAACTCAGTACCACAATACAGTAGAACGGCCTTACTTTCACACGCACAGGCATAGACACTCACATACAGTGCATACACTCACACAACTACACACGCTATAACTGCAAGCAAACCGACTGTGGAAATCGCTTCTTAAAAAAAACTACCATTCCTCTTCCATGTCACTCAATCTATTTTAATTAGAATTCTGTAAGAATATTTTTCCCACTTTAAAACACCATTACAGTAATTTCAGTTATACTTTTGAATTTTACGGTACGGGTTTGAATCGTTCTCTATTACCCAATAGAATAACTATGTATTATTGATACATGTTGTTAATTTGCCCCTTACAGTACGCACAATGCAAACACACTAGGCCCCAAGTAAACACTTATCGTCTGTATACGTAGCTATGGTAACATGAGCGTACACAATGTATAAACAAAGCCAATCATCCAAATACAACTTTGAAGTATAAAGGCTCTGACAGACATTGAAAAGTATCCTAAAATCATCCCAGCTAACAATGGGAAGGAAACAAAAGGATTCAACAATAAAGACCAAACAGACAAATAACAAAGTCTTGAAAGGTTTTGATATTTGAGATCTTTTATTATCCTTTATGCTTTGTTGAGTCAATCTTTGAACAGTTCATTGGTTTCATTTTAGCATGCTTATTTGAATTGTGAATAACAAATTCGTTCCATCAATGTCCTAAAATTACTTATTAGTGTAAACTATCAACACTTCTTTAATGGCATTGTGTTAATGTCTTTGTAATTGTTCCCTAGGATAGGTTTCGAACAACAACTAACTATTAAATATATAACGCCTGCTTGCTTAGACATCTTCAGGACTCTTTAAAAAGTTCCAAACCCAGCACATTCTCCCACCCGTACTGTTTTGCTGCCTCCAATTTAGTGAACTAATAAAAAATGTAAATACACTTCATATAGTATGCAAATATCGACCGGTTTTCAACTTGCCAAGTTGGCAATGCTGCATCGGTGACCCGGTTACAGTAACGGTACCGACAGTGTTGCCACTTTCACTGACATAACCTAACCTGCCCCACACACACACGTAAAAAGTCCTAGTACACAGCTACACACGCTCACACACACAAGGTTATGGAGAAACTAGCAGTGCTATATATAGTCAGGCCCGCCCACTATACTGTAAGATCGAAGAACAAAAAGCTATCGTAACTTTCATAAAGACTCCAGACATAAAGTTGGTTTTTGTAGAAAACTTAACAATATGGCGTCAATTTTAATACAATTTAAACCTGTGGTTGCGGAACTTAAACCTCGTATTCTTTTTATACATTCAATTAACGTTTTTTTTTTTTCATAGTTTATTCATTGTCATAGAGGATTCGAAAGTAAAAGAACCAATATAACGAAAATAGGCCTATAATTTAAAGTTCTTCGTGATATCCTTGTACCACTGATTATTTTACTTTATGGGAACGTTGCGCCTTCCTCTTTCCATACATTTAAAGCCTATTTTAACAATTAGTTTTACTTATTACTCTGAGGTTTTACGACGAAAGAGTTTTACCATTTTACTATTTGAAGCAGAAAGACGGATCTACAGCGATTTATTACTAATAATTAAAAAGCAGCTCCCACACGCTGCACTACCATTGTTGTCCGCCTCAACATTGTTGTTATTGTGGACGAGATAAAACAATGGATCATTAATCACAAAACACAACCTTTCTTGTGATCGCTATTATACCTCCATTAACCTTCTCTGTGGTTATAACGATTATCTTCGCCTAGTGGTTGGTGTAGGTATATATTGTGGTGTAGCCTCAATGTCGAATATCGTAGTTAAAAATGTTTACTCATCCTCCCTGCGTTGAAGTATAACTTGTGAGTAGATTTATTCGAAAATGTCCAGTTGAAATCTAAATTTTAATAGTATTTTTGTGTTAATTACATGTCAAGAACCTTTCATATACTGGTTGTCGTATAGTTCATCAAATAACACCATTATTAAATAGTAATATTTCAACGCTAGAGCCTAAAGTGATTCTTTTCGACCCGAGCTCAATTTTATTTATTTTTTTATACATCCAAACAATGTATAGTTAGCGAAGGTTGAAAAGACTCTTTTTTCCGTGTGATGAACTATATTTTTCGTCATATTGCACCAGGATTTGAAAAAAATTATAACAAAATAAAAATAGTAGTATTCATTTAAAGATAACGTTTAAAAACTACTTTGGTTTTCAATTCAATTTGCTAATGAAAACAAGCAGCTGTTTAGTAAACGATTCAACCGTTTCGTCTATTACGATTGTGTTGTGTACATTATGTACATATGTACATTTATGTACATTGTGTACATTACATTGTGTACATGTTGTATACTATCGATATGTCGATTATTTACAATAAGGCAACAATAAACTGCAATCAATTAAACACGATACTTTCGATACATGCAATTTTTTTACAATCAAAATTTACAACTGAGTTGACAACAGCTGATTTTTACTCAGGGAGTAAAAATGATACTTAGACCCGGCTGCTTTTTCTGCAGTATTACGAAATAGTATATTTTTCATCACTAGGGCCTAAAGTGTCTATTTTTGACCCGAGGTCAAGTTTTACGATCGAGGTAAAGCCGATTCAATAATTTCGTCTATTATGATTGTATTACAGAACATTATACCATCGATATGTCGAGCAATCGACAACAATAGGGTAAAACCTTACCTAATTAAACAATCGATAAATAATTTCGATCGATACGATTGCTACAATCGAAACTGTTTACAACAGCTGATTTTTACTCCCTAGAGACTTAACATTATTTTTACTCCCTGACAGCAAAAATGATACTTTAAACACGCAACGCATGCATTAAAAACTGCTGTTTTTGCTGCAGTATGACGAAAAAGAATTTTACGCCCATTTTCCATCACGGTAGCATTTGTTAAGTTGTCCTACTACAGTATTACGTAAACCCAAATTAAATGTCCTGTCCTTCACATCCACTTATAAATACAACTATCTCCGACCCATTTCTAACCCCTAAGCTACGTAACCCCAAATTTAATGTCCTGTCCTTCACATCTACTAATAAATACAACTCCGTCCCCTTTCTAACCCCTAAGCTTCATCCATAATGTCACATTTATGTTTACGCACGTCAATTAAGTTTCCGTAACTTCCTAAGTAGTTTATCCAAACATATTTACCACAACCTATCAGATCAAACACCGCTTTGCGTCATAACGAGTGTTTGATTCGGATCTCAACTTGTCTGAAGCGAACTAACGAGTAGCAAATAGAGAAGACGGAGTTCGTTAGCGAATACACATTTCCAACAAAGAATCTGGCAGAACTTCTTTAGGTAATTAACACAGTTTAAGGAGTGCAACTTCCGGAGATAAATGTCAGATAGCTCCAACCTGGATTTTAAGTTTAACGTTGTAACAGAGTTAGTAATTTACTTTTTGTTTTATAATTTGACTTAAGTTAAATAAATAAAGATTCCTTTATTAAGCTAGTATTTTTTGGACACATAAGGCTTCCGTAACAACTGTTAGACACTAACTACTAACCTAACCTTACTAAGAATCCTTTTAGAGCAATCTTTTGTTGTTCTTAAACGTTTAGCTGTTGTAACAGATTTTAGGTAAGTAACTAAACAATGGGATGAAAGTATTATCTGAAACTTCCGCTTCTAAATTTTATTCAAGCCTTTTATTTACGTAAATGATTGTATAGAGAACGAGAAGATAGAAATTGTTTTATAAATTACTTGCAAGCAAACTTTGTCAACATATCACCTATATCCAGCCACTGAATATTTTCAAAACACACTACTGGTACTTTCCCTATTTAAAGAATAAGAATAATATTTTACAAAAAAACTGTTATCTCTCGAATTCCCACTCAACTTATCGACTAATTTTTATTAAGAGTTCATAAATTCTCTAAGTTATAATGGTTAAGGGGGGAATTTAAAATGGGTCACATTAAAACATTGACAAAAATTGAGAAATTAACATCAACAATATTTATGTTGTTTTCTTTATACAAAAGTAGTATTTAGTTGTATTCATCTAGTTTAAACCATATACAGAAATTTTTCCGTGTAAAATTCGAAAAAAATGTATATATAAATAATTAAATGTAATACAGTAGCATGTTATTAATTATAAATTGTAATATAATTTCTTTGTACGTTTTATTTTTAATTTCCCTTATTTTCATATTTTTGGATTTATTATATATTTAGTTAATTTAACCTTTTTTTTAATTCTTTCCAAAGTTTCAAATGAAATTCACCACCTCAGTTTCTTTGGATGAAAAGCATTTATAATCGTATGTTTTTACAGTATATTTAGTGATAATATAAAGATCAATGGAAGTGTGAGGTTATAATTGTAAATAAAAAGTGTATACTACGTTTAGTAAATCATTATGTTCATCCATATAATTTTTATTTCACATAAACTACATCAAACTAAATCTTGTATAAATATAAACACCACATAAAACACGACCTCCAACAAACAAATAAGTTACGTGGAAGGATCAAACTAAAGTTTGTCCAAACAAGTTGAAATGTGAGATAATAAAGAACATCTTAAATGTCAAAAAGCACTCAACTCGAGACTTCATTGTTTCTGTAAAATATCCTTTTGTTGCCATCTACTTTGTTGTTATCTCCATTTCTGTCTGGTGAAAAATTTATTGTTATCGTTTCCCTAAGACAAATCCTAAGATTTGAAAACAATTTAGACCCTGAATTCATGTTGTAATTGTAGTTTAAATTAAATAGTCAGTAAGTATTAACAATGTAAACTATGTAAAACAATATTTGGTCATAAATAAAACAAATATGTTTATGTCAAAGTTTTTACTACAATATACATTTTGAATTCGCATTATTTAGTAAAATTAAATGGCAAACTAGAGATTTTCATATTATAGTCTAAGATAATACAAGAATGATTTATGGGTTTGTTTTAAAATAGTTTAAACATTATTTTATTTTTAAATAGTAATGGTTCATTATGTTCACAAGTTAATGTATTTGTAAAATGTGTATATTATACCTATTAACACCAACATATTTAACAGTGTAAATAGTCGTTCGGTTTCAATCAGCTGTTTTAAGTTTCATTTTAGCGAACTGCCTATTTTGAGAATACGCTATTACTGTAGGTTTAATAGTAATGCTTAGACCCGGGACCGATTTTCTTTTTCGTTTTGATGTCCCCAGAGACCTATTACACCATTCACATCTTATATTTCGTTACCACGATAAACCGAGTGAAATCGTCTAATTTCGTAGATTAAAGAGTACAGGCTACATCCTGCCTTTATTCAAAAGAGTTTGCAAATAAGAGTGAACGGACCATAGACTGAAACATCTGGTTTTTACATCTGGTTTTTACTGGGTAAAAATTGGGTTTTCAAATTTTAATCCCCAAAACATGTAATATGTCTCTAAACTATTTTGTAGAATTTAAATAATTATTTAGTATCGTAAATCGTTG
Source organism: Macrosteles quadrilineatus (assembly GCF_028750875.1). Taxonomy (NCBI): domain Eukaryota; kingdom Metazoa; phylum Arthropoda; class Insecta; order Hemiptera; family Cicadellidae; genus Macrosteles; species Macrosteles quadrilineatus. Next base: position 10,698,484 of record NW_026542601.1, on the reverse strand, counting down.
TTTTACACCTAATGCTTATGGAGAAAATTGCAAAAACCGAAAATTTGAAAACGTCTAATGGTCTCTGATACAATATTTCTTGTTATCAGCTGGCTACATCAGCCACTTCGTAGAGATACTTGACTAAATCTTAATTAAAAGATTGACCTTTTCCTTCCCGTCTAGTCTAGCTAGAGTACAGCAAACCCCTTGCTTATGGTTTGATAATCTCCTTAAACTTCAGATATTTAAAGTTAGAGACGTATGGTAGTGTTCAGTAGTATTATGTAGCGTGTTCAAAATAAGTTGATCAAGTCGATGGTTTTTTAATTTGTTTTCTTTGTTATTAGCCCTACTTATGATATTAAATTTGTTTGATAACTTAAGGAATTTTATGATTTATAGTACGAAAGTATAAGTATAGTAGTAAATTGTCTATATGGGTTGCTTTGAATCTGTCCGGCTTCCTTCTGAAATTAATTTAACAGGTTGCTTAAATAAAATTGATAATATTAACCCCACTTTTTAATTGATGGAATTTCGCCAAACCTCGATTCTCAGGTATCAAATGAGACCGAAGGGAAACATTATTCTAATATCTGGTTACACCTCGATGTACTTTCTATGAATGTTATGTTGTTTGGAATTTCATTTGATTTGATATATTTAACGTGAAAGATTTTCGTCGTAAGTAATTCTGTAAGGATTGGAGAAAGCTTCAGCTAAATGTTACAGACCAAGACCAAGTCTGCAAAAGAAAGGCACTAAGGCAGCCTACTCACTACACATGCGCCGTATGACCTGATGACCTTTACAGACCTAGACTAGATGTTACATAAACTGACCCCAGTCCTGCCAATGCCTCAGGTTTGCCAACGTAAACCGGTTCAACTTTGGTTTATGACGTGTTGAAATAAAGATCGGAACAAATCTTTGTGGCCAATGAAACTATGCTGTTTTGTAACTGGAGTGCGTTTGGAACGGTTTTGGGAGAACCTATTATGTCCAGTTATGTCTTTGTAGTGTTTTAGTTTTCATTTGGAATTGTAAGAGTTCTTATTATTTTCATTTGAAGTTCTTTAACCGATTTCTTACGAAGCACTTAAAAAGGGTTCTATGAATATATATTGAAATTGTTATTTTAGGCTACAAATTGAATCAAAAACTTTGAATAAATACAAACGAGTATTTTTGCATCCGAGTTATAAATGTCTTAAAATTTTATAAAAGATTTTCAACAGACTTCCCATAACACCCACATAGTAATCAAAATTCTTGCAGTACACATTACTTCATTCCATCCATCTATTTAATTTAAAATAGGGCCTAATACCTATTTCTCATTCCCAATCCCTAATGAAGAAATCCTAAAATTTCGGCCCATCAAGTGTATTACGTGCACTTGTTGTGTTCAATATGTTTTAGTTTGTGTTGTGCCTTTAAAGTGTGCATACACATGTAAAAAATATACCAAAATAAATAATGTTTACGTAATCCCAAAACTATTTTGAATAGGAATACATAGACATTTATGCCTACTCAAAACTTGATCATCCTTAGACTAAACATAAGATGTTTCTACTCAGATAAAGCATTAGAAAGCTTTTAGCTTAACAACTTATAGAATAAGCCAGCCAGTTTCTTTAGGATTAAAACATTAAAGCAACAAGAATCTTTCTACTGTACCTTGGAATGGAACTTGGCGCTAGAGTTATTAACTAAATCACATTTTAACTGAGATTTACTTCTTTGGTATCAAAAATCTTTTATTATGCCTCAGTTGATTCAGTTAAGCATGAGTTTGAACTTTTTCCTTTACAAGTTTAAAGTCCTTTTGGATCGTTCAGGCATAACATTTTCTAATTTTTAACATATTCAAACGGTGACAATACAAGGCATCCCTGATTTTCATCAACCAGAATTATTTTGTAACTTCCTTAATACATCTTAAAATGTCTGAATTGGAAAAACTGACTCAACTCCTAAACTCATGTGCATTTGGCAATCTATTTATTTTTAATAATATATAGTAATTCTTATTAGTTTGTGATACATTATTCCACTTGCTCAAATTCGCTGTTTAAAGAACTATGGTGGCAACCATTGACTGTGAAAGCTATATTATGTAGCCTAAGCATTGTCACCTTGTTGGACACAGATGCGGCGAGAACATTACCACCGCAATAATGCCAACCTTGTCGATGGTAACGATGTGATAGTTGGCAACCCTGTATCCGTCATCATGTCATAAGCTTATCTGGGATTTAGGGGAGGCGTGTAGATCGTTAGCTTGAGGAAGTAAATATATTACAAATGTTTTTCGTAAATACTCAACGTTTTCCAGTCTTTATTTACGAAAGCAATGTGAATAATTGTTTTTATTTTTATTTATAAATAAAAGCAGAAGTTTAGTGTTCAGATAGACCATTTTAAACTGCCGATTTGTATAAATGTAAATGAAACCCTATTACAGGTTTATTTATTATATTAATTACAGTAAGCCTTGTAGTTTACAGTTTCTGCTAGCAAAACAATAAGCACTTTACCTAGACATGTACATTGTACAATTTTAATGTAGGCCTACATTTGGTTTCATATGTCTTTTTGTCATACAGTTTAAACATTTTTCGTGAATTGTACATAATCGGTGAATACATCAACATACATATGTTTACATTGCTTGAACGAGCTTTCACTTAGAAATAATTTTATGTAGAATATATTTGAGACAAAAATAATTCGAACAAATTTAAAATCAACCCAAACTGCACGAGTGTATAATGATTTACATACATACAAGTCCGTCGTCAATCTCATAATTTGATTCATCTAAATTTTCAAAGCCAACATTTATTTTTCTCACCGAAAAATCAAGTGTGAAATGAAAGTAGCCAACACACAGACATGAACACAGCGAATCCGCCATTAACTCTAATGGTGAAGGGTAAAAGCGTCAGTAGAGCTGTCACAGATGTTATCACAGCTGATAATATCTTGACATCTTACTCGACCGTGTGGATTATGGAGTTTACACCCAGGGATAAAGGGATGTAGCAAATTATATAAATGTAGGTAAAGTGCCTGAAGTAATTGGCTTTCAGTGGAATAAATGGAACTGAATTCACCTGTGAGGTTTGTCTCAACTCTCTAGTAGAATTTAACCCATTTACTCAGCTAAATATATGAAAATCATTGATTTCTTTCTGTAAGCAAATAAATAATGTCCAGTTGACTTTCTTTGTACTAATCAATGTTTTTTCGTCCCTAACAATACTGTTACTGTTATTTGTTTTACCAATGCTATAATTGAACAAACTTTATACTGACTTAAAATAAATTTTGATACAACGATGTGTGTGACTGCGTCTATTGAGGTTTATTGCTTGTTGATGAAATGTATTGTTCACTACTCATTATAACAATACCATCTACTTAAAGACAGCATTGTTGTTGACAATGGTTCCTGCCTTTGGCTAAATGATTACAAAGATATATAGAAATGTCCATTCAAAATAGAAGCGATGCCCAAATTAAAAAAAAATATTTTTAATGGGTTGCTAACAATTTAATCCTATTCGAGTTAAGTATTGTCATTTTATTCGGCTGCTTGACACTTAAATTCAGCCTTTGATGGCAAACCTGATTATTTAATTTCTTTACCCGTTTTTCAGACAAATTTACTCTTGTTGACCCAAACATTTTCGGTTAAAAAAATATGTTTCGCTGTTGGTGATTGTAAAGTTACATTTTTCCCAGCGTTAACGAAAAAAATAAAATATTTTTATGATTTGTGAGATGTTACAAATATTAATTTACGTTATCCAAACCCAGTAGGCCTACAATTTGAAAATTTCGTTATGACCATGGTGAACAGTTCCAAACAACGAAACCAATTGAAGCACAAAGTACACTTAAATGCAAATCCACGTAGAAACTCAAGACGGTAGACCGCGAGTACATTAAAGTCAAGTACCCAAGTTTTCACATAACACTTCATCTGAGAGACGTTTCATTATTATACGCTACGTTGTGGACTTTAAGTGCTTCTGGTCTTAAATGTCCAGTGTTATTTATTGGGGGTTGTTCTTGTGTAAGACAGTTTTTGCAAAACATGTGTTTGAAGTATTATTGTAGAAATTTCCCGCCTCACTGATTAATAAGTGAAAGATACAAATGTTTGGGGAATATGACCCTTCTTGGGTTTTAGTAACCTGTGAACGCGTGTGTCGGTTTTGTTCCGCGGTTGAAGGCTAACTTTTTCCCATCACTTTTGTTCCGGGGGTCAGCAGGTAGATTTAGCGACCGGCCGAAACATCTTTTTTGTTCCACGGACATTTCTTTTGTTCCGGGAGAGACGGGACCTCCTCCCTTTCGCTCTCTAGGAGTACATCCTAGATTCTAAAGTCGTGCGTTAATTGCGCCAACAAATTCCTTAATTGCGCCAAGCCCTCAAAGGGCCCCAAAAAATTTTCCTTAGTTACGCCAAGCCCAAGCCAGGTAGAGGTGAGTTGCCGGCAGAAGGAATGTCCTTGTTTACGTGTCATCCTAACCTAACCTAATCTAACCTAACCTATCCTATCCTAACCAACCTAACCTATCCTACCCAACCTAACCTATCCTAGCATAACCTAACCCACTCAAACAAGCCTCTCTCAATCTAGTCAAAAGGGCCTCCACTTGGCTTAGTTAAGGATCGTTATCGGGTGGAGTAGTTGGCGCAATTCAGGAATACCCGACTACCTCACTCAGGTTGGCACAATTAATGCCCAGCCGACCCTAAGCATCAAGAAACTTGTTATTTACCAATCTATATCAAGTGCCTATCTACATGAAATTGAGTTTACGTAATTCAAATATTTTGTCAATTTATAAGTGATTGGAGTGTTTGAGTTAATATTTAGAGAGCTGTGTTTTACTTGGTTTAGACTTTTGCGAACAAAACTAGAACTTCTCGAGTAATCTTAAGATAACCAAAGTGGAAGTGTAAATAACTCAGTGATAAGACTCGGCAAACTTGGCACCGTTACAGTCAGTACTCGTCGAGTAGAAAGTTGGCAGATAATAAGGAATGGTTTAGTTGTACTTTGTATTTAAACAGGTCAAACATATAATATATACTCAGGAGTACCTAAGTAACAATCGTTATACTGGCATTACAGCTATGTTTTAGAGAAATTTAACTCAAAGATAAAGACGCTAGTTTCGTCTATTGTTTATACAATATTTTAAATAATAAGGAGACACACAATACTGAAATATTTCTTTTAATCTAGAAAATTTCCAGTTGCTAACGCATAGAAAAGTCAAGTGATGCTTATGCAAGTTGGCCAGTAATCAACCTTAGTTAACTCATTCTTACAGTTTATTAGGGCAGTTTTGTATAAAATATTTTTTTTTAATACTCACAAATTTTAATCATGTGCAAAAGTACTTCAATGCCAGGTCGTGACATTTTCCTAAAGCTTTTTCAATTAAATTTTGTAGTCATAAACTTTCTGTTCGGCAAATGTGAAATTATAAAATCGTATTAAAATATATAATTACAGTAACAGCTTCAGATCCAGCAACCTAAAATGTCCATTATCCTAAATAATTGATTCGAAGATTTTAAATGACAGCCCCAAACAATTTACCTTTAAACTAAAGTCTTAAAATACATACTGTACAATGTTTTAAATTACAATGTTAAGGTCTACCGGTATATGGTCGGGTATACCAATAGTAAATATGATTCTCAACAATGGTGATGACAGTGTGGGGGTTAACTTAGTTACAATATAAACTTCCACGTCCAACACCACAGTTTTAAACTAACATTGACCTGTTTTCGTTCCACTACTTCTCACTATTACATTCCTTTTTACCTCTATTCTTGGCAATAAAGCGCCACAAGAGCTCTTATTGTTTAGTTTGTTTTCAGTTTTGTTTTGGAAAGAAATGTGTACCGTATGTAGTTTTGAAAATTTTTTGTATCACCTAAACGACAACGGTGACTATTTTGAGTCGTCCAGTTTGTCTTGTTTAAACTTTTAGACTAATTATTGTTATCAATATTCATCACAGTTATTATTATGCAACATTTTCTACACTCCATCTCAGAGATGGAAGATTATATAAAAAAAAATGTGTATACAAAAACGTGACCTTGCCTTACGTGACAAGTGCCTTTTCCAACAATTGTAATCCTCCTTTTACCCCACCAATCTTCCTTTCATTGTTGAAGTCTTTGAAAGTCTTCCTGGATATTCTAGGTGATCATTAAATCTATCTTTAACCATCAATTAATAGACATCCGCATTCTGTCACAATCATTGGCTATACTCAATGCTCAATTAATCGTTTCGTAATAATTGTCACTGTAGTCGTCCGTAGAGATTGTGAAAAGAATTTTAAAGTTAGAAAGTAATTTAATTATATAGATTTCATTAATATTAGCAATAGTTTGTGAATGTTGTTTCTCATATTGTTGATTGATTTTGTGTATTCACTAGTGTGGTATTGGCGTTCTCATTTAGGTATTATCAGCATTGCTCTTTAAATGCATGGGAAAGCCCTAAAACAGCTTAATACCACTGGCTATGAAAATTGTTGTTAACGTCAATAACTATAGAATAAACCAATCAAATTGCAGCGTAACCTGTGTGTATATGTTACTCTCTATGATACCTTTAAGAACAGTTCCATTGGTAAATGTTTTTAATACATTTTGGAACCTTTTACACCAACAACTGTTTTTTGTAGTATTTTAAATATTATGAGGGGTTGGCTCATTTGAATAAATATTGTACCAAACGCAAATAAAGTGATGTTGAGCAACTTTTGAAATACATATTTGGTTCTTCATTAAATTGATTACACTTGTATGAAAATCATGATAGACTAGTAATTTAGAGATTTAAAAATATCGCTCGCTATAAATCCGTTAGCGTATTCAAAAAAGTAAATGTAGGCACATTTGGTGATAAAGAAATAAACGGTATCAGCAATCTGACACATATTTTCTCCCATTAGCCTGTCAACAACCTTTAACATGGGAGGTCCAGTTTTGATGAAACTTGGTATGTAGGTTCCATGGCACCTGCAGGCTTATTTTTCATTTTTTTTTTTTTTTTAAATGTGGATTTTCCCATAAAACCCAAAAAATAAACGGAAAAATTGAATTTTATTTTAAAATGAACCGAACGATTTTGATAAAAACTGACAAATTCTGAACAAAATGGTATATAACTCCCATTTCTGTAAAAACTACGGTTCAAAAGTTATCGTAAATGATGTCATTTTGCCATAAAACAAACATAAAATAAGAGAAAATCGTATTTGAAAAAAACCGGTTTTGATTGAATTAGTATGTGATAATCCTTATAATTCCAAAAAACATAGTGCTACCCCTCATTGCTGTAAAAATTATGGCCCAAAAGCTATTGTAACTTATGTTATTATCCCATGAAAACCCATTTAAAAAACGGAAAAATTGATTTTTGAAAAAAAGAAATTCTGTTTGAAATTTTTCTATGTTCCTTATTATTCTAAACAAAATAATGCATCCCTTCATTCCTGTTAAAATTTTAATGGATCTTTCGTGATTTTACCTATTAAATATCATAGTTACTTCCATCGTTTACCCATTATAAATATTGTTGACAAGCTAATAGGAGAGAGTATGTGTCAGATTGCTGATAACGTTTATTTTACTGTTTCTTCGGAAACACATTTTTTAGTATTTCTTTCTCAACCCACCTTATATGTTCATACTTCCGCAAAATACCTCATCAATCCTTCCTTCCCCAAGCCGGGTTTATCATCCCAGGCTCATCCTGCTAAGAGCCAATTACAGAATGCCTCTACAAGGGCGGGTCCTGATAAATCTGAGGGCGTTGCTGCTGTTATCACACGAGTAGTCTTCTGATAATGATCAGACTAATGTCCAGGCTAACGACCTTGCCACCCTTCAGACCTCACAGCTTCATGTTCCCGCAGTTTTCCCTGCTTTCGACATTTTCCACTTTTTATGTCACGTTTTGCTGTTTTTGTGACGTTTCCGAGTTTCATCTGTTTTTCCATGTTGTAGAAGGATATTACATTTCTCATTGGTTTTTAGAAGATTTTTTAACTTTTCAATGACTAATTTGAACTATTGCTTTTTTATTTTGTTCATTAATTTAACTATTATAACACTTTCGTGTTCGTAAGAAGGTAAAAAATTTGGTAAAAGTCCTGTGCTAATCGTTGTTTTTGATTGTTTCAGGTAATTTGCACTTGATCAACCATAGGAAGTAGTCTACGGAATGTACGTGAGTTAATTTTAATTTCACTGTTTAAGAAATAATTTTCAAAGGTACGAGTAGGCTATATACTATTAACGACACATAACACATAACAGTTAAAGTTAATCAATTAAATATCATATAATAAAAAAAACCTTCGCAATACTTATGACAGCTAACCTGACCATACTACTAGCCCGAATTACACACGGTTGGTACAAAATGAAAGATTTTGTCTGTAGATGTGCAGAATCCCTTTATAAATTAAAATAAGCTCAAAAATAAGCACAAAAAAATGATTTTAAAGTTGTTTTTTAATTAACATGGGCTTTATGGGTTGCTATGTTGGTGACGAAATAAAAAAAATATATAAACAGAAAACCAAAACAAAGGGAATATATTCCAATCAGATGTTTTATTTACAGCGTGGGGTGAATAGAGAAGTTTGTACAATAAATACTTTTTGTCGATTTTTCGACCATGGGGGCGAGCACTAGTCAATTATTAATAAAATAATAAATTAACTTAAACAAATTAATTATCCAACAAAGTTGAAATAAACCAACGTATCAGAAAATGTTTTTTGCATGAATAATAGTTTAATTTTTCTATTAAGTGGATTAGTGGAAAATTCCTTAGTAAAAAATAAGCCATAATTTTTTAAACAACTGTTCTTTAAACAGACTGTAAAAAAATACTGGAAAACAAACACCTCCAAAGAAAGAGGCATTGAACCTTTAAACCACATTGAAGAGGTTTTTGTATGCGACTATATTTGTGACATTACAAAAACAACACTAAACTTGGAGTGTTTTGCAAGCTCTCTCATGACAATAGATTGATTTTGTGATTGATTAAAATATTTAGGTAATTTTAAGTCAAAATTATTAAAATTTAACCAAACACTTATCTATAATTTTATAATTTTTCATTTCACATTTGGGTAAAGTTTGTAATTATTGCCTTGATTTAGTGCCTTAAATTCTGCTGAGTACCTTACCAACATGCTACGTTTTGAAATGAGGTATGGGTTTGTAATTAACGGAAAATACAACACACATGTACTTACTATCCTTTGTATATCCCTAAAATGATGTTAAAGTTTTTCACAGTGTTTTAGAACATACCATTAGATTGATCAGTTCGAGTTTAGTTGAAACAAGTTTTTTTTTTAACTTCACCAAACCGCCAAAAGAAAACATTCCCAGTTTTTCACAGACAAAAGAACGGTACTTAAAAACTGTGTCCGCCCAGTGAAAGCGTACGTCGTAAAGAAGAGAGCAACAATTGACAACAATGACTGTCAGTTGACAGCTGTGAGATAGTCACATCACATCACAACAGACTTGTCACAAACTGGCCAATAGACCGTGAGTAGTGAGAGTCCTAGTGGACAGTTCTAATACAAGGAGATAGTGTAAACAAAGTTACTCGTGAAAGTTTGCTATTCAGTCGTAACTAGGAGAGAGTTAAATATGGCGAATGATTCGGTTGAACCATAAAAAATACTCCCTCAGTAAATTTCTCATCCTTTTGGAACAGCTGATGATAATTTTATTGTTAGTTCTAGTGTACTGTGGAGGTCGTGTTTGATTTTTAATTTGTTTCTTGTTATTTCAGTAATTTTAAACATCGTTTGACCAAGTAATACGTTATAATCATAAACAATAACTCGTCCCCTAGTTATATAACCCAGTAAACCACAAATCAAGAAATTAACCTTAAAATAATACAAGCAAAATTTTCTCGACACCAACGCCCAGTGTCACCGTCAGTAACTACACACGAAAAACATGCTTCAAAATTTCGTGGGATGAGAAGTCTACTTTTTTTATTTTGTAGGCGATTTTTGTACTGTATCTGGTTTTTGAGGCTTTTTCCGGTGCGGCTTTTGAGGCTCTATAATTTTACCCGATGTCATGTAAATGGTATTTTTGGTTGAGTGTTCTTTCATTTTTATGAATATCTTTTTATTTTTTTTAATAAAAAATTACAAAGTCATTATTACTGTGTCTATTAAAAATGGATATTTTAACATAGTTTTGCTTTGCAAGGTTCATACATCCCCGATTATATTTTATTCTGTTTAACAATTATATACTACTTTGTTTAACATTTACTTTTGCACAATCCTCCTTTGTATTTCGTTGCATTTTTTTTTAAATAATTTACAAAAATTACTTCAAGTTTTTACTTGTGTGTAACTGAGGTTAAACATGTGTAGTGTTTCACATAAAAACTTTCAAAACACATTAAGTTCCTTTTTGGTGTAAATGGATTAACCTACGTAACTAGTAACGTAGCATTTTTCCTCGAATCCAATGCGATGTCGTTTCAGGGAATAATTAACATTAATACCCTCTCACGGAAAGGCATCTCCTTTATAAAGATTACATAGCAATTAGTACATATTTTTATTTATCTGTTGTATTTATGTTTTGTATAATATTTATGTTTTTGTATAAAGGTCATTCTTTATAAAAGACATGCCATGGTACTACCTGATTGCTCTTAAAATGATGTTTTTATGTCTTAATTCATTAAAAAGCAATTTTAACATTTACGAAAACTCTTTAATAATTTAGCTGTTAGGTACTTTTTAAATTCGAGTTACCAAAATTATAGGAACATCCATTTAAACATACAAACACACAAATTTAAATTGATTCATATGAATATATAAAGTTATGTAAATGTTCAGCGTCATAAATAGTTAATAAACCTAAAAAAGACCATAAATAGATCATAAATAGATCATAAATAGATCATAAATAGATCATAGATAGATCATACATAGATCATAAATACATCACAAATAGATCATAAATAGATATCTTGCGTAAGTATGGTTAATACATGAGTATATAAGCTGTAAGCGGACTTTACGTCAGGCTTAGAGGCAGAGGCGAGCTCCAGTATCATAACTTGACCACTTAACATCCCTAATAGAATCGTTCCCTACAGTATATAGTAGCCCTATCTCAGTCCACATCTCTACGTGCGCTACATTTCAACCACTTCAATTGCTAAAGATATTTTCTATAGTTAGACAGAAAGAAAAATGGGTTATTGAATGTATATGTACCGAGGGGTATAATATACCGTAATTAATTATGAAGTTCACATACAGTAATTTGGAATGTTAAAAGATATTTTTTTTGCAAATTTATATTAATTACAAAATTTTAATGTTTTAATTCTGACTTTTATATGTATGCATTATTCAAAAGTTTCAGTGATAACAATACGTTTTCCAAAGTTAATAGATTATTAATTTAATAGATATTCTTAACTTACTGATACAATTTCAAAAGATAGTGAAGTTCTACTTCTTATTGATTTATAGGTCTATTTACTTATTGGTCTTTATTGGATATTTACTTTTATCTTATAAAATCATGGTTTACATTTTCCATCCTCGGACTTTGTTTTAGTGGAATATAATTTTTATGTAATTAAAGAGCATAGTCTGGAAATTAGTTAACTTAGAACTGTAAAATGTACCCAGAAAATTGGATTATTTTTCACTATTTGTTACAACCCCCAAGGTATAATTAGTACGCAGCAAATTGAACATTGAAGGATAAATACTGGACTAGTTATTCATCAGTTGTACTGCTCTAGTTTTTCACGACAAATGCAGTTAATGATTATAGAAAGACATAACTTGCAAGGCCACACATGTTAATGGAAATATCGAAACAGCTGATCAACAATAAATCAGCTGGTTTTAAAACTCTGTTATTAGCCATCGTGCACAGCTGCTCTGGTGCAACGTGTCGCTAGCAATAAGAGAGCAATTTGCTTCAGGAATTAATTACAATGCTAGTAATTATGTTGTATGGATGGATTTATATTGTGAAATAAAATTTTAATAATTACGGTTGTGTAATATTGGGTAGAGTATACAATTAATTATTTTCATTAACCGTCTTTGAGCGCTGCCTATTCAAGATTTTATTTATTTCATTTACATGATTTAATGCATTGTTAACCATTTGTTTTTTGTTTTATCATGCATTTTCACCTCACTTATTCGTTATTTTATTCCACGATTTTCACGCACATTATACCAACGGAAATAGTAAAATTATTGATTACCAACAGTAATTAAATATTGAAAAAAACATGATGAATAATAGAAATATGTTACTGAAATAATCTGTGACTAATAGTGAAGGCTTATTCGATGGTATAATCTGCGGTATACTCTATAAACCTGTTGTGAAAGGCTCAAAGTATAAAAAAAAGGGTAAATAGGTCAAATATACATATGAATATACAAACATATTCATACAAATATAAATATACATATGGAGAACACCATTGGTAGAAAGGGAGGGTATGACAGGAAATTAAAATTTACTTGGAAACAAGTGTAACCAAAACTATCACTCAGAAAGGGTTTAAGTTGAAAGTCAAGTGAAAATTTTGTATCAGTAACATACACAACATAGGTTAAATTTAAAGTTTGAAATAGCAATACAATTATTAAACTATGCTTACCTTTAGTTATTTGTGTAACTAGTAGGCGAAGTGGAACTTTGCTGCACACGTGAGAAATGTTTACGTACAAGCCGTAGGCGAGTGTGGAAAGTGTCTCGAGTCACAGAAAACGTACTACTATAACCTTTAGTATAACGTTATAGTAGTACGTTTTCTGTGTTCGAGTGCAGCAAAGGCAGTTTGCACTCGCGTTAACACATTTTTCCTACAGATACTATAAAGCATATAAATAATTAGTCTTTCAAACACAGTACAACACGTTTTTAGGTTAGGTTAAATCCAAACATTGAACTAAATGGGAAACGCTGCACCAGCTGATCATAGTCGTAATATCTTTAAGTGTAGCCAACTTATTTTAAAGCGTACTAGTATTACGTGCCTAATAAAAGCACGCAGTTTTGTGTTGTTTGGTTGGAATACTGGTGTGCGGCAAAAGTGAGTAGATGCAGCAATTAGCAACTTTCTGTCCTATAATAAGTGTAAGGAAGGCCACTTTGTCTGGTTACTGTAGGAAAATTTTATTTTTTTGTATCCAATTACCCCACTACCATTATAAGATGGCAGCAAGTCTTAACATAAACCTAATGGCTACACATATGCTTTAAAAATGTAAGAACAGAAGTGACAAAGAGAGAGTGGGAAAGAGAGAGAGAGGGAGTGTGGATGAGAGGTGTAGAGAGAAGGATCCTCTAGACAGGGTGTTACGTACACCACTTTATACCTCTAATAGAATCATCCCTCCACCATCTCTCACCGCACAGTAGTAAAGTGACTGTTTCATTTGGTACTTAGCTGCTTTAGTGGCTGAGAAGATATATTGGTTGGTGTAATTACATCATATCTTTTTATTTATTTATTGCTCAAAGTGTTATGCGTTACTGTTTGTAATTAGTGTCGAGATAAAAAAATCAAGGGATAGTTTTAAGTTTTAAAATATTGTTTGTAGTTGACAATGCTTAATTTTTTGATATGGTTTTTGTAGTAGTGGTTTATTGACATTTATCAATTTAGTTCAGGTGAATAGATCCGTTTTGGTTTTTACAGATAATTTTGGACAAATTTTAGCAAAAATAATTTTCTTAAAAAGGACTGCAGGGCATATTTTTAGCTATTAAACTCTTTTCGGTCATCGTCGGCATATCTGTAGTCTCTGCATTTGTTTTCCCTATCGTGAGTTAGAATATCTAAAATTTATATTTATAACTGAAGCTGTCGCCCAATCAAGAATGTATCTGTTGTAACATAAATTAGTTTTTGTTATTATTTATACCACATTAGTAGTTAAAGCACTACACGAAAGCTTGATTGTATATAGGGTGGATATTCAGTATCTCAGAACACTTAAGAACTAAATGTACAACTCATGGTAAAACTGTCAAAGTAGTAAAGACCTTTTTGAATCACCCTGTGCGTTTCAAACAATTTGACTAACAAAGCAAATTCTTCGATTTGTATGGTAACGAATATCAACGAATCTCTGGCACCATCCAGCTTCATCTATCACAGTATCGTTCGAAAGCATGTTTAATTTATTTACCTTAGAATCCAGACAGAAACTAGTTTCCCACCCTAAAGCCTCCTTGTAGGCTTGTTTCTCTATATAGACTATGGGGAGTCAAAGACCGTTAAACGCCCCACTACAGACCACTTCTGTCGTCGGTGTCGAAACCTCAAGTGGAGGATCACGTCTAGGAATGATCCAACAATGGATTTCTTTATAGAACATCTGTAGTCGTGATGTCTGAGGCCTTGTCTTATAAAATAGAAAGGCTATAGTGAAGTTGTGCATACTTAGTGCCTGCCATACAGTTAGTGTTTGGTCATAGAAAGTATGAATAGGAAGATTATCAATAACACATAAATACATTTAAATTTTTTTAACTAAACACGTTTAAGTGTTGTCTGTGTGTTTGGAATGAACAAAGTGTTAACGGGTTCCACACTAAAGATTGAAAGTTTCCAATCGGACTAAAATAAGAGTATTTTTGTCGATTTCATTACAGTGAGTGGTCTAGAGTGCGGATTTGATCAACACTTTCTTTTCGATTATGTGGCAAATACACATGATTGAAGAAGGATTGCGTTGAAAAGGGTTAGAGAAAGGGAAAATCGCAAGTGCTATGACGTGCTGTATGTTTGGTCGTCTATGGTTGAATTTTTACTTTTACAAGAACATTGCTAAAGAAGCAATTATGATTACTCAAATACAACAACTAGAGCAACTAGATTCACATTTGTACAGTTCTTTGTGTCCATGTAATGTAGAGATTAATAATTTCTTTTAGATTTCACCCAGTAAATTTAACATTTAACCAAGGACTTCGAAAATTAAATATCAGAAAAAAACAGGAACGAAAAACTAAGAGCAAAAAGTCGCTTATTTACTCGATGTGATCTGTTAAATGAACCTAACATGTGGTTTCCCGGGCGAACTGATCAGCTGATTACTGTCCCAGATCCCGGATCAGCTGTTTGTAAAAACACCACCTTTGACATTGAACAGATGTTTTAGTGATTGTTGTGACGGGTCTTTTTTTAGGTTTGTGTTTTTGTCGTTGTGCGGTTGGTTTTCTAAAATAACTTTACCACGTTGTTAAAGGTATTTTGAAGTGATCTTTTTTGTTTTGAAATTACTGGGGTTTCAAGTAATGTAGGTTTATTTATGATAAAAGCTATGAAGAATTTGAACATAAAAACTAAAGATTTATTTATCTTTGATCTAAATGAAAAATAGTATTAATGATTCATTTGGAAAAAGAAAATTGCATTTACGATTTAAAAAAATATAAGACTTACCTACTTTCATGACGAGAGAGGGTAGGTAAATGAGCAGTCACGAATCTTAAATGTTACAGTATGTCTTTTAAAATGTTAGGACGGGTAAAGTGTTTTGTAATATACCTTCTACAGTTTAAGCACACTGTTTCAAATTTAATTTACTGTTTATACTACAGGTAAACTTAACGATTTGAAAACACATGTCATTTGATTTGAACAATAGTCAAATTATATTTTTTATTTAAATTTTTAGAGTATGTAATGAAACCTAATTGTAATCAAAAATCGTGTTGGAAGTGTTTTTTTTTATAGATTTACAATCTTGTTTGTTTTGTTAAATTTTGAGAATGTTCGAATATTATAAAGGATTTTCCGTGTAAAGGTAGTGTTACAAAAGACCCCTGCTGCGCGGAAAATTGGAAATTTCCGTCGTAAGAGGCGTTTTATGTACTTAATAAAGTTTTATAGAGTAGTAAATTTCACCGGTTCGTTTAATAAAAGGATGTACCTGTACAGGTAAAGTGATCTAATTATATTTACGGGCAAATTTAAAATTTATTGCTTCCGACATGATTGTGTTAAAGAAAAGAATGCTATAATAAAAAAAACAACAACTACAATATAAGACAATTGGCTATTTTTTTGTGCTTCATTACTTTAGGAACCGTGACAATTTTCTTGTGTTGTTCCGACATTAATGTCACGTTACCATGAATATTTGTATAAAATTATATATTTGTGATTCGTTGAAAGCAAATTGTGAAACATTAGCCGATTTATTGAAGAACGGTACCTAATCTTTTAGAAGTGGTTAACTCAATTATTATTATAAATGTAAGCATACAATACTATGAATCAGATTTTTATTTATAATAAAAGCAATAATATCTTGGTTGAAAATATATGTATTTTTGTTTTATCATAGGTAAAACTTTGTATCTGATGGTAACAAGATTCTTAAAAAATGCACGCTACAATATATTATGTAGATGAAGTAATATTATTTTATCTATGGTATATATTTTGAATATGGGTACATAATATATAGTTCCATTCATGGTTTTATCTCCGAAAGCAAACAATTAACACCTTGCATTGATGATTATGCATTGATCAAAACTAGTTTAACATGTAAATGTCCATCATGTAATACACATCCAATGCATGTCACCTTAATGATGTATCCACTGTAATTGCCGTAACAATAATTCAAAGAATGGTTTTAAGTAATCATCGATGTTTCGCGTAGACTTCACTTTCGGCTTTAGCATTTATTTCTCTATATTGTATACCCTTCGACAAAGGTCGGATAATAGTTTGAACTCATTTAATATTTCTTAAAAAGTGATTCGGTTGATTAATTTATTGGATGTGTCATAAATCAGGAAATAATAATGTTCAGTAAAATGCTATCTATTATTGAATAGGGGTTGATACTGTTTAAATGCATTGCTAGTTAATATTCATGTTTACTCACTTAAAGATTTTACCATGTTTTATGTAAACAGAAGCAGCCACAGTTTTTGTACAATTACAGCTCGCCTAACTAGCTCCCGTGAAGTCACATACCACATATATTCACACACACACTTGACGAAGTGACGTCACCGCCGCTCATCTGGACATACTTACCGTGTATATCTACAACCGTGCAGACTCCATTATACAACAATCCAACAGATGGTGGCAGTTTAAGTCAACGAGCCGCTCGTTCACTCAGGTTGTTATCTAGATACGCAATGCGCAATTGTTGAAAAGGTTAGACGAATTTGGGGATGTCGCAACCGTCGCAACTAGGCTAGTATCCAACGTTTGTGTCTGAGAAATTATTATTCAATTAGTCACATTTTAGTCCATGTTAAATTTTGTTCCATTTTTTACAATGTAGATACTCTAGGTTGTACATTAATTGCGCCAAAGAGTTCCTTAATTGCGCCAAGACCAAGCCAGGTAGGGGTGAGTTGCTGGCAGAAGGAATGTCATTGTTTACGTGTCATCCTAACCTATCCTACCCTAATCTAACCTCACCTAACCTAACCTAATCTAACCTCACTTAAGCTAACCTAACCTAACCTAACCTAATCTAACCTCACTTCACCTAACCTAACCTACTCACTTATACAGTCAAAGAGGGCCGCCACTTAAATTACTTCATCAAGTACGTCGTAAAGAATAGAAATAAAGCAAACGTATGTTACTTCTTTATAGTTTCTTCCAAAAAATATACTGCACCGTCTATTTGCTGAGTTGTTCAGTTTACAGCAATCTGGGATAGTGTAATATTTTGAAACTAAAAAATCCTCCCTTCTGTTAAAGCTGACTGACTCTTTGGGCGGGCATTAATTGCGCCAACTGACCTGAGCCAGGTAGTCGGGTATTCCTAAATTGCGCCAAAAACTCCAGGGAGTCACACGATTCATTCATTAACAGCACCAAGTGATACTCTGTAACTGTATAATTGAGTAGGTTATTTTAGGTTAGGTTAAGTTTGGTTAGGTTAGGTTATGATAGGTTAGGATGATACGTAAACAAGGACATTACTTCTGTCGGCAACTCACCCGCACCTGGCTTGGGCTTGGCGCAACTAAGGAACATTTTTTGGAGTCCTTGAAAGTTTGGCGCAATTAAGATCTTTTTGGTACAATTAATGTACGAACAACTCTTTTTATCGCATGAAAACTAGAAAATAGTTTCCTACCTATATAACATTAGCTGTAAAGTATAAAATCATTTATGGCTCTCCACTCGCAAGTTCTCAATTTGTGATAAAAGTTAAAATTAACTCCAACGATCACACTGATATCGCACAAGAAATAATAAATCAACTCCAAGTGAATATAGAAAATGTATTCCACTCATGCTCTTAACCAGGGGCGGAAACTTCGGCAAAACCATTATCCCAAAGTGAAAGTTTATGTTTGATTAACTTGCGGGTTGCGGGTAGTTATGTCGAGAGGGGGCTGTTGTTGGGGGGGGGGGGATCGTCGATGGTTGATCGCCAGTTAATGGATTGGAAGAGTTAATGGCGCGTTTGTAATCGTAAATTGGGATTGATATTGGATCGCGTTTTGCAAAGTAAAGTCTTCAGCTCGTGAGTCTCAGTTTCAGGTATGTTATATACACGACACGTTACACAATCTGAAAATGAATTATAACTTAGTGAGTTAAGGTTTTACGGAACGGTATTTTCAACGCCATTTAATTTGAGGTTTCCTCGAGCAAAATGTTTGGTGCTCACTTAAGTTAATTTAATCCATTTTTTTCAAATTTTCTCCTAAAAAATTTTTCAAATACATTTTTTATACGATTACATATAATAAATATACACCAAATATTCATTAGTCTACTAATTCCACATTACCCATACATCTCTAATGTGTGTTTAAAAAAAAACTTAGCTTAAAAGGTTTAAACAATATACTTAAAGCATAGTTTTAGTGAAAAAAATTTACTAAGGTATTTTATAATTCTCGCCCTTAACCTTATAAGATACATATTAAAAACCCCCTTTCCTAAAGTGTTTTGTCTCTTATTTCCAATCTGACTGTAGCTAAACATTCTACTGTAAAAATCTGTAAAATGAATCTATAGTAAAACGTGAGATGTTCACATTTTAATTCAGACCTAACAGTTAGTATAAATAATGACAGCTTGTCGGCATCACGTAATCTTTAAAAACATACTATGAAATGACCTTTTGGTCACCATTCGCCACTCTGCTAAATCATAGGCCTTTGAAGCCTAGACGTACTAACTTATAAATCAATTAAAAAATACAAAGAAAATGTCTAATCTCACAGTATACTAGATAACTAAATTACAACCACTTTTGTATTTGAAAAAGCTTAGGATGGTAAATAACTCTTCAGCGGCTGTTTGAAAATAACATGACAGACAAATCCAAGATGGCTTCCATGAACTCCCTTGGAAATCAATATAAAACAACAAAGCAAATTTGTAATCTCATAGTCTACTAGATATTTAAATTATAATCACTTTGGTGTTTAAAAGGTAATTTTTGGATGATAATTAACTCTACAGTAGCTGTTTGAAATCATCCAAGATGGCCACAAGCCTCCAATGACTCCGGTAATGTAGGACGGCTCAAAAAAGGATGTTACAGGAAAAAAACCCGCTTATTGTATTAAGTAGAGATGAATTGACATTTTTATTTTGAACATTCTAACCGAAAATGTATAGTACCTTCGACTCAAGTACACCTTCCCTTTGGTTTATCACGAGGCATTTTCATTGGTCGCCCACCACCGCCTGCAGTTATACGGTCGTAGAATAAATAAACATGGCTTCAACCTTGCGTTCTGCCTTTCCAATGTTGATCGTGAGTGATAAATCAGCAGCTTAAGAGCGCATTGTTACTCACACACATCAGTTTGCTTAGTCACTCCAGACAAAGATTTGTTAGAGCGGTCTGCCCTCCTCCCTACTAAGACATTCATTTGGAAAAGGCACTGAGGCAAAGGACGGGCATTAATTGTGCCAATTAACCCGAGTCAGGTAGTCTGGTATGAATTGCGCCAACTACTCCAGGGAGCCACCTGATACGTCCATTAACTGCGCCAAGTGGCGGCCCTCTTTCACGGTATTGAGTAGGTTAGGTTGGGTTAGGTTAGGTTGTGGTTATATATGCATGTATTACCCATGCAACGATGATTCCATCCCGAGAAATGCAGCAAAGGTGTGCGATGTGCCAATCAATTTTGATTTAACGCCGGTGGAGCCTTAAACAGTGGCCATGGGGCCATATTGAGATTTATTGAATATCACCAATAACTTTTCGAGTGTTTCTATCTGTACATATGTAAAAGCTACCATGTAGCAATAAAAACAAATACAAATGTATGTTAAAATGTGTCAGTTCTTTTTGGATCACCCTGGTTATTCAGGGGTAACCTATTTTGGTACAGGAAATGTGTGTCTATTAAGTGGTGTCTATTTTTTGTATACGTAGTTATTAAGAATTGCACGAGTTAGCAGTAGTTCTCTCCCAGCGTTTTGCTTTTTACCCGTTTTGATAACTGGTTTCCTGTGAATCACGTGCACTACATTGTTTTCATTGTTGAACGTATAAGTGTTATCTTATCATCAAATTCAATATTGGGAATCTATTAAATTGGTAACATTCGAAAATCATTTCTACCAGGAAAAAATTTTGCATTTGAAGGGCAAAAAAAACAGATAACCTCCTACTCCGCAGTGTCATGATATTTCATATAGTCCGAGGTGACTCGCGGTTTTCTATGTCGTCAAGTTGGCAATAGTTCGCCTAACGGATCCGCTGAAACAGCTGTCGCTTCTTCTTCTCTCCCGGATGTCTGCTGTCGCAGTGCAGCCAACCTTGCAAAATGGAACTCCGCAACCCGTAACTGTTACCCGCTGAAGCGCAGTGTGTGACGCCAAGTACAGTTTGTACCTAATAAAGTTTTCTTTCTGTGTTTTACCTGTATTATTATAAAAGCGTGGCTATTGTTATTGCCGTTGTCATGGAAAGATATATGTACATTATCTGTTATCCCTCCGAGTGTTATTTGTCGATGCGTCGACACATAACGCACTTTGTGTAGTGTTTTGTGTCGCTGCATCGACTCACAAACACTGTTTACGGCGAAGGCTCTATGACTGACAAAATCGGATTGAACTGGATCGAGTTAGGTATCGTTTTATTTGTCAGATTCAGAGCTTTCTCCGGAGGTCTGTCTCTAAGCGCTTTTCATTTTAGTTCCGAAAATATTGTAGCAGACAGCTGACGTGCGTATTTGTAAACAGCTTGGTTAACCTCGCACCGATGACTGATGTGTTTTATCACGTTTATCATTGTTTTAGTGTTAAAAATCAAAAGTAGTGATATACGTGGTGCATTATAAGATGATTTAAGTGATTTTGAAGGGCTGGTTGATGATCCTGAAGAAGTAGGTAGTGATATTGATGTAAATTATCAGCCAGATTCCTAGCTATGGTTAGGCTATGCATTCTTAGCTAAACGACTTGTGCTGAAATCTGTTTCTTGCCCATAACTTATTTATTTGCAAATCTACTTCCTTATATTATTATATATTTGTAATCCTCATAAAATATTTAAAACAAAGTGGCTATTTTCAAATATTTATAGGCCTATAATTTATACAATTTCACGCAAACTTATTTTTTTTTTTGAAAATTTTCCAAAATATTTTTTTTTTACCTAAAAATTTTTTTTTAAACAAATGTTCCTTATGTTTTATAGATAATATTGAAGCCCATGATTTTCCAAACAAAATGGTATAATAGAACAGTATAATTAACATTGTTTTCAAGCTTCTCAGATCCGTTTTAATAAAACCTTGCAAATGAGCAAAAAATAGGCAGACATTAAGGCCAAAACAAGGGACACTCGGAGGGTTATAGGGTATGCAGAAATCGCAATTTGGTCAAACTTGAATGAGTTCGCTGTCCAGCAAAACCCCACTACGGAATACCTTTTTCTGTATTTTTTTACCGTTAATAATGTATTAAAAATTATTTAACAATATAAAGAATATAATTGATTATATTACACGTATTAGTAGAGCCATATTTTAGTATTTTTCATAATTTAGAGTAAATTTAAACTATTTACTAATGCATACCAATGCTACACTTATATAAATAAAAACTACCTACTCCTCTTTGAGATTTTGGGCAAATTTAAATGTATTTATAAAATTATATAGTATTTTAGATGTAATAAAGCTCTGCAAATTCGCGTGCCCACTACTTTAAGTGAAATTGATGTAAAATAATTTCCTGATTTCTGATTAGACATTGCTCGTACTACACTTTTGTAATAGCTGAATGTATATCTGATTTGTTCACTATAAAGCAGTTTTACTATCTTAAACTAAATTAGAAAATCCATAATTGTTTTAAAACATATTAATTGTACACGGTTACCGAGATCCTCATTTACTTGTTAATATAAATGTTTAATGTCATTATGAATTATTTTCTTTACAGTATCAATAGCCGTAAAAGTTGAAGTAAACATCAGCCTTCTTTAAAGTATTCCTTTTTGTCAGCGAACCTACAGATTTGGTTACAATTAGCCAATAGGTATTCTATAAGTATTAAAAGGTAGTTCTAGTAGTATTAAAACACGAAAGTAATACGTCATTTAGTCAAGTTAAATTTCCTATATCTTTTACATGAAAATTTACTCCGTCTTATTTGATAGTTCACTAAACTGGACGAAAACTATTAAAACTAATTAAGTGTCGATCTTTTGCATGATTGAGTGTCCAATTATCTAATTATTAAAGGGCTGAGCCAACACGTGACGGCGGAAATAATTAATAAATGTGGTTGAAAACTAATTTCCATTGTGTAACACGGTTCATTACCAATGTTTGTCCTGAAATATTAATGTTTGTGTTTCATATTCAAACGTAATTCGTTAAAGAAAAAAATTGGTGATAATATCTGTAAAATCGTGTTACTTATTAATTATTAACTACATAAATTTACACCTTTCTACATTTTTTTAGTTGGATAAGTTAATTGGAGTTTATGCGGAGTTCGATTTGTTTTAATGTGTCTCGCTCATCACGTTTTCCTGAATGTCCGATTTTTTACTTTAAAACCCATTTTAACATAAATAAATATAAAAAAATGTATTGCCCCCTCATGATAAAAAAATATCAAATGTTCGGCCGTCGAGCACAAAAAATGCAATGTTTCCTTATAAATATTCCAAACATCTTTAGACAAATACCGATTGATAAGGAAAAAAGTAAAAAGCAGTAAAGAAAGGGATGTTTAATCAAGATATCCCTGACACACAATCCACTGCAGGGCTGTCGATGTGTGTGAACGTAGTGCGTGATCGTCATACTGTAGTAGTTTATGTAGTACAGGCCTACTGCTACTGGTACTGCTACTCTCAGCAAAAATTCGTTATCCTGGTTTATTTATCTATAGTTTCTTCTTTGCGTTTACGCACATTGTGTCTAATAGCTACTGAATTAATATTACTAATGTATTAAAAATATATTAATAATGAAAGACAAAGTCATTAATAAATAGGTCGTGCATTAGTTGCGCCAACCCCTCAGAGTCCCAAAAAGTGTTCCTTAGTTGCGCCAATCCCAAGCCAGCTAGAGGTGAGTTGGCGGCAGAAGGAATAACATTGTTTACGTTTCAATCTAACCTAACCTATCCTAACTTAACACAACCTAACTTAACCTAACCTAACTTAACCTAACCTAACTTAAACGAACCTAACTTAAACTAACCTAACTTAACCTAACCTAACCTAACTTAACGTAACCTAACCTAACCTAACCTAACCTAACCTACATATATAGTCAAAGAGTGCTGCCACTTGTGGCCTAATTATAAACTTGTTGGGTGGCTCCCTGGAGAAGTTGGTGCTATTCAGGAATACCCGAATACCTAACTCAGGTCAGTTAGCGCAATTAATGCCCACTCTAGTAAACATTTACCATCTGTACTATACCATCACCAAATAATGTTTGCATAGTTTTGAATCTGATTATTATACATTTTAACATCATCTAGTATAAGTTTGTATACTGTGTACCCTGTACACGTAAACTATTAATAATTTGATCTAATTGACCAATAAACCTTTAAATACATACATTTATTATAAGAATTTATCGTATAAAAATATACATTTTAAAAGTATTTCCGCACTTAGTATATATATTTTTGGGAAATAATCGAACGCAATATATTTGGGGAACGTTCTTTATCCATTAATAATCCTTCTACTACCCAACCCATAGCCAAATACCTTTTCGCGCCTCATCACACCATGAACCAGCCAATCAGAAGGCGACAATTTTGGCGGGAATCACATTAGCACCCTACAGCGAGGGGATTTGGAGGGAGATCTGGGGAAATGCTTCTTAATCTTTGACACGCTTTATTACCTAGGAGCGTCTCAGTAGATGAGATTCCTAATGACGACCTAAGCCCAGGTGAGAAACGAGATACAATTTCCGTTTGGTCTTCAAGCAATTCTCTACCAGTGTTGCGTAAAATCTATTGGTTTGGTTGAAGTTGTTTTTGAAAAATGAATCTTAAATATAGTTAGATAACTTTGACATCGTAGACGTTTTAAATTTACACTAGTGTACATGTTGCTCGAAATCGAGCAATTGCAAAGAGGTACCGGAGTTATTTATAAACAAATAACTTGTTTAAAAACTAATAACAGCCATGATTTCTGATGATTTTAAAAGAGTCTACTAAAAGATTGTTAACTAATGGAAATACTCACAATTTACATAACAGTCCTATTTCAGTTAAAAGGGTTAATCTTTAACTATCAAACTGCCCATGGACGGGAAAAAGGTAAACTATAATTGTGAATTTTCTCATGCTTCCATGGAGACCAATTATTAATATTTAATTTCTAACAACAGCTGGAGTTTCAAAACAATGTTTGTTTCTCATGTTAATCTTATGGAGAAATACGAAACTTTAAAGGGCCCCAGGGCCTCACTCTCTAATTATTTACCTAAAAAGAAAGTTTCCTGCACAACTTCACGTTAAGCTCTTTCCGATGACACCAAAAACATGTCAATCGGTTCAGTAGTTTCGGAGGAGTAATTGTCACAAAAATCTTGCTTGCGTATTAAATAAGTATATATAGATTGAATTGTTATAAGTCATACTATCTAGACTCCTCGTGTACCGCTATTGGGTTTTTAAACGTATTAAATTATAGATACTGTATTTTGAATGTTCCTAATTCCTCATGATTGTCTACTTGTAGCACACAGGTCATATATGCTTAAGTTGATCAAACCTTAGAAGAATGTTTTTTATCAGAAACTTTTATTCACAGTGCTAATACTTTTTAAATCTAAAGACTGTCTCTCAGATTTGTGTAATTCATAATGGGATGGAGCTCACACACTAAGCACCAAACTATCCGCATTACTAGCAATATTTCTATAATAAGAACTATGTTTGGAGCGGTGTGCAATAATGATATTCACCGACCATAAAAGTTAAACAATCATGGGAGTTTTGTGGATAGGATAAGTTTCGGATTGTGTACTACAAAG
Source organism: Macrosteles quadrilineatus (assembly GCF_028750875.1). Classification (NCBI taxonomy): domain Eukaryota; kingdom Metazoa; phylum Arthropoda; class Insecta; order Hemiptera; family Cicadellidae; genus Macrosteles; species Macrosteles quadrilineatus. Next base: position 10,672,887 of record NW_026542601.1, on the reverse strand, counting down.
ACATGTAGGCCTGTATTGTATATTGCCAGGAGCTACACGGTACAAAGGCAGGTATTACATAGGATTGGACGGCAGCGCTCTCTCGGCTTAGCGGCAATCTGTTTAACTAATTAAACGGGCATCCTATCTCCCTCTAGCCACAGGAAATCCCTCCGTATACAGGTAAAAATCTGCCTTCTCTGCAGGAATTTCCCTCTTCACCTCTAGAAACCTGGTCTTCGGAAGGACATTACCCTCCCCTGTATTAAAAATTCCCTTTCCCGCTCTGCATCAAATTATTGTTATAAAATTTCCCTCCCTCTATACAGAAAAGTAGATCACATTCAATAGTGGATTTGTAACACTTAACCATTTTTGTTAGTTCATAGAGGCTACCTATAGATAGTTGTGATACCTTTGCAACTATAACGATTAAAATTAAACAGTTCATAAACTCTGTATAGCTGTACAGTACTTTCTACTAGAAAATGGTTACCACCGATAGTTCGAAATGGTCCATTTAGTAGTAAAGGGAAACGTGGAGCTGTCAGCTGTGGTCGGCACTTTGGCGGGAGATCGGTCAGCTGTGATGATTCTGGCGGGAGAAAGTCGCCTGGAGCGTCACGATCGCGAACCTCTACAATCTCTACTGGCGTTTCCGAAAACGTAACCACTGTACTGTAACAAGTACCTGGGTGTATTGTCGGTTCTAAAAACATGAATGGGTTTGCAGACAAAGACAAGCAAACTGAGTTTGATTTCAAAGTTACACCTTGTGTGGTTATATGTATAAACTAGTCTTTCTTATTGTACATTTTGTCGTAGTATATTTGTTATTTTAACACTCGTCTGATGTTTGTTTATTTCGTTACAGGTAATACGCTGTTATGTTATTGATGAGATAGTTTTGTAAGTATTAAGCTACACTTCTTATGATAAACGTTAATAATCGATAGATATGTTTTCAAGCACATTTACTCAGTTAAGTATTTGTTGAAAAATAAAATAGTCAGTTATGAATATGTTTTACTTATAAAAGAGTATTATTCTCCTTCGAGTGATCGTATTTAATAAACCGGGAATAGGTATTGCTGTCAAGGTGCTGGCGTACATCGTAGCTTTGAATTAAATATATTACTGTATGCGGTCTTTAGAATCATAATTTGGTATTGCTGTATAAAAATTACCGTATAGAGCAAAAATAATATGTAGATTCTTTCCTCTATGATTACATAAAAATGGTGGAAAGTCGAAAATGTTGCTATTTTGCTATACAAATAATGGGGTGCTAATGTTAAAATTATTTAATTTGCAAAAATTTCAAATTAATAGTTTTTTTTGTATGTTGTTAATTTAGTGAACAAAATTAAAGTAACTAAGGGATAAGATAGTGAAAGATCATAAATGAGATTTATTAATAAACCTACATAGAAACCCATGTCCATAAATCGCTGTGCACTTTTTTAATCAGGCTAGCAAACCCTAATCTTTAGGCTGATTTAGTTCTGATTTAATTGCACAGAAATTTTTTCCTGATTCGTCAAAATCAAATGAGACCGTTTATATTTATTTTAACTCTAGAGTTTCAAGTTTGTATCGAGTTTGATATGTCCGATTCCTGGTATAGTACTGTAATTAAAAAATAGCGACCTTTCCGGTAGACATCTTACATGTATAGTTTATGTTCGTTTCTTTAAACGCATATTTTGAATAGCATATAAGAAGACAATATGTAATAATTTCTAATAAAATGAATTAATATTCCCAAATAACTTCCAGAAAGCGAACTGGGGATAAATTATAAACCAATCATAAATTGTATTAAGTATGATCCTTCAAATAAAATCAAGTTGTACGTACAATTAAAATAAATTAACTACTTAAATTATGTGCGCGTCAGGAAAAAAACTAAGGGAGACTAAACGCCCCCGTCACCTGATATTACCAACAGCTGTTTAATCCTCCAGTCAGCTGATTATGACGGAACTCCCGGCATAAATGTCACCCGTGATTTATTTGTTTGGCCTAAGAGGATTACGCTTTGGGATTAGCCCAACAAAAACGCCGCTTCTTTCGTCCAACTGAGCTAGAATACGAGCGGCTGGTATACAAACACTCATGGAAGCCAGCTGTTTAGGACTTGCGTCACACCAAAGCTTGTGACGTTTAGATTTTAAATCAAGAGACGCAAGATGTATTGCTATTTATACCTCTCGTCATAGTATCAAGCTCTAAGTAGACTCTAAGTGATTAAAGCGAAAGAAAATTGGGTAGATGTTAACTAAGATTCTTAGGTGGTGTTTTGTACTTTGTTTTTCAAGTGTTTGCTTTGTGATCCTATTTGTATGGGTAATACTAGTTGTACCCGCGGGCTTTGCCCCGTTTAACTTCACAAGTGAGCTCGTTCGCATGGCTCAATCACGTCCTGGTTGAAGTTCGTTCGCTACGCTCACTCACCTTTAGGTTGGAGCTCGTTCGCTGCGCTCACTTGTTTTCAGGTTAGCTCGTTCGCTACGCTAACTCGCCTCCAGGTTGATGTTCGTTCGTTACGCTCACTCACCTTTTGGTTGCAAATTAGCTGGTGTCATAAATAACAGTGCTGCACCCTGTTTGTAATCCTTGAAACTTTAATGCTATTGAACATCATAGAATAGAACCAACTTGTTTAATTGAAACAACTGTTAAGATTAATTCATTCCTTTTAAATATGGAAAATCGTGAGGTTAACATTGGAAACTCCAGAGCCAATGGGGCGGAGCCCGAAAGCCCGATCAGAGTAAAAACTAGTTAGTTCCTATTTAATGCCCAAAGAATCGGTGTACCGAATTTCAGCCTCCTAGGTAAATGGGAAGTGGGAGAATTAGTGATGAGTGAGTGAGTCAGTGAGGGCTTTGCCTTTTATATTGTGTGGAAAGATAAAAATATTAAGGCATTGTCATCCCTTTTATTGTTTACTTTGATAAAGGTTTTCATGTTTTAATATTTAACATTGGAGAATTTAAACGTTGTTAAGTGCACATGTGTGCTGCGATTGGGGTTTAATACATTTGGGCTTATTCAAAAGTGTACAGACTGAAAACAATCTGGGGACATTGAATTTCCAAAGAACGCCAAAAAGGTGATGGAACATTACAAAGGACAATGTCCTCGGCCCAATTCAGTTTCTGACCCACCTTGAAGCAGTATACGGGCAGACGCTCGACCCAGCAAGTTTCCCAACACGTGTGTTTCTACAAAAAAGTGTAATTAGTTTAGAACTAATTGTACAATTCCAGTGGACAAACCTAGTGTAATCGGTTATTTGGAAGTTTCGTAACTAATTCTGATTGGAACCACAGCAAGATTGGTTTTGATTGCAGTAATTTCGTTCCTAATTGTGTTTTCTATTGACATAGTTCGGTGTGGCCGTGGGTTTTAGAATTTTGAAATGTTCTATTCGACATGGCATTTTAAATAGTTCTCCTTTTTATCAATGTTTGGTTGTATATAAAGATAGATGTCGTTTATAAGACGAATTTCAAGGGGGTAGGGAAAATTCGTATTATCAAGGTATTCTTAATAAAGAGGTTCGTCAGAGGTTTCTCCACTGCACAGGCACGTGCCAAACAATGACTGAGGAAGAAAGAGGGATGGGTACTGTACGGGTTTCATGTTGATAAAAACTTCTGTTTGGAAAACTACGTACTTAGAAGGTTAAGATCATGATAAATTCGTCTTATAGAGGTCGCATTCGTCTTGTAGAGGTTTTGTGCTAAGAATATTCGTTGTATAGAGGTTAATTACTCCTAGCCCCATGTCACAAACAAATTCGTCTTGTAGAGGTTTTTAACCTAATTAATACGTTGTATTGAGGTGTTATTAGCATTTACATTTATGACAGTTTCAAGGGAACTAAAAATTCGTCCTATCGAGGAATTCGTTTTACCGAGGTTCGTACTAACGAGGTTCAACTGTACGGTATTTTGAAAGTTACATTAAACATCAGTTTGGACATAACTAGCCTCCCCTACACTTACAACATACGTGTATTTCGTAATACTTATATTGTACTCCTCCGAAGGTTTGCCCCAGACAAAGCCGTGGTCAAGTACAGGAACGGTGGACAATGGACGGAGGAATTGTGGGAAGTGGACCAAGGGTGCTCCCACTCTCCCTGACTATTACTGATTGTTTACTTTGGAAAAAACAACACGGTAAAGTACGAGGAAACGTTCGTAATTGAATTTTGTACAATAGGTACGGTCGTGCATTAATTGCGCCAAAGAGTTCCTTTGCGCCAAGCCCTCAAAGGGCGCCAAAAATGTTTCTTAGTTGCGCCAAGCCCAAGCCAGGTAGGGGTGAGTTGCCGGCAGAAGGAATGTCCTTGTTTACATCTTACTTATCCTAACCTAACATAATCAAACCTAACTTAACCTAAGCTAACTTAACTTACCTAACTTACCTAACGTATCTTAAAACCTAACTTAACTTACCTAACCTAACCTAACTTAACTTAACACCTAACTTAGCCTAACTAAACTTACCTAACCTAACCAAACCCAATCTAACTTACTCAATTACCTAAAAGGAGGGCCGCCCCTTGTGCAGTTAATGAACGGATCGGGTGGCTCCCTTAAGTTAGCGCAATTCAGGAATACTTGACTACCTGACTCAGGTCAGTTGGCGCAATTAATGCCCGTCCAGAGGTACTGTGAGTTATTAAATAAAAAAATGCCATATTTTAGGAGTTTGTGTGACTTTTAGTTATAAACAAATAAACGAAAATGTCTGTGGTTTCATCAGTATAATCTGTTTTTCAGAGCTACAGAGGAACATAAACAAAAATTAAAAACTAAATAATTCCAAATAAAAAAATAGGTTATTGTATTTATAACATGTGTAGTTCTTTGTTGGTTTTTTATATCCAATTGAGGAAATGTACCGAAAGGAAATGTTGAATTTAATTAGCTTTGTTACATAAATTTCGCTGGTTCTTTGGTTAGACCAATTAAACCCACAATTATCTAGAATGGTTGTCCAGTTATCTAGTTAAGACCCTTTAAAAAGCTGCCGACTTGCTCTCCAAGCGGGGACCTTCTGATTGGTACGTTCCATAATCAGCCATATACTTTCATGGTAGCTTTAGTTGTCAGAATAAAACATTCTAAAGCAAAAACGCCTGGTAACCTAAAATGTTTTGTATAAAACATAAAACAACGGCATGTAAAAATTCATATTCAATACACTTACTCATACATCACCTACACTTCTCATACATCAGAACATAACATCATACATCACAACGAGATTCTCCCGAGCTGCGCTATCTGGCGAAATTTACGTCAGAAGCGAATGGAATCTTTTCATCCGCGTCAAAGGCCTCCAAAGTGAATCCGAGGTAATGAATGACCACTTTGAACGTCTTTGACTGTCCGTTCGGTTTGTTTTATTTGATTCTCTACATCTCTGGTTTCCCCCAGGTGTTATGCTTTGAAGCGATATTGTATGGTGTACGCTTTCTTTGATATTATTTTTATATGTATTGCCCATTGCATTTTTTCGTACTCGCCTCAAATTTCTTTCATATCTGTAGATTGTAGAGATAATTTTACAGTATAATTTCTTTCATTGCGATAATTTGTAAATCCATAAAAGGATAAATAAGAATTTACATCTTGGTATAATGAAGGCACTTTATACAAATTTGAAACCTTTGACTCGGTTATCTATGTTTTTATTAATTTTGTAGTTAAAAATCAGTTATTTTTCAATCATTATTAATACGAATAAATAAGAAGATTTTCTGTAATTGGACATATCGATCACACATCGGTGAGTTCAATTCTATGAATGGTAATTTCTCAATAGTCAACTACTATTATTATATTTTAAAACTTAAACATTTTTTGCTCTTGACAATATGGATTCCTTGTGTGTTCATTTCAAGCCACAAAAGTTGACAATCACAACTGACTGATTTTTTCGCTGTAATGTTCTCAAAATCCTGAAGAATAAAAAAAAATCGATGCAGTTATATCACGATTACTTCTGCCAGCAACTCACCCCTACCTGGCTTGGGCTTGCCCGCAACTAAGGATCATTTTTGGGACCCTTTTAGGGCTTGGCGCAATTAAGGATATCGTTGGCGCAAACGCGACCTGACAGATACAGTGCTGAACGTACTCCGCCTCTATTTTTTCGTTCTACAGGTAGTTCAATCTAATGCACTTACACTTACCGCGAGCATACGTCACATATTACTATTACCGAGTGCACAAATCACACCGGAAGTGGCCGTCATCCCTCGCGCCCCCAGCTGTATCCGGTCACGTGACGTGGTCACAGTGTTGCCCTCACCTGGCTCAGTCTGTGAACCTGAAAGTGACCTCCGGGAAGTCCGGTGGACCTTTAACTTTTACTGCCACTTCCCTTACGATGTGACCTTTAATTCGTTAGCAAGTCAAAATTGAGAGACAATAAATATTTAGGTTATTCAAGACGTCAAAATTAGCATTGGTGCTGTCGGTATACCTATTTGAATTAAGTAGTTATTTTATAAGATTTCATACGTTAATATATGTATAAATTACCAACCAGGTTCTACACAACTTATAGTCTCCTTGACTTCATAAAATGTATTTCTTAAGGGTTTGAATTATTTTTTTTGAAAAATTTTTTAACGATAGTCAGGATGTGAAAATAGTAATATAAAAAATCTTCTATCAGAGATTATTGTAGGAATTTTTCATAAATTATTAGTTAAGTTTATACAGATCTTTTCCTCCGAGCTAAACGCAATTTTTTTTAGTTTTGTAGTAGCTATATGCACCAGAAACCTATACCCGCTTCATACTGGAACGAGGCAAAATCGTGTTGTACAGTATTGTACTATCTCGGTCATGTTCTAGTTCATTCCCCTCTTTTATGTTAATTTAGGTTAGAGTTAGCTTAGGTTAATTTAGGTAAGGTTAAGTTAGGTTATGTTAAGTTAGGTTAAAAGGCGAGATCGCTGGTACCACATATCTAAACGTCGATATATTTATGGCTTGCTTACTAGTCAGTTGTGGAAATCGCACAACTATATTTTATATACATATATTGTAAACATTACCTACCATCACCATTAGTACATAAAAAAAATATGACCACAGAAGAACGAGAGAGATTTTTATTCTGTGGTATCGCTCTTCTCGTACTTTCTTACTATGCGCCCACCTACATCCGTATCCGGCGCCGCTGTGAAAGTCCCGCCAGAAGGTGCTCCAGTGGTCCAGTTTGGCGGGAAGGTGTAGGTACCTTCCTTCACTTCACTTCACTTTCTCTCGGTTAATCCAATCTGATACAGTCTTCGTGTCACCGTGTAATGATTTCATTATGTGCTTAAGTTTGTGTCAAATCCACTTAAATGAAGGATAAGGTAAAATTAAAAGCTACAAATCGCATTCATTATCTGAATAAATGTCTCTGGGACCAGAGTGAAATTTGTATGTATGTACTGCATAGCTGTGGATTGTGAAATAAAAACTTCTTTTTACGGATTTACTAACATTAACCCAGCATAGGGTTCGTACATTAATTGTTAGTGTAATATGAAGAAATAAAGAATTATGTATTCCTCTTCAATTTCTTAATAAATGTTTCGCATGTGTAGCCTGTTCATGCAGTCGTCCAAACTAATGAAACCTTAAACGGCGTGTCTGTATATTAGTAGTTATCCAACAAATTGTTGTTTAACATTTTTTGCAGGGTTATCCAATTTTTGAATGAATATGCCTAATTTCCAGTTTTTAACGTGTTTGCTCATTTCTCTGTGTTGTTTCGTACTTTCTGATCGATTCAAAATACAGGCTTTTCGCTAAAAAAATATACCTTTTACCCATAAACGTCTCAGTCCCACCACGATATGCCATCGACCTCTGGGAAATTAAAACCCAAGTCACACAAAATCCGGCTCGAAGGACCATGAAAAGTTTGCCGCCAAAACTAACGAGCTTAATCTGCGGCGCAGCGGGACATTCGGCGGGAACACAAGATAACTGATAACCAGGTAACAAGGTAGTTTGTCTTGTGTTTGTGTGGGGAACGTGTTTTTGGCCGTGAGAATAGTTTAGTACAATTGTGGAACCTAACAAGGACGAAAGGAAAGTGAGGGAGAATTGGCTATTCGAAAGTAAACTCTTTTTGGTATTTTAACATGTTACAAATCAGTAGTATAAAGTTTATAACTCAATTTAATCTACTCCTCTAACTTTTAAGACTACAAAATCCCTTTAACCAATCAAGTCAATCGTCAAGTAAATATTTACTGATGTATCATTGATAGTTTGACTATTTTCATAAACATTTTCAGCAATACTGCAATAAACACATTTTTTATTCAAGCGGAACTATTTGAACAAATTTTCGTATCATAAAATTAACCTGCTAAACAAATATTTTCCAATTTTATTAGCTGAGTACAAATAACAAGATAGCGTTCAGCTGAAGTTATGTTTCCATTTGGAATATATGAGGCTGATGGGCCGTAAATTTATTACATCACAACGGTAACACTGATGCTATACTCCACCTGAGCTTGTTCTTGGGATGAAATGTCCTTAGTAATCCTTCAGGAAGGAGAGATCCTTGTAGGGTAATACAATGAACAGCTTCTTGTGCTTAATATCCTCGTAATCAGCACATACATCAACTGAGCTATTACTGCGTTAGTGCATTGTTATCAATATGGAATTATTAATGTATATATGTCAGCATCATTGTTAGCTTTGCTTTTCCATTGCTGTTGTGTTTTAAATTAAATTTGGAAGTAAAATATATTGCTGAGTGGAATTTGCAATTTGAGTGATATTTGTAAATAATAAAGTAATAGTATAGAATATGCATCAAACTTTTAGTGTTTTTTTTAAAAAGATTTACTATATTAGCTATATATACTATGTAGTTAAATTTTACACTTGGATAAGCTCAGAAAATATGTTTAACCTTGTCAGCTCTACAGTCATGTTTGTTTAATACAGAATGAGTGAGACACAAATGAGCGTTTCTGAATTTTCTCTGTGGTTTAAGTAATCGTATACGCTAGTAGAAATAAACTGCACAAATTTTTGTGTTTCTATAAATATTGTATATTGAGATTTTTAAATGCAACAAGAAATAATTACTGTTTTTTATGTCAAATACTATAGCTAAGCTGGTGGACATTCAAAATGGAAATTTATCATATTAGTGCCCATTATAAATAACGTGTTTAGATACAGCTCTAAAATACTAATACAATAAAAATAAATTCATCATGCTTTATGAGATTTTGTCATTTTAAATTACTCAATTATTTTTATAATCAAACCAGTTTAAAATTGAATTTCTGCGTATCTTTTTAGATTTGTGTCAATTAAAAACCTGGCCTAGATACAGATAACATGCTGCATACTCTTGATTGATATTTGCAGTTTTATCACGGTAAAATTCAATTAAACCAGCGATTGCAGAGCAGCAAATAACTTATATGATCAATTCTGCAGCCTGTAGTTTATAAGACCGTAATGGCGTAACTCAATTCAAATATAACATGGTGTTGTTCACTTTTTGGCTTTAAAAACTAACTGTGTTTACATAAAATTGCCTTTGTCCGAACTGGAGCTATAACTGTAACCTCTGTACGTCATATGTTAATTCGAAACACTTTATTTTTATTTTTTTTTATTTTATTAAATTTTAATATTAATTTTCAATAACTTAATTGCTAAATAAATCTTAGAAACACATAAGTTTTCAAGCAATCGCTATATTTTATCTTATATTGGCAGCACTGTTAACAATGCAATCAGCTGTGTAACACTTTATATTTATTTCCTTACAATTGTCTCGGTTACGTTGGCCACACTGACATCAGCTGTACTGCGCCACTTCATTGGTATTCCTCCAGCTTTTCACATTGAATGCAGCAATTCTAGCAGTAATGCAACTCACGTTTCTGTTTTGGATGTTTTTGTGGCTATTCTTCTCTCGGCTTCCGTGTGAATTGTGTGAATCGTTGTGCAACGGTGAATTGTCGGATTGTGAATCGAAAACGCGGAAGTGTTCGCAGCTAAATATGGTAAAGTTTCAACTTTGATGGTCACGCAATTATAGTCAATCCCTAGGTTAAAGTACTTCATTAATGCTTGATGATATTGCATTGTGATTGGGTTGGTTAGGATGCAAATGTATATTGCAGCTCAAGTATATGATTATCAGCCGCGCATTATATTGAACTAGTGTACATGTTGCTCGAATTCGAGCAATTGCGAAGTATTACAGGCGTTGTTTTAAAACGAATGACGGCCATAATTTCCGATGACTTTAAAAGAGTCGACTCAAAGATTATGGAAATACTCACGATGTACATAACAGTTCGATATAGTCAACATTTCTTGCAAGTATTTTATCATTTTTCAAAAGCTGATCTTGTTTTCTACTCATAGCCGCATTAGGTTGTCTGTTTAATAATGATTTAAAAAAAACTATTTCTTTTTCTTCTACCTGGTGGTGTTCTATGACTTTCCAATTTTTCCATAGTTTGCAAATCGGTTATTTCAATGATTGCTCAAGAAATGCAGCTTTTTAGTGTATCAAACTGTCCAGGCTTTCTCGCTTTTTTCCATTGTAATATTTACGCCAACCTAAATTCAAGTAGTAAATATTTCATTTCAACCGAGTCAGTAAATGTTTGTATCACACGTTTCCTTAAATTGCAACTAAAATATTAACAGACCAACTAAAATCCTGTTACGACGAATCAGTGTTGCAAAATGGTAGAAGATACAATCTAAATATCCCTGAAGAACACATAATACGGAAACCTTGGCTCAGCACCGTTAAGCACTGTATCTTCACATGTGATCTTTTAATAGGTCCTTTGTCTTTATGGGGGGTTTACCTTTTAATTTTTGTCGGATATTTTAATTTCAAAATACTATTAGAAATATGAGGGAATGAACTCTATCAACGTAGAAAACAATCATATTTGTATTAACGTGTGATTAGTCAACGATTAAAACCTAATTGTGTTTATCCAACCGACTACAATTATTTTCATCGTTTTGCTGATAAAATATTATTTAATTACTGGAGTTGATGCGAATAAATTAACGTTGACAATTTCAAAGGGTTAATTAAATTGGTTCTAATCTACTGATAAAACAAAGCGAAAATGATATATTGTAGTTTAACCACTTTACCCTGATGGACTAATTTAATTTAGTTTTTTTATTTATATAAATATATTTACATTTTTTATTAATTTTTTTTATATTTGGGTTGTTTTAATGACCAAAACAACACACAAATTAGAAATATTTCAGACAAATCTTTTATATTATTACTAATGGGCCTACCAAACTTTTGAAATGTTCCAAAGGTGTTTTACCAAATATATAGTGGACTAGAATTTCTTTAATGATCATTCGTTTAAACATACTACAGTATTCATATATAAATCTATGGATTTTGTGAGATCAATTTCAACAGTGTTTAAAATTCATTATGAAGTAGGTTCTGAAACACCAATTTCAATTTTTTTTATTTTTACAGAATTTATAAATATTTACAAATCAAATATTACATGGCTGGTCCAAAATGGAAGGGGTTTACACGTAATAGACGCTTTGATGGCTCGCAGCCCAAAATGGAATTACCATATTGATACCTCAGGGTCCTGGAACCCATCAACTAGCGATAATCGAATATCGAAAACCTATCGATACATCGATACGCCATGCTTATAAGTGAATTACATTAAAACATACCGATAAATATCAACACACATTATTCATAATACGATTTACACAACGTCGATAAAAATCGGTTTAGTAAATTAAATACTTAAGTAAATTAATAATTAAGTAACAGGATTTTACATTTCGTTTGCTATAGATACGGCAACACGTTTTTGATAGGAATGTACTATAACGTTGCATTTTTTTAAATGCAGAAACGGTCTAAATTCCTTTATATCAGATTCTAGATGTTTGGTAATAATTTCATTATTCTCAATATATCGGACCTTTTATAAACAGATAAATATGAAAACAGTGTGAATATGTTAGTGGGAATATATACAGTTATAAATTACTTTATTCGGGAAAGTTTTAACGAATGTTTACTTATTGCTAAGTTGAGTGGGATAAAATGTGTATTTTTCCGGGCACTTTTTGGTTGCGATTAAAATTCAAATATAACTTCGTAACAGTAGTGAGGCAACCTGACATTTAAAAAAATTAAAATAAAATCAATTTTCTAATTTTGGTGTTTTTAAATTCTACATTTAATTCTGAATCCATAGATACCAAACATTTAGGACCAAAGATTAAATGGATATTTTATTCAAAGATTACCAAACCCATGCAAAAATATTTTTACGAACAACAGCAAGAAAGGCAACACCTCAACTTTTTGGAACCAGCCAATTTTTATGTTATTTTCAGAAAATTTATTTTTTAAATATTTAGGTACCATTTAAATTTTATTTTTAACAGATTGCTTCCTAAAATTTGGTATACACCTCCAGGTATTTTGCTTAGCAATAGTAGCAATCAGAATTTTGATATCTCTCCTAGTTTTATTTTATTTTCCGCGTTAAAATCATATCTTTTCCTACAAATGTGAAAATGTTTGTATTGTTTGCTATAAAGACATTTTAAATAAGTTTAAAAGTTTTTTTTATAAAAACTATATTAATAATCTGTAAAAATTTCAAACTGTTATCTCAATAATTTCAAAAGTTATGTGTACCTAAAAATGTTTAATTTAACATGGGGAAGATAGGGAGTGCCGGGTAATTAACCACTCCTAATACACAACCTTGAAATATTTTGTGTTTGTTAGATTGTTAGCAAATTTTAATCCAGCCATAGCTTTGAAACAATTCTGCAATACTAAAGTGCTATGGGAAGGGAGGGACGACGTAGGATTATGGTTTATACATTCTGTCAACAAATGTAATAGGCCCTATGTAACTTTAACTATTGTTTCAAAATAAACAAAAATAACAATACTTTTCGTAGATCGCGATTTCATACGATATCGACCCAAAGCTGTATCCGAAGAAAGGCGACATTTACCGAACAGAGCCAATAAGCACCCCATTATTGTAGATTCGCAAGATACAATATTATTGGCTCTCGTAGCTTCAAGGACATCTTTCAGATTTCATTTACTCTTTCTTCGATTTAGAAGACAATTCAATTTCGTTTCTACACAACAATTGTTTGTGAAAGGCAATTTACTTCAATGTATTTACGGAACGCATATTTTGTCTCGTTCTATTTTAACGTCCTTTTTACCATTATTGTTAACTTCAATGATGTAATTTACTTTAAGTACTAGCATGACTCAACATAAATAATGCATTTACGCAAACAAAAGAAAACTGAAGTATTACAATAATTAATTGTAATTTATAGATACGTTTTAAATGAGAAATACTTTATTATTTAACATAGGATCGTGAACCTCTTTAAACTATCCTATTATACAAGAAACCCTTTTTATGTGGTTTACATTTTATTGGAATCATTAATGTATATACCTATGTGTCCACCATTTTTTCTCATTAAAAATATCCTCTGGAAAACCGGTCATATTTATTTTATCAAACATCCAGATAATATACATAGGCTAATAAAATAAATAATGTGTCTCCAATATCTAAAAGTGTTATTATATCGCAAAGTATATTTTCAGTAGAATTAATTCTTAACAATCGTTCGCACAAGACTTGGGGCTGTATTAAACAAAGTTCTGTAGGCATTGATGGTGTGATCAAACTTGAAACCCAACAATGTAGGCTGTAACAATGCCAACTTTCAACACTGCTTTCCTCGACCCTCTAAACTATCGTTTTACAACCCTTTGGGGTGCCGTTGATCATATTTCAATCATATATGCAACGTTTGATCATATTACAACCATATATGCAATGTTTGATCATATTACAATCATATATGCAACGTTTGATCATATTACAATTATATATGCAACGTTCGATCATATCACAATCATATGTGAAACGTTCGATCATATTACAGTCATATATGCAACGTTCGATCATATTACAATCATATATTCAACGTTTAATCAAATTTCAATAATATATGCATCATATTACAACCATATATGCAACGTTTGATCATATTACAACAATATATGCAACGTTTGATCATATTACAATCATATATGCAACGTTTGATCATATTAAAATCATATATGCAACGTTTGATCATATTAAAATCATATATGCAACGTTTGATCATATTACAACCATATATGCAACGTTTGATCATATCACAACCATATATGCAACGTTTGATCATATCACAACCATTTATGCAACGTTTGATCATATTACAATCATATATGCAACTTTTGATCATATTACAACCATATATGCAACTTTTGATCATATTACAACCATATATGCAACGTTTGATCATATTACAACCATATATGCAACGTTTGATCATATTACAATTATATATGCAACGTTCGATCATATCACAATCATATGTGAAACGTTCGATCATATTACAGTCATATATGCAACGTTTGATCATATTACAATCATATATTCAACGTTTAATCATATTTCAATAACATATGCAACAATCATTTATGCAACGTTTGATCATATTACAACCATATAAGCAACGTTTGATCATATTACAATCATATATACAATTTTTGCTTATATTACAACCATATATGCAACGTTCGATCATATTACAATCATATAAGCAACGTTTGATCATATTACAACCATATATGCAACGTTTGACCATATTACAACCGTATATGCAACGTTTGATCATATTACAACAATATATGCAAAGTTTGATCATATTACAATCATATATGCAACGTTTGATCATACGACTATGTGAGTGACTATAATTATATTATTACAGTTGTATAGGTAAATTAAATTATGATTCCTGTATGTATGACTCTAGTGGGCAACCGATGACTATTAACTTGATAATAGGTTGGAACTCGTACTTTCAAGTGGTAGTCATATTTATAAACTATTTGAAATTGTTATCATAAAAACTGTAACACTGTGATTTCGCGAATTTTAAGAAGATTAAATTATTTATTCTCAGTGTTGTAAATCTATAGAGAAACGCCAGATTGGTTTTAGAAGTTTTCAAGCAAAATTTATGTAGGTAAATCTCTCCAAGTTGTTTTAGTTTGTTTGTTTTATTACATTATTTATCAATATATGAACATTTATCAATACTTTTTTCGCAAAATTTTTATTTGAAACCAATCACGGATCAATTGACGCAGCTGGTCGTGGAAAAGTGGAAAACCACGAGGAAATGACGGGAAACTCCCGTCAATGGGAATGGGAAAGGAAAACCGTTTTGTAATGGGACCGTTTTCACACTGTTGGTCTCCCGGGTGAAGTGGGTATTATGGGTAATCTCTCGTTTTATCTTTTGTGTTGGATTTCGAAACGTGTACGGAACAGAGAGATTTTGTGTGGAGAAATATTGAATGATGTAATAACAGATTTATTGCATCAGATGGATGTTTAATGTAATTACAAACTTTGAATAGATAGTTCTTTTTGAAAACAATTTTTTGTGTTTTTTTATATTTTAATAATTAAACTAAAACATTCTGTATGTTCGAATTCGAACTAGATTGGAGATTTTTAAAACTTTGTTGCTTTACTGTTGGTATTTACATAATGAAAATTATGCAAAAATGTTGGGTGTTTTCCCCAATTTAAATCTATTTAATCAAGTTTGGTTGGCAGCACTCGATGTCATGGTAGTACATTTGATTTAGCATTACATTTAGTCAATGAGCCAAATGAGGGGCTTAAATGGAAGAAGACTTTTACTATTAAATAAACGGATTGATATCCTTATATTTTTCTTTCATTGCCTAAATGAACACACATTGGAGAACATTTAGATTAAATTTTCTACAACCAAATCATTTCAATTGTTATCAAATAACAATTTGCCTATCTCAATTTAGCTATATTTTATTATATGTAAAATGTAAATTTTATATACATGAATTTATTATTCTGTTGTTAGCCAGAAAATCTATTTCTAGCAGTTGCAATATGAAAAAAAACTGTGATCAAAAAACAATTTGTGAATATGTATTTCAAATTTTTATTATAAGTTTTTATTACAGAATATTCCCAAATTCATCTAAAACCTATAATTATAATTATAATTATAATTACCCTATCCACCCTATATCACCCTATCTATCGTCGACAGTACCCCAAATTGGCAGTGACGACACGCTAACACAACACCAGATGTTAAACTTTACCAGATGTGGAGTGTGGAGTGTTTGTTGGCAATCCTGCTCCATCACGACAGTTGGTAGCACTGCACGTTACAAACATCCCCCAGGGGTACCAACCCTCACCGTGTCTAACCAGGGTTATATACTTCACACCACAGATGGTTAATGTATCAGGGTTACCGAATTGGGTGTGACATAGATGAATGACATCTGCGGGATATTGTCGTTGAGGGCGAAATTTAAAACAGAAAATTTCCTTTATAAGATATAACTAGAGCTCGCCCCTTGGTCGAAAACTCGTCCAAAAAGTATTTATTTTGCAAACCTCTCTATTTTCACCCCAGGCTGTAAATAAAACATGTGATTGGAATTTCTTTCTGTTTTGATTTTCTGTTTATATTTTGTTGTTATTTCGTCACCAACATGGCAACCCATAAGGCCCATGTTTGTTTTTCACTTTTCATTCTTATTTTTTAGCCTACTTTAATTTATAAAGGGATTCTGCACATCTACAGGCAAATATTTTTAACAGTAGGCGTAAATTTTCTCTGCTATGCACACGAGCTGAGAAAAAAGGGTTTCAATAAATATGCTTGTCTATTTAAAATTAGCCCCATGTTAAATATTCATAAGAAAAGTTGAAGTTCCATTTTTGACCCCATTAACATAAATATTCTCAAAATACAAAACCTGCACATATAGGACCGATAACCTTTCTTTTGGTACAACCCACGTGTAATTCTTCTGGGCCCATAACCTGATGAAACGAGGGAATAAAATACATAAAATACTTAATTAATAATTGATGTAAAAAGGGAAAAATATTAAAACAATTAACACTTCAAACTGTGAACATATTAGACCAACAACATAATCAAACAGCTGATATAAAAATATATATTAAAAAGATATTTGATTATATAACACAAGCAAAACAATACTATATAAAATCTTCAACAGAAAATTAAATAAATAAGTTGTGAAACAGTTTGTTCTGTAGTCTTTGGATAACTTCTATCAAATAAAACCACCCTGTAGATGGAAATAGCCTAAATTCTATAATCAATGGTCTTTTCAGTAGCTTTATAGGACTTGGATCTGTATTTCTAGATTCGTGCACCGTTTATTGATTTGTCGTATGTGATCACATAAACTACTGAAGTTTAATTTACTTTCAGCTTGTCCAAAGGTAGTTCAAAATATATGCGTATCGAACATATGAATACTGAATATCAATTAGTTTCTGCGTAGTCTTTCATTTACAAAATGGCAATATTACGAGATTGATCTTCAAATCAACAAAGAGTGAATGTAACTCAAGTGCCTCTCGAGAAACATTCAAGTGCCAATAATGTTATATTGGAGCAATTTCATTGTGTTTCGGGCCTCATTTTGGTTTAACAAGTGTCCGCGAAATTCCTAATTCGTTACATGATTACCAAGCAATAGTCTAAATATCGCGAAAATATTAATATCATTTAGCTGGAAACGGTTGATGATGATTTTCTGTTTCCTGGTACTGTCAGAATTTTATTGCATTATGACATTCGTGGCTAAATTATTTTATACCTCCACTTTATCCCTTCAAACAAAGTGGTGTTATAACACAATTCATTGACAACACAAAATAGTTCTGTATATGAAATTTCGCTAGTTCCTTAGTCTAACTATAGTTTTAACATTTAGAATCAAAAGAGAATTTTATTGGGTGAAATTAATATTTTTTGGTATGTCCAAATATGAATTTCGCAGGTTTGAAAGAGGCTTTTATAGGTTTATCGAAATCAACATTGATGATCAGAACGATCAATGAAGGGTCAGCTATAGAGGTTGTATTGGAGTTTAAACCATCAAAGTGGTGGTTACCTTACCCCAATATATTCCCACTCACAAAATACACCCTTTCTAAAAATATTATAGGAGTTGATAATAAAGGGAAGGTAGACTACGAAGTCAAGAAATCTATTTGTGACGACGACTCAAAACGTGATTGGAAAAACTTAGAGACAACGTCCTTAAAACTATTACAACAGTTTTGTTTTACCGCTGAGTTTAACTAAAATAAAAGCCCGTTTTAAATGATTTTCAAACTAAAACTCATGTAAAAAACTTGCCTACTACTGTTGGAAATCTCAATCTATATAATTAATACGTGAACACGAAGTTTGTCGGCTGAACTCTTCCGCCATTTCTTAACCGATTTTATCCATTGACGTCTCATTGGAAAGAGCGTGTCGCGTAGATTTGCAAACTTAAATTTTTGAAAAAAAGTCCCTTGGGTCCCCAGTGGCTTTGAAAGTTCCCATGTTATCCTTATGAAGAACATAATTGTTTACATTTTGATCAGCTGTAGCTGTTATTTATTTTTCAATTCAACGAAACGCATTGGGTACATTTACTGATTTTGTTGAAATGAAATTTTTACGATTTGAATTTGAATTGGCATAAATAATACAATGGAAAATGCGAGAGAGCCTGAGAATTTGATATACTAAAAAGAAAACTGAATTAATACAGTGATGCATTTCTTGATCAATCATAGAAACGAAAGAGCCGATTTGCAAACCATGGAAACATATGAAAGTCAAAAAACACCATCAAGTAGAGGAAATAGAAATAATGTTTTTTTAGAATTTATATTTGTTATTACAGTATGCACAATCTAATGCGGCTATGAGTGGGAATTTTTTTTAGAAAACACTAAAAAAAACAAGATCAGCTTTTGAAAATGATAAGATGTATAACAAATTTTGATTAGGCTATATCAAACTGTTATGTACATTGTATCGTGAGTATTTCCATGATAATCTTCGAGTCGACTCTTTTAAAGTCATATGGACAAAAATACGACTTTTATTCAAAACAACGCATATAATACTTGGCAATTGCTCGAATTCGATCAACAGGAACACTAGTAATAAATAAATAAGAAAATAATGCATAATTGTATTGCACTTTTCCTTCATTATTTGTAATAAAGTAGTTTATACTATAATTGTTTATAATAATCGACACATACACAAATTATATTACTCATTAGTTTATCTACAGAAAGCATTAAAACCAAGCAGAACACATTGTAAATGTGGCAAATCTCATGAAGAACACATTTGCAGCGTTGCCAACGGCGCTGCGCCAAAACCTGCATTATCTTGATCCTCAGGGATATTTAGATGCGAATCTTCTCCCTTGGAGTTGGCAGCATTGATTTATACTTTACATATGGTTTAACTTTTCGTTGGCAACACTCCTGGGTTTGATTCAATTGTGCACCAATTGATTTTTTTGTTGAAAATATTTTTGAAGCTCTAACTATACTTGTTTAAATATACTTGGTAATATTTTGTAATATTTCCCTTAACCATTTTATGATGGCAACAATAGGCTTACGTGATGGATGATGATGATACACCTTCATGTCGCTTAGAGAGTAAGTTTGTCGATCAGTCTCGCATGTTAATCCATCCATCAATAAACGAATTACCTGCCTTACATCTTGCATTGTTACGTGTTATTTTTGTTCAAGTTTAGTGAAACCAAAATGTACAAATAAACAGAAAAAAACCTAATTTTCTCAATCATAGTTGGCTATAATTTTTCTTTATTGGCGAGGTTTGCCTTCTAATATATTATTTTAGAAATCGTTGACTCATGAGGTCGTGCATTAATTGCGCCAAATAGTTCCTTAATTGAGCCAAGCCCTCAAAGGGTCCCAAAAAATGTTCCTTAGTTGCGCCAAGCCAAAGCCAGGTAGGGGCGAGTTGCCGGCTTGTGCATCCATCCTAACGCTATCCAAACCTAACCTAACCTAACTTAACCTAACCTCACTTAACCTAACCTAACTTAACCTAACCTCACTTAACCTAACCTAACAACCTAACCTAACCAAACCTAACCTACTCAATTATACATTCCATGAGGGCCGCAACTTTGTGCAGTTAATAAACGTATCGGGTGGCTCCCTGGAGTAGTTGGCGCAATTCAGGAATACCTGACTCAGTTGGCGCAATTGATGCCCGCCCGACTCATGCCAGGATAACATGATTTACACATATTTAATATTTATTTCCACCGAAAGGGAAGTTTTTACTAGAACGGTTTAGGAGATTACGTACGGTTCTACTTTGTTCATTCGATTTTCCATAACAATTATCTATATTACAGTGCAGATTAAAAATATAGTTCCGTAATAAGTCCGTAGCGAGAACAATCAAAAACCGAATGAGTCAGCGCGCCCGTGTAGGGCGGATACCGTTGAATAAGGTTGGAATTAGCTGTGGGGAAAAGAATGGGATTTAAGGGGGAGGAGACAGCTTCATTAGGCCTCGGTCTCCCTCCAAATTTGACATGAATGTGGAGGACATGTGACAGAAAGCTAGTAATCTGGGCCCGCTCGCTGGGAACCCATTTCGGGGCGGAATTGGACTGGGAAAGACAATCTGGAAAACTGCAGGGATGCATTGAGCTCTTTCTTGTCGTCTGTTACAGTAGCCCAGTTAAATTAGACTAATCGGGTGAAATATTTAGGTTTAGAACTTTGTTTCAACGATCCTTTTGTTCATTAGATTGAAGAAAACAAGCACAAACAAACAGCTTGACCAAGGGAAGGGCTCTAAATGTGACTTTCTTAAGTCTTTCGCTCATATATTGGAATATGTAAGTCATATTGAAAAGTTTTATATACAAAAGCTAAAGCTAACTAAATTCTCCAAAAAAATGATTCTATGCCCCTAAATTACATTAGATTAAATAATTAATTAAATAGTTAGTTAAATTAAAATTTAGAGTCCTTCCCTTAGCCAAGTTCGAACCCATTCATCAGGACTTTTTATTTTCTTCAATGTAATGAACAAAAGGAACGTTTAAACAAAGTTCCAAGTCTTCAGGATTTTTTTTTTCATTCTAATGGCAATTCTCCATTTGTTTATTTCACTGGACTTCAGTTTTGGAACAGGTAGTTAAATTTACAGTGAGGTTTGAGGTTTTGTACTAAGTTTCTTTGCTGTCTTGTTTTCAGTGTTTTATTAATTGTTGAATATTGGTCTTGGCGAAGGTACCGCGTCTTTGGATTGGCGGAAATGTCGACTGACGTTTTTGATCCTTTGCAGCAATCTGTCATTGGGGTAGTCTACAGTTAAGTATTCTCAATGAATTACTTTTTTATTAAATTTTGAATTCTTTTACTTTAAAATCGTGCATAATGCATCAAGTAAAATGGGTTGTGCGATTCTGTACACTAATAGCTTTGTTAGTTTTGTAATAGTTTATTGGACTTGTTTAACAAATCTGGCAGTTTAAAGGACCATTTTAGGTAAGGGGTAAATGCCCTTTTTCGTTGCTAGGAAGATCTCTGTGGGTAAATTAACTTTATATTACAATTGTACGACAAATTAAAAATCAATATTATGTTGTGAATTCATTGACGGTTGTTAAGTTAATAATTGAATCTTACTTACAATATATCATGAAACTCAATGTAATACATTTAACTTAAATATAAAATGATCATATATCACAAAATGTAATCAAAACTGTGGAAAGCGTGGCAAAACCGTGCATGAAGCCCATCCCATCTGACATGGAAATTAATTACAATACGAACAGCGCAAAACTTTCGTCACAATTAATGTTTTGAACCCAGATGAAGTTTTGAGGGTTCGAATGGACGAACAATAACAATGTGAAAACAATCCTTCGAATGTTATTCTGTTTGTGATGGGCTGCAAACTCACTTTAGGCTATTCAAGTCCCTTTTGTAATATAGCGGGTAATGTTTATTACTTAACGTGTTTTTGGGTTTGTTGAATCTACGCATCAATGATAAAACATTATATACAGTTTTTTTTTTTTTTTTTTTTTTTTTTTTTTAAGATGTTGGTGGTCTCTTTTAACTTTGTATTTGCCCGTCCACATAGACTACAGATCTGTGCGTGGAACGTATCCAGCAAAGCAAGGGGTGATCCGGTACAGTACAAAGGTGAACTGTACTGATAAAAGTTTGTGGCAGTGACCAGGATCCGAACCCACGACATCACTGCCTTGGGCCCAAAGTCCGCGACGCTACCAAATGAGCCACCGACTCGCCAAATATAGTGAAAATCGACTTATTTAAATTTAAGAAATGTGGATAATAACATTAGATAGTAACGAGTCCAGAGTTTGAGCGGTTCCCTTTCAAAACGTCAAAAAATTAATTGGCATTGATAAATACCCTCGCCGCAGCAAACCTGCAGACTAAGCTCTACAAAATGATCTGCGGAGAAATTATGAAATTTTGTGTTTTTAGAATCAAAAATGGGAAAATCAATTTTTACCTATTTTTATTTTTATTTTTTATTTATTTTTACCCCATTAACCCCCGTTCCCATAGTCCGATGCTGGTTCGCGAACTCGTTCGAATAATTAATGTAGTTTTACACGTTTGTACCAGATTTAATCAAAATCAGATCATTTTTGCTATGTATATGAATTTGAACGGATTGTGTTTTGGCCTGTGGGGACCTTAAAACGAAAAAGTAGATCGGTCCCGGGTCTAGTTCTTACCATGAGACCTGCGTTAATAGCTTGTTCCCTATATGGGAACTTAGCTAAAAACGGATCATACAAGGTTTTTATCAACCAGTTCTTGTAAAAAATGGTAATTCAATTCTACAATTGACTTCATTAATATGTTTACACGTTGACTAACAGCTTATGTCAACATATCCAAAATCCAATGAAATAGTAATTTTTCAATATAACCTCACTTTTTAAAACAACTTTCGCTTCAAACTGTAACATGTATGCAGATTTATTTGCATTTCCAAAGTCTAGCAAAAGTATCTTCTTTTGAAATCAGAAATAACGAAACGAGATCCAAATACTAGGTCTGCGTAATCGTCGTGTTAAACATGCTAATTTTTTAAGATTATTTAAGTTGAACTTTGAGTAAATTGGTTCATAGATATGGGTACTTAGGTATTATACCGACCACAACGATAAATCGGGTCGCCGGAATTTTATCCCCCTGGAATTTTACCCCCTGGGCAAAGCTGACGGCACTATGACGTAGTAACGTGAGTGGCCAAAAGTTTGTTCGTGGCCGGAATTTTACCCCCGCGCATTTGGAAGTCTAATGAAAATAGACAGAGCGTGATTAATTAGATTAGCAATAAAACCCGGAATTTTACCCCCTGTCCATATAACTAGCGTTTAGACAACTGAAGATGTACGGGCCGGATTTTTACCCCCGGATTTTTACCCCCGGAATTTTACCCCCGGATTTTTACCCCCCGAAATTTTACCCCCTGGCCCATTTTAGAAATTGAATGTTTGATTTTCTTATTTCTGTTTTTAATTAATTGTAAACATTTCATTATTTAGTAGCCTATCTTTATTTATTTATTTTGTAAAGAAATGTTCGAAACAACTATCATTCAGTTGATTGTTTATACGTCATATTAACCAACTGTTGGCTTCAAAGATCGAATTCTAATACTGTACTAGAATCCCAAAATTAAAATTAAAAACTGGTTCGATTAGTTAATGTTACAAATAAATTAATATAGGCTACTTAATAATAAAATGTTTACTATTAAATTAAAACAGAATGAAGATAATTAATCATTCTCACTAATTTATATATCTGGCCAGGGGGTAAAATTCCGGTGGTAAAAATCCGGGGGGTAAAATTCCGGGGGTAAAATTCCGGGCCGTACACTCTAGGTTTTTATAATTTGATGTGTTCTGATTAAATTCACAACCGTGAAAATATATGTCTAATTCCGCGTTTAATCCATCGAGCTGATGTCGCGAAACTCAAAAGTTCGCGGCCGGAATTTTACCCCCTGGTTTGTGACGTCACGTTTGCCCAGGGGGTAAAATTCCAGGGGGGTAAAAATCCGTTAGCCTACCCAAATAAATCGACTTCCAAATAAGATTTAATTTGTTTAAATAGGCTAACAAGATATTACTAATCTAACATAACCTTCTAACCTAACCTAAGGGTTTTATCAACTCGAGTTTAAGTGTGGTCGGCATAATATCAAAGTACGCATAAGTGTATAAGACCTATATAAACGACGAAGACACCAGACACATCACAGCGCGTGTATCTATGCGCGTGTGTCGGTAACCACCGGACCGTAGCGCGCAGTGAAAGTAGTCCCATATTTTCATCTGAACACAGCAACAATGCTCTCGTGACGTCACCATGGCGTTCCACACGCCAGACGGTTGGTTTCTCCTAATGTGATAACGGTTTAACACCCCATAACTCTTGTGTTATGTTGATATCGTGTTCTCAACACCGTGTCCTAAGTGAGATTTGGGTAATGACGACATGTTACTTCAAATTCATCTAATGTAAGTTGTGTAACAATTTAGGTGTGAAGGATTTTGAAAGTTTTTAATACGCAGTGCTGATAGTAAATAATTCATAAATTTTATGCCCATAATAATTTGAGTACGATCGTACCTATTGGATTTCTTGGGAAATACACGTTGTACTGTAATTTAATTTCACAACTTTTTACTTTTATATAATCATTAAAACGGCAAATCGTATCAAATCTTTATTTTCAACATTTGTCCATTTTAATATACTACTATTTTTAGGAATTTTGAAACATTGATGAAGCTCAATCAAACAAATCTTTGTTCACCTACTTGTCCTTTTATAAATTTATTCTTTTGGTTTTTAAAAGAAATAAAATCACAACTGTCAAGAATGTATTTCAACAAAATATTTTCCATAACAATCCATTTGACAGTTTGACCAACGGCAAAGTTAACAATGGCGACATTGCACAGTTTTCACATTTTGGTTGAAGCACCAATCGTGTTTCCCGTTAAGGGTTGTTACTGCCAACCGAACAACACGAAAATCCACTTCAGCTCTAAAAACATCTTTCTCCAACTTTGAGCACCCGTGTTTACTTATCTCGAACACACACGTCATATTTTTGTCGGTCGTGCGTTAATTGCGCCAAAGAGTTCCTTAATTGCGCCAAGCCCTCTAAGGGTTTCCAAAAATGTTCCTTAGTCGTGCCAATCCCAAGCCAGGTAGGGGTGAGTTGCCGGCAGAAGGAATAACCTTCTTTACGTGTCATCCTAACATATCCTAACCTAACCTAACTTAACCTAACCTAACCCAACTTAACCTAACATAACTTAACCAAACCTAACCAATTATACAGTCAAAGAGGGCCGTCACTTGCGACCCCGTTAATGAACTTATCGAATGACTCTTTGGAGTAGTTGGCGCAATTCATGAATACCCAACTACCTGACTCAGGTCAGTTGGCGCAGAATGCCTGCCCTATTTGGCATATCGAATATATATATTTTTAACGTTCGCATTGTGGTAACTAACTAGGTATGCTTGAGAGCGTATAATCTACGAATCACTTACTTTAATGTAATTTCATTGTTTCGCTCCAACACTTGTGACAGCTTATCAGTTTTCATGACAGATTTGACAGGTATTACAGAACACAATTGTAAGCTGCAGACATTACTGGCATTTCATTGTTGACAGCTACCAACTGTCATATTTAGCTTGTCTCAGCTGCCGTCGGTAAATGATCCTCTCTAATGTAAACATCTGAATCACATCGAATGGATGTTATTCAATATAGTTTTCAATAAACTAAAATATACACATGAGTAGAAAATTATACAAGAGGTCCATTGTTGTGAACAGATTCATATATTATTATTATACTCTTATATGAGCTATGTTTGCTTGTATGCTTGTGTCCATGTAGGGTTACTTGCACAAAGATCTCGAAAACGGCTTCGACGATTTCCTCCAAATGGTGTAAATAATTTTTATCTGACCTAAACCCGTTTTTACTGCAGTTAAAACTGCAAACAAAAATTTAATTACGTAAAAAGTTATATTGAAAAACAAAATCTTTTTACATTGGTCTTATGGGTTGCCAAGTAACCATGTTGGTTGAACAAAATAGCTAGGAAAAAGTAAACTAAAGACTTGTAAAATGTGCTTAAACAAGCCATCCACAGTATACTAGCAAATTATAAAATACATTACAAAGGGGAAAACATCAGTTGTTACTATTGAGCAAAGATTACACTGAAGATTACTCGATATAGGGATACAATGAAAATAAACTGTACTGAGCCATGGCTTGGTCCCCAGGTACTAGTGTACTGTGTTGATTTTCGAACAAATATATTTTTTCATGCTGCATGCTAAAAACACATTCTAATACAGATACATCACAGATACAGTCTCATGTATATCTTCCAAATAATACCTTTGACTATTTAATAGTCAATGATAATACCCTACTGTCATATCCAATAACTTTATATTATTCCAACACGGTAGTTGTTTCTATCTTGGCTGTAATAAGTTATGTCCTTTATTCAAGTTTAACATAACCACGAATTCAAAGCTACCTCGAGCATTACCAAACAGAAGAAATATCGCAGTGCCATTCTTCATATTGACATCTCAAGAAGAATATTCCTCCCGAGGAAATGAATATAAGGTGATATCAATAAATATCAATAACAAACCTCTCCAAGAGACGTCGTCGGCTTTTGCTATTGTATTTATAGTAAATCTTTCAATGCAATACCTCATCATGGATAGATTTTGATCATGTTTAATATATTTACTCCAATATATATAATACAGTAACTTATAACAGTCGTTATGAAGTATTCCTGTGAAGTACATCTACTTATTTCCTTTTCCTTTAAAATTAAAATTTTGGATGATTGTGAATCTCATTACTTCAAAAGTAATAACTTTATTTTTAATAGACCAGTTAAGTCAAGAATATTGCGTTACAGCTCTTTTATTTCAATATTTTTATCTGTTATTATAATGGTGATTGATTAACAATTAGTTAGTAGTATAGTACAGTAACCTGTATATTAATAGGCAAGCATATTTCTTTAAACACATTTTTCTCAGCTCGTGTGCATCGCATGTAAAATCTACGCATACTGCTAGAAAGATATTTTCCTGTAGATGTGCAGAATCCCTTTATAAATTAAAATAGGCTAAAAATAAGCACAAAAAATGAATTAAAAATTTTGAAAAATTTTAATGAGCCTTTATGGGTTGCAATGCTGGTGACGAAATAACAACGAAATATAAACAGAAAATCAAAACAAATGGAAGAAATTCCAATCACATGTTTTATTTACAGCGTGGGGTGAAAATAGAGAAGTCTGTAGGCCTACATTACATTATTTTTGATCGAGTTTTTGACTACTGGACGACCTTTAATTTATAAAAAAACTACAACCACAGCTCATGTTTTATAGAACCCCCCTATTTTTCTTAATAGTTATTTTTAACCTCTTAATATATTTTACCATACATTAAAGGTAGTAATTAATCTATATTTTGCTTTCCTACGCAGTATGTACATATTTTGTTGAGAAAACAACATGTTTTCAGAGTGAAAATCGCAGAATGATTTCGAAAATATCCCAACAAAAGTTTTATTCGTTGCGAAGACTTCAACAAAGCCATCTCCTGGTCCAAAAGTGGATTGTTGTGTCAAGCGCTTAACTGCCCCCCCCCCTCCCCCCCTACACTCATCCCTCTCAACCATCACCCCTTCACCCTTCAACACATTGTTGAAAAACTACTTCGTTTGAACACGTTCACACTTGCAACTTGCGGTTGTGACAAAACATTTGGCCATGGTTAGGGGATGAGGTTGTTTTAAACCGTTTACGATAAAGCAACCACATTGACAGACATACTTCTAATTCAGATTTACGAAATACTAGTGTACCTGTTGCTCGAATTCGAGCAATCGCGAAGCATTACAGGCGACTCAAAGATTATGGAAATACTCACGATCTACACAATCAAAATCACGATATAATCAAAATCTTTTGTAAATATCTAATCTTTTTTCAAAAAGTTGATCTTGTTTTTTTTTGGTTTTTTAGTGTAAAAAACATTATTTCCATTTCTTTTACTTGGTTGTGTTCTATGACTGTTTCTATGTTTCCATTGTTTGCAAATCGGTTATTTAAATTATTGCTCAAGAAACGTAGCACAGTGTTAATTCAGTTTTATTTTTGGCCTACATCAAATTGTCCAAGATTTCTCGCTCTTTTCCATTGTAATAATTACACCAACCCAGATGCAATATGCCAAAGAATATCACCTACGTACAATCTCCAAGAAGTGGTAAAAAAGGCAGAAACCAACCCATACAATAGATATAAGTTAACTCCATAAGAAATAATTTTAAAAGTTACTGTGATATTAGGGTTTTCCACTGATTTGGCAATAGAACATTATATTGCAAAACATGACACGATGCAGAAGAAAATCAATTTTAAAATCAGAAAAATCCATTGCAAATACTGTACTTCATTTTGACAAATTAAATAAATCCCAATTTAAATATTAACAGCTGTTGCATTAAAAAGTAGTGTAGAATTATGCATATGGTCGTAATGTAAACAAATCTAAAGAGGCAACTTTAAAGGCTTCTGGGGCAGAGCCCCAAGGGAATTTACCTCTTTCCTATTTTGATGGCTCATTTACAGACAAAGACCTTTATTTAGAGACCCCTACCAAGTTTCTACGCCCAGCCGTTCTCTCAAATTAGCTCTGACAAAACCCCCGTTTTCCTCCATAAGAATAACATCGGATGGGAATTTAAAGGCCACGGGGGCAGAGCCCCAAGGAAATTCACCACGTTTCTCTTTTGATGGCTCATCTACGGACCAAGACCTTTCTTTAGACACCTCTACCGAGTTTCTACGCCCAGCCGTTCTCTCAAAATAGCTGTGACAAAGAAAAACAGTTTCAAATTAATATATAGACTATACAGTATTTTTTGTTTGTTTGATAATACATTGTTTTGTTACTGATCATTGAAGTTAGTTGAGGTTGTTTTGATGAAATTTAAAACATGTATAATGTTTATAGCGAAAAAATCCAGTGCTTATCAGGTTGGGGAGCGAGCTAGTCTAGTGTACGAGCGGGGGACTTCGGTTCCTGAGGTCTCGGGTTCAAATCCTGCCAAATCACCAATGGATTCTATTTAAGTGATAATGCCGCAACCCATAGGCTAGCCTGAAGTAATGTGAAAAATAATCCCGGGCTCGTGCCTAGCGTCGTAGGACGAAACAGTACCTACTTATTACTTACAGTTATAATTATGTTAACAGTTTGTCTGTAATGTAGCATTGCTTCAGTAAACCTAAGCCTGTTATGGTTTAAAAATACAACTAAACTGACAACGAAGAATACCCTTCGTGCATTGACATAATTTCATGAAACAGTGTATACCTTTAGTATACACATAGTATACTAGGTCTTTTGTAAAAATATAACTCTGGCCAAATAAATACATACAATTCATCAACACAGATTCCTTCTTTTAGATTGTTTATTTTTAGCTCTGATAGTATCTAATAACATTTTTATTGAAAGTTGTGTTCTTATAGATATTTTTTTCTGACGATGTCTTTTTCGTTACAGGTATGTTCGATTTTCGATGAGCAATGTGTTTAGAGATACCGTAAGTGTTGCCAAATTATTTTAGTTTATTTATATACAGTGTCTCGTGGGGTCAACCTTTCTATTGCAATGACAACATTATTAGAATCTTGAGAGAGTTTGGTTTAAAAAACCAAAATTGCAAACTAAAAACGTAAACAATCATTAAACCTATCTCTGTATTAACCGCAGTATAAATGAGATGCAATCAAAACAATGCACAAAACAAGAACTAAAAGAATGTCATTAGATAATAGTCTGGCGGGCGTGTATTGTTTAAACCTGTTGTAAAGAAGCAATGGAACGTCCTTGTGTAGCCTTGAACGACCCTGAGAGGTTTTGTCTCATCAGCTGATGAAGGATGAATAGAAAAACAGCTGGGATCAAGTCACACTGAATGACACGTTATAGTAGTTTACGCAACGATTGTGTTAAGTGAGTCTTTACGACACGAGTAGAAAATTTAAGGCACGAGCCTTGGCGAGTGCCTTAAAAACTTCTACGAGTGTCGTAAAGGTTATTAACGCGAGTTGCGTACACTACTTTACCTACGACCGTTTTTTAATTACTATCAATCTGGATTTAATTACTATCAATCACTAATGATAACTTTTTAGAGAGGTTATGTTTTCGTGTATTGTCATTGCCACTGAAAGTGATGCAACGACTTGTTGTATAATCAGCTGATTTCCTGTAATTACGTGTTTGTTAAACTTAGTTAATTATTACATTGCTAGCAGCATTCTTACCATAAATAATATTGTATCAGGTACAATTCGGCAAATATTTCATTTATTTTTGGACTTCCACCAACTTAATTAAGAATACGCGAGTATCAACATGAACAAGTCGGATCAACAATTAAATTGATCAACTGATCAGCTGATCAGCTGATTAGTTGACGTTCGAAGCATTACAATTTTAATTCTTTCTCTCAATACTTGAACCTCATTGGTCCGTTACCTGTGTGGATATGAGAAAACTATGCGGATATGAAATGAAACTATGCGGATATGAAAGTAAACAGCTGTAAAGTGAAACTTTTCAATTCTAAGAACTGGACTGAAATGGCTACTTTAAAAAACGGTCGTAGGTAAAATACTATTCGTTATGGGTTTCATTGTTGGCATCCCGTATATGAATCAGCTGTAGTTTGTTGTTCAAATCAAACTCTACTCACTCACTAATTAGTTTGCAAAACAGCTGATTTCTCAATATTTTACTTTGCCCAATAATTTTCCTCACTTCGGGTGACATCTGAAAAAAAACATTTAAGCTAAGTTCATTTTAAATTAATAAACATCAACAGGAATTTGCTCTATCGAAGATTTAATTAGTTCTTACACATATAAGACATTCATAAACGTAGTTACCAACGTTTTAGATTAACAACAAAGTAAAAATGAATCTAAGTATTTTGTGGAAGAAATTTAAATTTCAACTTTATCGTCTATGGATATTATTAATGTCCCATCTCTGTGGCAGAGTCTAAAATGTTTTGTTTCTTTCTTTAATACTGCATAAACGTAAAAGATTTACTACACTTTACATATTCGTTTTTGTATTTTTAAAGTATATTAAGTAAAATCACAAAAGAGAAAGTAATTCTTTTTGTCCTTGGTCAAAAAATTAATAACTTCTGTTAATTTATTACATTGCTATATCGTATCATGAATGGAATTAGTATTTTTTTTTTATTGAATAAATTTGATTAACGAAAACAGTACTACCAAAGCTGTGTTAATTTCCACCAGAGATATTCCGTGGAGAAACAAAGGGTGAAGCGCCGGTTCCAAATAAACTCCAGATGAGCCCATATTTTATGCAAAGAGGCAAATTTCAATATAAATGAACAAGTCGGAACGTCCAAATGAAGGCTTAACTTATGCAGCAGGCTGACTGGTGAAAATTAAACGCTTTCCTAGAGGTAGAGTACGGGCCAAGTGAGTTTATCATTTTGTTTTAACTCTAGAGTGATTTACAGATTTGTCTGAAAAAACTTAAGGTAATTTTCTTTTATATCGGGCATTTTATTCGTCAACAATTCCAAACATGTGGATTTTTAATTCTTTGTGATGCATTAAATAATCTCAAATCTAGTGAGTGGGGAACTATTGTGAAGTAAAATATTTCTACTTAAATTTGTTGGAAGAAAAGAACTTACACAAAACCATCGAAAACACTAAATAAACTTTGTATAGCTGCTGGAGAACTTGTCTGTGGATTAAAATGTTTCTATTTTCATTTTTAAAGAAAAAAACTTGCACGATGTTTTGAGAAATATTTGTATATGAGTTGTTGCCAAAAGCCTCAACCCCCACTCTTTTTTATTTGGTAACCAACGGTACATTTTGATGGAAAATTTTGTGGACTAGATTATTTGTTGTTTTTTTTTTTTTTTTTTTTTTTTTTTTTGTAAAAAACCTAATGTGTAGATTCGTTACCTTCTATGTATGGTCGTGGTTGCTTATAGTTCACTGTGATATTAAACTTATACTGTAATTCATTGTAGCAGAGAATAAAGATGTTAACTCATTCATCTTTATTCCTTTAAATCCTTTTGTCTTATAGTTGACATTTATTTTGTGTGGAGAGCAAACATATTTGTTTCATCCAACAAATTCAGGTTGAAAATGATAAGTTTGTAAGTACTTTCCAATAAATATTTTTCTTACAACACTGTATAAACTGCACACCCTAAGATTTACAAACTCTACGGAGCAAGGTTCGGAACTGGAAAATGTACACATCTCCCTAAGGGAGGTCTGGATGGACATGTGTTAAAATATTCATCTGTTTTGGACGTAGGGAGAAAACATGGTGACATCACCCTCCCAAACCGGGGATATCTTGTAAAAGTTGTACAGGGTCGAGCGCAACTTTGGATCTTGAGTCGTAAAGAATGTTTGATAATTCCACAACCAGCTTCAAATCAGGTTATGTACGGGGTTGCGTTTGTTTAATACATACAATCTATTAGTCTCAATATATGGAAAAGCAATATATTTAAGTGTATTTAGAACATCTTAAATATATTTCAAATATGTTATCGGTTATATATAGTAGTTAATATATTTATTTTATATTTAAAATATACTCATTTTACTTTGAAATTGATTTTGAAACACAGCATATTTATAATATATTTTTAAAATAACACTACGGTAAATATATAAATTAAGTGTATTTTAAATATATAACTTTTATATTTTAAATATATTAAAAGTATATTTATCGTAAGGTAAAATAAATATATATGAAATGCGAAAGAAATATATTCAAAATATATTTATTATATAAACAAAATATATTTCAAATATTATACTGGACATGTATGAGGTAGGTTTGTGTCAACTATGTTTGATACATTTTAACCTGCAAAGGTTTGTTGTTAATCAGTTAACCTACGTGTTAGGAATAATTGCACGATCCCTTAAACAAGGTATCTTAAGGGTGTTCCAAAAGTTTCGTAGTGTAAAACTTCAAAACAAAGTGTTGTGTTTATATTGCACACAATGCGTGTATTAAAGAAAACGTTTTTAAGGTTAACAATATCATCTCAAAATATGATTGGAAGAAATTTCAAGTGTACCACATTGGCTAACTTGTACAAAATAACAAACATTATGAAGTATCGACACTTAATTAAATGTCAATACTAATACATCGACTACTTAAATTAATTAATTATCAACACAAATAAACGTATTCGCTGTACTTACAATTTAAGACATGGACATTTCAGTTCATTATTAACCCATTTTACGTTATTTTCCTACGTTTAGCTCAACCAAATCCGTTTACCTCAAATCATAAATTTCGCGGAAGCCCACTTTAACAAATGTGTTTTCAGATAACATCTTGATGAAAACCCTGTCACATTAATTTGGCGCAGCTGCTGTACCAGCGGCCGTTCTTTTTATAGCGTGTAAAAATATTAGTTCCGGCTGAAATAATTACAGTTACTGAAGTTCAATTACAGTACATTTAGATAGGTACCTTGGAGTATACAATATCCTAAGTTTAAGTTAGTAGCTCTTGATAAGTATATACAAATTTAATAAAAAATGTCATAACTTTGAACACTTAAAAACTGTATAAATTTTTTTGTAGGTGTAATTAACTATATTTTAACACTAATAAAATGTAAAATGAACTATACTTTCACACCATACTCTGCAGTCCGTATTATATTTCAAAAGTTAAATGGAAATTTGATTCATAAAGTTTCTATTGCCTACTCAATTCTCCCAATAATATTTGCATTGAAAGACCAATGATCCAATGACCAATGAGATTGAAAGACCAATGAGTAGGAGCGACCTGTGGGAGAAAGTAGGACAAACTAATAACAACTGGGACTTTCATATCCCAAGGGTATTGTAGTTGGTATTGACAATTTTGGTTTTATTTTAGGAACTTTGATCAAACTATTTTTCTTATTTTATTGGCTATTCATAAATTAAATTCGCAAATCAAACCGTGTCCTTTGTATCTCTTTGGAAAGTGTTCGTCTAAATATGTTTTGTATGAAGTTGTTTCTAATGGTTAATTGTATGAATGACATATCAAATTATCATATACACTATTAATTGCCTGTTTTAACGCAAAGTGTTATAATTATAATCGTTTTGACAAATTGTGTAGGTACATTTGAAACGGATAAGATTAATAGCCTAACATGAAAAAATAATATATTTCGAATGATATACATACCGTTATCGTATGCTAATATTGCCTATATTATTCAAATTATAGTATTGTCAGTTTCTAGTATGATTATTGTCAGCATTGGCCGGTAGCCATATAGTATTTAAAAAAGAATATAGAAAAAAATCAAAAAGAAAGAATATAGTGAAAGAATATAGTATTTACTAAAGAAGGATGTTGTGTGTGTACAAACTTATACAGTATAGAAAATGATTTGGGTCTTGGCGCTTTAGGACGTAAACTTGAGCTAAGTGTTCTTTTGTGAGCTAAATTTTGACCTGTCGAAGATTTTACTCATTTCAACACTACAAGCCCAAAATTGATGAACAATTCAGTTTTTCAGTCTCCCTCCAATTCAGTTTGTTCTAGAAATGATTTTATTTCCATTTTAGACCGACGGCATATATGTTTTGTAACACCCAGAAATGGGATGATTTTCCGCATGTGGACGCCCGACCTTGCATTTAACCTTGAATAACCTTGGGTTGCTCTTTGTCTTGTTGTGGCTCACAGGATAAACTCACAATGACTCGCTGGACCACTATCGATATATCGCATCGGATACTCAAATCGTACAGAATATTACTTAATCTTTGAATAAAATGTTCCAATCGATGAGGAATAATCGAATAGGCTTTTCCTTAGTTTTGTCATTTAATTAATCCTTTATTTTTGATTTCGTACCTAAGAATTCCGTTTTATGCGCCTATATATTTTGATAGACTACTAATATTAAGAACCGTGTAAGTTTCGGCTGTATAGGCATGGAGTACTTATTTTGTATTATAGGTATTGCTAACATTTATTTGAATATCAAATATTTTATTTATTTGGTCCACATGACCGATCATGCGCAAAAGGTTCCCTATAGCTCTTCCCTGATTAAAATGCCAAAATAAATTGCCATTCGTTGTACAGTATGTTACTTCTCACACTTTTGGTAAACTGTATTGGATATGTTTAAGTTATACAACGTGATAAATTAAATCCTTCAAAATGCAGTACAAAGCAATAACACATGACATACATTAAATAAGGCAAAGAACAAGATCACATTTTATTTACTCAACTTATGGGGAAAACAAGAATATTCTCAATGACATAACAAATCAATTCAGCCCGGTCAAGGTCACTTGCACAATCGAATATACATATCGAATATTCATATTCAGTTACAACATGCCCTCTGAATACTCATGAGGGATCTACGTCGATGTATTTTCAAGGCTTATCTCAACGTATGAATGTGATTTTAACGAACAATTGTTTAAACAGCTCTTCCTAATGTTCAATTCAGACAAATCTCGCGAATGATTACATAAATTCAAATTTTTTAAAGTTTTTTAGTAAAATTAGATGTTGATCGTGATTAGTCTGTTATTTGACAAAATCAAAATAACAAAGGAATGTCAATGAATGTTATTTAAGTATCTTCCGCAATAGAATGGAGTAAAATAAATTATGTTACGAAATTAGAATACTATGTAGAATGTATTTGTGGTTGATTTAATTCATTCTTATTGTGTGTAAAATGTACTCTGTATCACCACAGTCAGTGTTCTTGTAAGGAGTTGGTAAAGAGTTCAAGCATTGTCTATAATCAGTCAATAGTTTAAGACCTCAACAAAACCTAAGATTCAGTTGTGTTGGACTAATTCATTATAATTATGGACTAACCACTGCATGTACTGGTTGTGCATTAATTGCGCCAAGCCCTAAAAGGGTCCCAAAAGATTTTCCTTAGTTGCGCGAAGACCAAGCTAGATAGGGAAGGAATGTGTTATCCTAGCTTAACCTAGCCTATCCTATTCAATTGTACAGTCAAAGAGGGCTGCCACTTGGCTTAGTTAAGGAACGTATCGGTTGGCTCCCTGAAGTAGTTGGCGCAATTCAGGAATATCCGTCTGACTCAGGTCAGTTGGCGCAATTAATACCCGCCCACCAGGCTTAACCATTTTGAATTTCGTAGACACACATGACCCTTGCCTGATTTGACAGTTCCCTGCAACTACAGATATACCGCGTGCTAGGCACTACTGCGTTGCATCTTATGCATTTGTACTAGCAGGCACCGCTTTACCATTACACCCTGCTGTACAATTTGCGTTTATCTAAAGATGAAAGTCATTGGACTAAACCGTAAACAACAACCTTTGAAGCTACAAAATCGTGCTTACCTTTTATTTACAAAGCCTGTATCTTCTAAGAGCTCAGGAACTGTTGAAATAGCTCATGAATCAGTTTATGACGAGGTGTTTTAGCATCGGATTCACGCGGGTCACGACCCTCGTGGTTGACCTTGATAACAGAGGTCAAGGTCAGCGACATCCCACGGCCGTGTAGACTATAGACTCACAGGTCGTGATCACCTGATGTTATCTATGTATTGCTATAGCCTTATTGAGCTATAGATGACCAACTCAGCTGTGATCTATAACTTCAAGGTTGTGTGAATACAATACAGTACATTGCTACCTCTGTATCAATTTTGTTCCGTGGTTAAGGCTAATTCCTTCACAATACTTTTGTTCCGGGAGTCAGCAGATAGATTTCGGGGCCGGCCCGGGAGTCAACAGGTAGATTTCGGGGCCGGCCGAAACATCCTTTTTGTTCCGCGGACATCTCTCTTGTTCCGCGAGAGAGGGGGCTGTACTATGCCTCCCCTAAATCCTCTCTTTTTCCCTGCTCCTAACTCTTTTTTTCATGCGGGATTTAAAACTCGTTAAATTTTCATTTTCTTAAAAAAAATCAATAATTTAAATAATTTAACCTAACCACGCTATAAAGGAATAAATTAGGAGGAGAACGAAAGAGAGGATTTGGGGGAGGGAGAGTGCAGCCCCCTCTCTCGCGGAACAAGAGAGATGTTCACGAAACAAGAGAGATGTGAAGAAATTAGCATTCAACCGCGGAACAAAAGCGACACACGCGTGCACTTCATAGGAGATATCCTTCTATCAAAACTTAACACATCAATGGTATAATAAGTGTTAAAATTCTTGGTAGTAAGGGAATTATAATTAAACTCAAATAATTTCGGGATTATTTGCTACGTAAAAAGAACATAGAAAATTAAAGTGGATTGCAAAAATATGCGCATCCCATGCTCACAGTTATAATATCTTTGTAGACATACTTGACTTGAGAACGTTTGAATTTACTACAATTAGCTATACTATTAAAAGTTGAGGATGTTTCTGTCTGGGCAGCTGTCACGACTAAAATAGTAAACCGATACAGCCAAAATTAAGCACAAAGATGGTCCACATATCTAGGAATGCCATAGGCCTATTCGCTTCCCTGAGTTCCTCCCCCCCCCTCTCGGGCTACGCCCCTTGGATGTCTAAAGTTTTGAGGTGAGGTTTTCAAAAGTAAATATTAATTGGTCTCCATGGAAGCATGAGAAAATTCACAATGTTTTCCTTTGCGTTTACATTTCAATTTAAACCAGAATAATTGCTAAATTGCTTATTTCATTTATTTATTTTAGACATCTGATCCAAAGAAATTAAATATAATATTTTACACAGCTATGTGGCAGGTTTATTTATTCTAAAACTATACCATTGATCATGAAAAAAAAGATGCCATAACCGTTGCTGTATCAACCCAGGCTATGTTTTCGATTTATTAAAGAAAGTGTTAAAGTTATGAACATGTTATTATTATATTTTCATGTAAACAGTAGGACAATCGAAGGTTATGTTTTTTTGTATAAATTTAGGGGCTTTTCTGTTTATAAATTCAAACTTCTTAAGAAGTGTTTGGACTAGACGGTATACAACAGTTACTTTTGTATTAAAAATGTATTAAAACTAATGTTTTGTAATGGTTTTATTTTAAATAGAACTCTAGAACTGATAATGTACAAAACATCGATTATATACAACCCAGAAGAAGACTATCTTACCAATTATATACAAATCTACATGGTTATTTCTCCCAATAGAAATCCGTTAGTTGAGCTCAGACGCAGTTTAGTCCAGGGACAAAACAGTTTAATTAATTTCGGCTTTGTTGGTGGTTCTGCGCCATTTGACGAGCCCGAGCCGTGGGTTACCATAGTTATATCGGCTGTTTCATCTATTTTGTTTTGTAAACATCATGTCCTTGTATATTATCCAATTACGTTGTAACATGATTTTTTTATAGTTTCAAATATTCAAATAAAACAATTTGCATGGTTTCTTATAGTATTAAAGCGAATTTTCGCATTTCTTTCGGAAACAAATACCCAGGCATAATTCAACCGATAATCCAACTTTTACAATGTGTTGGCAACAGATGTTACCTCAAACATGTAGATCAACAATGTAAAGGCATTATACAAATTATCTTAAAATATTCTAAAAATAAAATTGAACGAAAAACATGAATGCATATAAACAAAAGAATCTATATTTTTAAAAAATTTTGGAGTTTGTTGTGCAGGAAATCCACCCCTAAATATTTATTTTTCTATGCTGAATTATTTTCCCCAGAGCACAAAATAGTCCAAAACTAGGTTTTAATATAATTTCTTATAAAAGTAATTTGTTATCAACAGAAAATTTTTAATTTCAACCTAATTTTTATGTAGTTTTTTTTTAATGTGAGAATGTCGAAAATTAAATGTCAACATTGTATCTTATGGCCGAGATTATCACACAATTTATTCAAACAACACTTCCAGGAGATGACGAGGGAGCTATGATAGTGTTGCATGTTTAATTAGAGCATACGAGATGTGGTCCAATCCCTGTTAATTGGCTGGACAAAGCTGTAGATTTGAGATGAAAATGTACACCAGTCGACATTTGCTGTTAGTGGACGATAAATGCGGCAAATAGGTTGAAGTATCATATAATTTATACATTCATAACGTGATATACAGTATTGTTTTAACATTAACAATTCACTGATGAAACAAATAAGACAAGATGAACGATTGTTTTTGACAAAAATTTTTTGTATTGGAAACCAATGTTAATGTAATATTTTTTTTACAGGTATGAACCACACCCCAGAATCTTGAGCCTGCAGTTGTGAGTCTGTTTACTGTAATTTAGAAATGTAGAGATTTTCGTTGGAACTGAAAACGTTTAACGTTTTGTTTATCGGAGTAATAAAACATTGAGCACGGAAGTGTGACAATCTTTAAATGGTAATAAAATCAGGTTTTGGATCGTTTCGTAAAATAATTATGTAAAAAGCCTTAAATGCTCTAAATAATAAAATTGTAAAGTAATGAAAGTGAAATGAACTTAAGATGATTGTGAGACAACATTCCAATAACTTGGAGAGATGCGGAAAGTAATCCCGAATTGCGCCAACTACTTAAGGGAGCTACCCGATACGTTTATTAACTGCACCAAGTAGCGGCCCTCTTTGACTATATAATTGCGTAGGTTAGGTTTTGTTAGCTTAGTTTGGATTATGTTAGGTTATGTTAAGTTAGGTTAGGTTATGTTTGGATAGGTTAGGATGACACGTAAAACAAGGTTATTCC
Organism: Macrosteles quadrilineatus; assembly: GCF_028750875.1. Taxonomy (NCBI): domain Eukaryota; kingdom Metazoa; phylum Arthropoda; class Insecta; order Hemiptera; family Cicadellidae; genus Macrosteles; species Macrosteles quadrilineatus. The sequence continues at coordinate 10,632,931 of NW_026542601.1, read as the reverse complement.
TTCTGCCGGAAACGCACCTCTATCTGGCTTGGGCTTGGCGCAACTAGGAACATTTTTTGGCACCCTTTGAGGGCTTGGCGCATAAAGGAACTCTTTCAATTAATACACGATCTTGACTCCTTTCCATTATATTAGCTAAACAATTGGTCTTATTTTATAGTATAATAAAAAAAAGGCTTTCTATATCTACTTTTTTTATTGCAATATGCATAATTTTTATTTTCCTTTGAATAACTGTTAAAGAAATCTGACTAATTTGAATTGTACATGTTTTGCTTCAGGGAAGAGCGTCTTTACTGCTGGTTTATTTATTTGGTAACGCTTTATAAAAAAAAGAGTTAACTGTGATGCGAGATACATATGGGCCTCTGCTACATATGCATGGCAATTAAAATATGCATTAATAGGCGTGTACAATGAAATCAAACAATAGTAGTGAAAAACTAAGCTACTATCCCGAGCGTGTTTTTATCTTTCTAAATTTGCATATTTCACAGTATCATTGGCAACAAAATAGCCTTGAACAACTTCAATGTTATTGGTGATTACAAGAAATGTTATTTGAGGGAAATAGGACATTTTGCCACAAACCCCATACGGACATTTGGTGTTAAAATATATGTAATAGCCTTTAATAGCCTTAAGTGGTTTCAAATCTGCACCACCACAACCTTTTGCACCTGTACATGGGGTTTTAAGTGCCTAGTCGATTAATATATAAGCTTGTATTTCCGTAAAACGAAATTGTCATTGCATGATTTATTGCCACTGTGGGTGTTTGAACCCGACGTTTCGGGACGAAAAAACTAAGTATATTCCTCTAAGCTATTCTTAATTATTGAAGGTGAAATGTCATAAAATAAATCTAATTGGGACATAGACGGTTAGTTCTAATAAGACTTCAGACAGGAATTAAATCAATAAACGAATTTCTTCATAACCAAACTAACTTGACCTACAAATGTAAATTATTACACCACGGTTTATTTTCAATCGTTAAAGAATAATTATAAGAGAAAAGCAAATAATTTGCAATCAAATCTTAGGAACAATTAAACGTTGACGAACCACCGTCACAAATTAATAGATCATTAATATGTAAACTGTTAGCTTCATTGCGCTCCATCTCTCGTTACTGTACTTGGAAACAAAACTATGTTTTTCGCGGATTGTTGTGTTATACTCGTAAATTAAAAAATACGAACTAAAAGATCTGAACGAAAATAAGATATAAAATTTAAGGTAAAAATGGCCATTTAATCCTTCAGTGATTTCTTTACTGGCGTATTTTGCAGAATGAATTAACAAGAAATATTGCATTACTGTTCAATCATTAGTTCTGGTGTACTTAATTCACAAAAATCTTGTACATCAACTTATACTTACTTCACAAAATTTAATAGTAAAATATTAAAAAGTAATTAATCCCAGGAGAGCACGAATTGGTACTGTCTGCGCACCCAAACAGGAAACAAGTTTCTATTCCGTATTAAATTCTGTAATTTAATTAATAGACATAATGAAGCGTGATCGGTTCCAGATCCAGATGTAATTTGTAACGGAGATATAACAAATAGGTCTACGTAGCAACAAGACCGAGGTTTAGACCGTTGCTTTTTGGAACATTAAAAATGGCATTGGCGTAGAAATCTCCCAAGAAAAAAAATAAATTTTGATTTTTAAGTAGGTTTAAAAGCTATTAACCATCTCTGAACTCAGCGGTATAAACCATTGACACTATATTTTAAGATCCCCAAAAATCTAGTTTATAGCATTGATATTAAATTTTTTAATCATTCACAACCTATTTTCTGGTTGTGAAAAATAAATAAAACTGCAACCACTTCGTACATTTTTAGCATTCAAACATTTATTTTTTTCAAGTAGAATGTTTGTAAGGAATATGCGTATAAGTGAACGTTTAGAAACCAGGTCAAGGCGTTGTGTGGAGATTTTATTAAACGAACCAGTTGTCGAACCAAACCGGTTGTGGTTTGAACAAGTCATTGTTGTGGACAACCAGTTCATCTGTTTCCAACACAACACATATATGGAAACAGGTTATACACTCATAGTCGGTGTCAACTGAAAACTCGCTTTGCTTAAATACGGATTGTTAAATTTATTTGAATTTCCCGTTTTAAAAATATTGAAAATTAAATCTTTTGTGATATTTAAGAAAGCAAACGCTATAAGAAAGCAAAAGTACCCATTGCTCGAAAATCGATTTTCAGTAACTTTCAGGTATGTTAATATCTTGATCAAACCGTAGATTTTTAAATTTGCATAAAAATGACAACATATTACTTCTGTGAGTGTATACAAAAAAACATATTATTTAAACTGCACATGACAATCTAAACTACTTTTTATTTCACCTAAATCACGTCCAATAGTTTCTTTTCAGTTTTTGTAGATGAAATTTACCTATAGAGTCGGAATAAATAAACTAATAATTATTTTACCACATAGAAGTGAGGTTTTAAAGTAAAAATTAATCTGCTCATATTACAAACCAATCAATACAACCAACAAATTTACATTAATTATATAAACTAATTACATAAATAATTACATAAATTTACATTAACCCGTCATCCACAAACATATGTTCTGCAGTGATAGCGTAACAATTCTGTATTATTGACTTACATAATATGATTATTATTCCTTTGTTTATTTTAAATTCAGATTAACTAAGAATTCCTTTAACACCAATCATCATTAATATGCGTTAATGGCCAAAAACTTGTGTTGTCACTATGATTGGTCTCTACGTTTAAAATGTTTGAACATTTTAAATAAAAATTAAATAAATTATAAAGAATTGATCTCTACATTAAAAATTGTGCGTACCCAACCTACATCTATAAAAAAGTATACTGTATAAAGTTTTCTACGGTCAATTTAATATTTATATTTGATTCATTTTCGTATACCGGTACGTGTATGACTTTTGCATGTATTGTTATGATAGTTTAAAGAAAAGTTAATTGCAGTATAATCTATGCGCTATGCATAACCAGTAGTGAAGTAAACTAAAATAAATTCGCTAAAATACCACGAGAAGTATTTTAATTGGTCGTCCTCATGTTTTTGGTGGTTACGCTGGAAAGACGTACAATTTGCTTACAAACTCCACTGGCTACAACTCCTTATCTGTAGACATATTTTCACCCAACTCCACCCTGAAGTATCCTGTCTCGTCGCCTCTGGTTTAATTAAATGAGCACATAAATACTCCTTGTCAGCTGATAACACGTCTGGTACAGTCTCGTGCAGAATTTATGACTCCGGAACCTCATTTATACCTCAGAGTCAGATGACATTGTGAGGTGTAGGAAAGGAAATTATGAAGATGATATTCCTAACGCAAACTTTTGAGGAAGTTTGTTGATGGTTGACTAAAATTTAGAGATACATTTTATTGTGTGGATGTCATCATATAAACCCCTTGAATTGAACATTCATCAGTATATTACGCATTCAATACAACTACAATAATGATGATATCAATTATTTAAGATGGGGACGCCACTATGTGAGTATGAGTGAAGGATGAGTGTAGTCTGACCAACGTCACATAAGACCACTGGTACTGATTATGGCCCGGATTAAGGCCGACATGCTCCTTAGACAATTCAACAAGACAATTTAATGGGCTGGATTAACAAAATGGCATTTTAGCCAAAACATATTTACAATTTAAATTAAATCTCAATGGCAAAAGCTGACTTATCATTATTTCAATGGAACAAGTTAACCTGATTGGATAGTGTCAATATAATTCTCGCCTTATTGTTAAATTTAATATATTTTTGGATGGATGTGCGTTTTGCGTCCGTTGATGTTGAGTAGATGAACCGGGTAGTAATGTTTTCAAATTCAATATTTTACAGTGTCAATTGTCTACTAAACACTTTATTCCTCCCTATTTTTTAACTAATACCAGCAAAGTTCCTATTAAATTGAAGGACTCCCCCGCATAATAGAGGTGTTTTGCACCGTGTACGGACACAAAATACAGGATATCACCTTTTAGTGGTTTAAAATTCACACTTCGTGCATGACAGGACCTCCGAACAGCTGTTTCCTGTCAGCGGGTCACGTGACAACCTCACCCACTTCCGGTATGCGCGTCTCATCTACATTGTCGTGAATCAGGGATTGTGTCTCACATGGTAATTTACGTTTAACAAACAGGTTTCTGAAGGTAATTATTTCTGATGTTGAAACGCGTTATGGCTTGTACATGACCGATGCTGTAAATTATAAATTTGGAGCTTTCTGTGTTTTAACAAAGTGCACAATAAATTGTAGTGCATTATTGAAATTGTATTTTTTGAAACTTTGTAAATATTTATGATTACAATACAATATAGTTTACGTTAACCATTAATTTAATAGTGAAGACAACAAAGACGTTTACACTTTAATATGATTTCCTATCCGTAATAAATTATAAAACACAAGTTGTTTATTTATAGGGTTAGTACCAGGGGACCGAGCCATGGCTTGGTTTACTTCCATTTTAAAATCATGATAAATGAAACTAGCGTTTTATTTACAACTAATTTTGGCTTTTATTATTTAAGTTTCAGTGGAATTTCTATTTATTATGATTGAAATTTTAACCTGGCAATTTACAATACATTAATTTATTTTACACTAGATTGTAAAAATCACTCGTTTATAAAAGCATTAATAGCCTATACTTGCTTAAACATTGTTTTGACGGCGTTTAGTTTATAACAACTGATTAAGTAATTTTGTTTAAATTGTAATTTACATAAAATAAATAAATTATTAAATATATTGTATTTAACTGTTAAAACCAAAGTTTTTTAAACATTGTCTCAGTACTTCGGGGATTAAGTTTTGGTAGGAGAGAGCGAAGTAAAATAATCAGTATTTTATCGGAGCTATTTTTACCTATATCAAGTAATCTTCAGTGTAATCGTTGCTCACGTTTGGATTTTTTTGAAATATCAATTAGTCAAAAGGTTCATCCACAGCAGCTCTGGTCGAATTAAAAATATAGGTGCTGTCGTTGGCTAAGATTGTAACACAAGACCAAAAGTTTGTAACACCTCAATCCTAAGCGTATTTAAATCAAAGAAAAATCTTCCTCTTATTGTACTCTTATTGTAGTTTTCTCCTTTACAGTCCTGTAGAAGGACAATTGGTCGACAACAAAGCCAAGACCGTCAAGAATCTCTTTCTCCAGATCTTCAATACAGTTTTTCCTCTACTACTGTCCCAGGCATTATCCGCATTTATACAATGTTTTATCTTTCGTCTATTTATTTGATTGTCTCCTAGCATTGACTCTCCTAGTCATAACTTATTTTTCCATCCTGTTATTTATTCAACTTGTTTCCTATATTTTGGTACAGGTTTAAAAATAGTAAGGTCTACAATTGAATTTGGGGAAAGCATTTTTTACGCATAGTAGTGTATTGCTTGGAAAGTCCATGTGGTATAAAATGTTCTATAAGAGAAATGAATTATAAAAAACGCTTTATGGAAAATGTTGTTTGAACATCGAATATTCCCAGTTGGTAATGCAGCCATGTATATCGGGCTACACGACTGTGTACTGGGAAATGTGAATGTTTGTAAAATCAGCGGTTCGGCGAAATAACATCATTTATATTCCACATTTCTTTTCAATAGAAATCCTCTTACTCGCTTCCTTTTATCGTTAGTATTTTGCAAACACGAGTATTATTGGCTTGTATAACATTACGCTTTCTATGGACTACACACGAGTTTATTTATAAACTTTAAATGGTTGGGAATTTCCCCCAAAATTGATATCCGCGAACCGGAGTTAAAAGTTTAAATACTATTGTGTTGCATATTAATTTGTTCATGGTAGTCCCTTATCAAATCAGGAACCGAAAAGGTCAATAGTATTTGTAAACGGTTTCATTGATCTTTCGGTTCCTCTGTACACTATACACAAAAGAGCAACTTTAAAGTGTTAGTTTTTGCTGCAAAATCACCGGTGGCAGTCGGGTTACGTACCCAACTATATGTGTCAATTTCCTTTTTAATTTTTGATATTTTTTATTTTTGAAAATTTTCTTGCAATATTTCTGTGCTAGTTTTTTTTTCTCAGTTTTTTTTCTCAGTTACTTGGACGTCTTAGTAACTATTCACTGATAATCTTCGTAAAACAAAAATATGGGATAAAATGTCCACAAGATACAAAAATATGGTACAAATTAGACATAAATAATACATAAAACTATGTTATATGTCGTTATACAGTAGTATACAGATTTTTAAAAATCACAACAGACACGGAAGCAAAAGATAAATTTAAAAGTGGATTGAGAAGATATTGGTATAAATCTGTGCACTGAAAAGGATAAATGACAAACGCTTAAGCCGCCATTTATAATACGGGATGAAGATCGCCCATCCAACAAATATATTACCGCTGGAGTCTAGTTCAAAGTTGTACATCATTTCTTGAGGTTTTAATAATTATTGCTTGTGATTTGGTAGAAATACAGTAACTTATACTGGTTTATTCAGTCAAAATGAGAAAAAATTCGTACATTGTATAACCCAAGTTAATACAACTGTGTTACAATAAGTGTTTTTAGAATTACTGTATTAAAATTACAATATGCACAAAAATATTGATAATAACTTGAAAAAAATACCCCCTTCGCATCAAACCTGCAGACTAAGCGAATTGTCATTTTCCTGATTGGATTTACCCTGCTGTCTCCTTAAAATATCACATCTATTCCCTATTTAAATAGCATTGGTTTAACGAGTATTTAGGTTTTCTGCAAAAGGGAGGGTTAAAAAGTTTTTTTGTGGAACGTTAAAAGCTTAGTATGAAATAAATTTTCCAAAATTAATCAAAATGTGTTCATAAACAAGGAAATTACAACAGTTTACTTGTTAGGCCTATCCATAAGAATAACATAAGAATTTTTAATTTACAATTTTTTCGGATTTTCTCCGTAACCATTAGGAGCATAATAACGCTTCAATTTACTAAATACTCAGTTTTACTAAGCTCTACAAAATTATTTGGTAATAAATTGCTAAATTTTTGGTTTTAGGGTCAAAAATTGGAAAAAAAAACAATTTGACCTCATCGTTGCTGTATTGTAAATAGTACAAACTATGTTTGGTAGCATGTTCAACGTCTTTTGATTGAAATACATCTTACTTCCCTCCCGAACTAAAAGCAAACATACATAACCACGAAACATTTATTTGAAAGACATATCGCTCGGGATTGTTCTGTTTTCAAACTCGAGGCCATTCATCTCGCAAACACATGTATTACATGTCACACACACAACAGCTGGTTTTGAACCCGTCACCCCCCCCCCCCCACTACTCTTACCGAGCTATTTCAATCATTTATGTGTGTTTTCACATTTACTGCATTTTACTTTGTCTCTGGAACAATGCTAGTACATTGTTGAGAAATATATTGAACTACTTCTTAAAACCCTCACCTTAGCAAACCTGTACAATAAGCGAATTTACATCTACCTGACTGGGATTTTACTAAATTATTCCCTTAAAATTGTCAGATTTATTTATTATTTAAATATCATTAGTTTTAATGAATACTTAGGTTTGCTGCTACAGTTAAGAAAATAGGGGAGTTTTAATTGAAATATTGATAGCAAAATTTCAAAATTGCATTAAAATATGTTCAAGCTACAACAGTTTATTTATTCTCCATAAAAACAACATGGTAATTTTAAAATTACACTTTTTGGATTTTTTCCGTAACCGTTAGGCAAACAACAGTGTTTCAATATATTAATTTTTTTTACCCTGGACATAAAAACCTAACTAAAACTTCATAGTACAATAGTATGCAATGTCTACTCGTAATATCCAAATGCAATGTCCAAAATATTTCCTATTGATTAAAACTTATTACAACACAAAAATAATTATAAACAAAGAAATGTACTAAAATGGTGTTTGCCGTGTATGTATACAGGGTAACTGAAAAGTAACTTGCACCCCCCTTAACCTTTAAACCCTTATGAGATATTTGAAATCTTTTTGCGAAAACCTTCTTAGAAATGAGGGGCTACAATTATTATGGTTAATTTTTAAAATTCCGCTCTTAGAGATTAGCGGGGTAGGGGGTAGCTCAAAATTTTCAAATGGCAAGTATAGTCGAGTTTACAGATCTTGACAAAACTAAACAATTATCACGAATAAAATAGAAATCAGACCACTAATAAAAAAATGGCGGTTAAAAATTACTTTTAATAACCATTGTCCTAATAATTTTTAGCTATCATTTTGTTATTTAGTTGTCCGATTTCTATTTTCTTTATGATTATTTGTTTAGTTTTGTCAAGGCCTGTAAAATAATACCAAACTCGACTATACTTGCTATTTGAAAATTTTGAGCTACCCCGCTACCCCTAGGGCAACATTTTCAAAATTAACTATAATTATTGTAGCCCCTCATTTCTAAGAAGGTTGCCGCAAACCGATTTCAAATATCTCAAATTGTTGATTAAGAGGGGGTGCAAGTATATTTTCAGCCACCCTGTATTTTTCAAGCAGTGTTTCATTTCTAGCCTCTATAATTATCACTGAAACGGTCATCGTTCTCACTCGAGATCGATACAACCTGTACTATAACAAAACAATTGATAGAAATGGATATTTGTACGAATAGTCACATGTCGGACGGTGGGAATACAACTAGTTGAGATCACGTAGTGGCACGTGGATGCATTGTGGCATTTACGTGACTAACTCAGCATCCAGTGATGTAAGGGGTGCCAATATAACCAAATATCTGACTAATTTTCCCTGTGTTGGAGATTACTCTGTTTTAAACGTTATACAGTACATGTAACCTAACCTAACCTAACCAGTACGTTATACTGTAGTTGGTTTCAGGCTTTTCAGGATGTCGTACTGTATTTACTGTTATGGTTACATCATTCTATGAGTCGGGAATAGGAAAAATAGACGGTTTTTGTTTTCTAGAAATTCATCGAACAATTACGAACAATTTTTTTTTATCCGTTTCAGTACAGTTGAATTGAACAGTTTCACTTGTTGTGTTGTTGTTCACTTATCCTAAGTAGGGGTTTTTTGCCGCCCCTGCGACAGTGAGCGTGAGGAGCGTGTGAGCGTGTGACGTCACACGACGCCACCCCCGCCCCCGACACCGCCCCACCCCCACCCCGACGCCACCCCCGACGCCGCCCCACCCCCGGCGCCACCCCCCACCCCCGTCGCTAACCCCTACCACCCTCGGGCAGGTTCAAGGTCATCCTTTGTTGTCTGGAACCACCCTACGCATTGTGGGAGGTCTCCAAGCCAACCCTCCCTACACCATCACTCACTGTCAGCCGCAGCTGCTCCCCAACACCTGCACTCCAAGCGGCCCCCGCTCCTCCCTTGTATTCTTTGTTCTCCCCATAGCGCACACTTATTTACCACCAATAGGATGTTAGCTTATTTTGACCAATCAGAGAGCAGTTTTGTTCTCCGCATAGCAACAAGTCGCTCGTCTCACGCTCCCCCGTCGATCTCTAACCAGTCTGCTCCCAGCTACCACAGTGATTAGACGTATTCGTGACTCTATTAAATTGAGTAATTTATCCATCACGAGTTTGCGCTTTGTGTCATCATTGGATCACCACAATAATAATTGTAAGTATTTTATTATCAAATAACAATTTTTCTTTTCATTATAAGTGTAAACCATTATTAGAAGTGAACTAAGATTATTAAATATCATATTTCAATCTACGTTTAATAGTATTGATAAAAGTAAGCATTTTATTATTATATTTATAAAAATAATCATTTTAGTTTTGTGAAGTAGTAGTGGGAAACAATAGTATTTCATACAACTAATTATCAAAGATAGTATTTAAAGTGATTACTACATTTAAATTTCATGCATTAGTAGTGATGAAATGGGACATTCCCACCCGTCACATTAAATATTAAAAATATATTATTGAAAGTGATTGTACATTTACATTGTGTACATTAGTAGTGTGGAAACAGACATTTTATCACGCATTATAATTATCAACGATAGTATTCAAAGTGATTACTACGTTTCAATTTTGTAAGTTAGTAGTGCGGAAACAGACACTTCATCACATATTATAATTAACAAATAAAGTATTTAATGTAATTATTATATTTAAATTTTTGTGCATTAGTATATATTACGTACTATGTATCAAATTTAGTTTTTAAAGTGGTTGTTATATTTAAATGATTTTATTTACATTCGGTGTATTAGTAGTGTACAAACAGATATTCCATCACATATTAAAATTATCTGTTGTACTAACAGAAAAATATTTGTGTGCAATAGTAGTGGGAAATAGATTATTTAGTCAGTACACTAATCACATTTCGATGATTCAGATTATGGAGAATGTCCTAGAACGACCATACGTGTGCGCCATTTGCGGCAGCAGCTTCAGGCTGAAACAGCATGCTGTTGAGCACGTCAGGACAGTTCATAGAAACGTCAACGATTTGCATAATTGTCCCGACTGTGATCGTGCATTCAATCGACGGAGCAACCTCCTACGTCACCAACGCACTGTTCACGCTCCAACGCCGGCAGTAGCATGCCCTCTACCTGCGCCTAGAGTAGAACCATTGCCTGAACCCATACCAGGACCATCATCAGCCCCATATACATCACCACTACAACCAACAGTTCAACGTGAGGAGATCCGTCCAGCAGGTATGTATTGTTCTTCTTTTGTTTACTATCCTTGTCTTTGATATTTACTAACAGGTAATTACATTATTCAAAAATAAACCAACAAACTACTTTTAGCAGTTGTTGCACTTATATATTTTGTTTCTTAAAACAAACTAAATTATATCCATTAAAAATATTTAAAAATCCTAAACTCTACTAATTTTTTTTTTTACCTAAAAACCAAGTGAAATAAAGATTATTAATATATATCATTAATATAATACAGCTAAATATGATTCTGAAACCGTAACAGAAATTAGGTAAAAACAAACTTGTAAAATAATTATTTATATTTATCCGTCTGTGTAATATGTGTACTAATGTTTTTTCAGGACTATTCATGTGCGAGACATGTGGGAAGACGTTCTCGAGGAAAGATAATCTACAATGTCATACCCGATATCGCCGCTGTCATCCAGTCAAGCTCACCTCAGCACTACCAGGCTTCAGTGGACTACAACCTCCACCTTCCCCAGCCACGTCAACGTCGTCATCCGGAGAAGGAGATGACGATGAAGCGCCAATCATTTCATCCGACCTGGCACCAGAGGGCTTCGCAGAAGTCGAGACTGCATTCCGCGGGCGGTTAAAGACATACCGTCTGATCGAACCTGTGGATGAAGCCATCACACTTCAAGAGTTCCTCAACAATGTGCGTGATCAGGTAATCACACTCATGCGCAATTTGTTAGCCATCATTCATGCCCTTAAGGTAAATCTCTGGATTGAATGTGAATTTGTTAATATTCACGGTGAAACGTGTAGGCGAGTATTTAAAACTTGCAACGTAGTCCTGCTCCAAACATCAGATGTTGATGAAATATGTAGGGAGTTTATTCTAAAACTTCTGTTGGAAAAGGAGACATGCGAGCTACGAGGCTCGGGATGGAGCTTTGTTAGGGTTATGACTATGGAAGTGAGAGTTAATGTTTATAATCCTCTCAGAGGCAGCTCCTACATCCCTCTGCCACAGGAAATAGCCGCCAAAAAAGCAGTACTTAATGTGTTGAACGATGCGGACGAAAGGTGTTTTGAATATGCCATTTTATCCAAATTTATAGACAATCATTCCCGCAAACAACTTCGTCCAAATATGTTCACTGCGGAGGTTCGTGCAACAGCAAATTTAAATTTTAATAATATTGAATTTCCAACAAAATTAGATCAGATCCGCACATTTGAGCGCAACAACCCCGGCGTTAGCGTAAATGTGTACGGTTTGGACAGTAAGAAGAAGAAGAATAAGACCAATGGTAGGATTGAAGACACAACATTTGTATATCCACTCCGTGTCGTCGACCAAGAATTGGTTAATCACTTTGACTTGCTATTCCTGACAAATCAAAGCACAACGCATTTTGCATTTATTAAGGATTTTGAGCGGTTGGTAACTAGTCAGTTGACTCGTCGTGAACATAGGATTTTTATATGTAAACGCTGTTTTGCATATTTTGACAACCAACCGACTAAATTAGGGCTCAGAGGGGCGGAGCGATTAGAAGAACATAAACGCTACTGCTCAAAACACACACCACTGAGAACTGACATTGCAGAAGAAAAGGAAATTAAATTTAAAAATTATGAGCGAACTCAGCGTAGTCGTTTTACGATATACGCAGACTTTGAGTGCGCACTTGTACCACACGAAGCTGACCAACCTATCGAACCTACACCGACTATAGCACCGCCTGCTTGGGACCCAGCAGGTAATAGAATAGTAGGAGGGGGTCAGCGAAATGCAAATGCGCCTAATAATGTCAGGAATATCCATACACCGTACGCATATGCTTATTACATTCATGACGATCAGAGGGATGTCAACGATGGTGACGCAGATGATGACGACCCAGCCTGCACTACGTTCTCCAAGCTGCGACTGTACCGAGGTGAAGATGCCGCTAATCACTTCATCAACTCTGTACGGGATGACGTGCGGAAGATTGGTGACATCCTCTATGGGCATAGGATACCAAATGATCCCCCACAGTTAACACCACAAGAGCAGGTAATATATCAACAGTCCACAGTATGTCATATCTGCAAAAAAGAGTTTGGCCCTGCTGATGAAGACAATAAGGTGAGGGATCATCAACATTCACCACCGTACAGGTTCCGAGGAGCGGCACATCGGTTTTGTAACCTCCGATATAAGGAGCAAGAAAAAGTGAACATGTACCTGCATAACCTATCTAACTATGATGCACACTTTATTGTCAGAGAGCTCGCAGTGGATAAAGGTGATATTGATGTGCTCGCCAACACCGAGGAAAAATACATTACCTTTTCTAAGCGATTCAAACATCCGGGAGCAGGTCGGAGGAAAAGCATCAAACTACAGTTTGTCGATTCATACCGACTGATGTCAAAATCACTAGCAATATTGGCATCAATTCTTCCAGCTGATAAAATGAGCATAACAAGAGCTCGCTACCCGGATCAAGAAGAGTTTGACATGCTACGTAGGAAAGGCATTTTCCCTTATGAGCACATTACATCCCAGGAGGTGCTGAACGAAGAAGTCTTACCGCCAAAACAGGTTTTTGGGAATAATGTGACAGATGATGATTATGTGCACGCTCAGCGTGTCTGGACCAAGTTCAACTGCACAACCCTCGGACAATATGCTGACATCTACTTACAAACAGACGTACTACTGTTGGCAGATGTGTTTGAGGGGTTCAGGGAGATGTGTCTAACACACTACGGCTTGGACCCAGCACATTATTTAACATTACCTTCATATGCGTGGGACGTCATGTTATTCAAGACCGGCGTGATACTTGATACTCTTCAAGATGTAGATCAGTATTTATTTTTTGAAAAGGGTATTCGAGGTGGACTAACCCAATGCGTCACTAGACACGTCACCGCAAACAACAAGTTTACCAGAATGGAAAATAAAATAGGTGATCGAAACGGTCAGTGTGCATCAACAAGTGAAGCAGATAATGAAGAGAATGATGATGATACATTTTTAATGTACTATGACGCCAATAACTTGTATGGATGGGCAATGTCTCAGCCATTACCTTACGCCCAGTTTGAGTGGCTATCACGTGCGGAATGCGATGACTTGAACATTGCAGAAATTCCATCGGATGGTGAGTATGGTTATGTGCTGGAAGTGGATCTGGAGTACCCGAGGGATCATGCCATTCATGATAAGCACCGTGACTTACCATTCTGTCCCGAGGTGCGAAAGGCACCAATTTATCAATTACCATATTCATCGGATAACATCACCAACAGCGGTGCGGGAAGATCCAATAAACTTATGGCCACACTAACGGATAAGGAAGAATATGTGATCCATTATCGTTACCTCCAACAAGCTATGGAAAATGGACTACGTCTTTGTCATATCCACAGAGCACTCCGATTCAAACAGTCGCCGTGGTTAAAACCGTACGTGACACTGAATACTGAACTCAGACAGCGTGCCAGCAATAAATTTGAAGTTGAGATGTTTAAGCTGATGGTAAACGCTGTCTACGGCATGAGTCTCCAGAATGTGAGGAAACATCAAAATCTCAAACTGGTAGCCTCCCACAAAATTTACACAAAGTATGTGGCCAAGGCAAATTTCAATGACAGAGTTTGGTATAACGAGAGCCTAGCCCTGCTTCAAATGGGAAAAGTGCGAATTGTACTAAATAAGCCAGTATATGCAGGAATGTCTATTCTGGACCATAGTAAAAGATGGATGTACGGTTTTCACTACGACATGGTAGAACGATACGGATTGAATAGAATACGAATGACGTATATTGACACTGATGGGATTATTTATGCTATCCGTACCAGAAACGTCTACCGCGACATGATACAACATCTCGATGACTTTGACACTAGCAACTACCCCAACAATCACATCTGCTATGACGGAAGCAACGCAAGAGTCCTGGGAAAGTTTAAGGACGAAGCAGGAGGAGTCACTATCAATATGTTCATAGGGTTGATGGCTAAACTATATTGTTTTGTTTTCGGTAAGAGTTCTTGCTCTATAGGTAACGGAGATGATATTGACGATATTGGTGCGCCACCACCTGTCAAGAGGGCAAAGGGTGTTAATCGCGATGTTGTTAAAAATAAATTGACTGTTGATGACTACTTGGACTGTCTCTATAACAAAACTTGTAAGAGCACAGACAATCAGCGCTTCCAAAGTAGGCATCATATTATGTACACAGTCGTGGTGAGGAAACGATCTCTGGCACCGTTTGACGATAAGCGATACGTCATGCCAGAGGATGGAATTTCTACACTACCATGGGGGCATTATGCTATACCCCCCAGAGCACCACCATTACCCGCAGCACCATTTTTACCAGCTCCGATGGAGTTGGACGAAAATTAAATTGTATAGGTAACGAGTCGCATGAGTGTGATGGTTATAGGGCGTTTATGTGTGTGATAAAACAATAAACAGTGAATAGACACTTTAAAGATTATCATATTATAATAATATAGTTAATAGCATTCAGATTTATGTTACAACTCAATGTAAAAGTGATATCATTTAAATTTTTGTTGTATAATATTTTCATTTAAAGTTTACGACTTGGTCCCTGAACTCAAACTATTCTTTGCAGAAACATAATCTCAGAATATTTGCCGTAAGTAATGTATATAATGTTTATATTTCTGAATAAAGTTGATTGATTAATTGATTGAATATTTTAGTTATGATTCTAGTCTTTGTTTGTTTTCTTTTGTTTGATTCTGTTAATAAACCAGACACATTTTGTATGACTTGTGCGTTATATTTTTTATCCCATCAACCTCTTTTGAATAAAACTAAATTTGTAATTTTTCACTTGTAAAAATAATAAGGTAACTTAAAAATATAGGTATAGGTAAGTATAAATGATGAAAGACTGATTTTATAATTGAAAGCTTTTTATTTGAAATAAATCTTACACTCTCAGTACAGAGGGATATATTCTTCATTATAAAAGAATATTGTTACTTTTGCAAATCATTTTTTGTTTAAGTACAATTGAGTAAAGACTTTTTTTATGATTGCATCATTTTGAGCAGTCGATGTGTTGTCAAAAAGGTGAACAAAGTCCACCATCTTCATATTGTGGTGAGTGGTACGAAGATACAGGTACACCAGACAGTAGTGAGCGCAGACAGAAGAGTCGTCACTTTGGAGGCGGTGATCATTGTAGATGTAGCGACACTTGGCGTTACGTTTCAGGAATCCCTGGTAGGTCGGTAAGTATGGTGGCTGGCCATAGCTGTCAAAGTATTCAATTATTCCATTTCTATTCAAATAGAATGAAACCCAATGTGTACCCCCTTCGTTGTGCGGATCAGTGTTGACAATCATGGCGGTGGATGGAGAGATGTGTTGTGGGATTCGGTCAGCAGCGTAAACTCCCACATTGCTCACAGGTAGTTTGGATAGATGCCTTTCTATCTGCACTGTGTTCATTCTACAGTATCATAACCAATAGTAGTGGCAGAGGCAGCGGCAGCAGCAGTAGTAGTTGTACTAGTAGATGTGCTAAAACAAGAGCAGTAGTAGGATCTCGCATCTCCACTGGTATCCACACATTCATCCAACTTTGTTGTCAGATGTAACCACCCACGTATTGCGACACAGTTGGTGAGTGCACATCGACTGTTTATAGACTTGTGATTGCGACATCGCAAAACGTTTGTTGACATTAAATTATTGATTGAAGTGATTGATTCGCAACCAATTGCACCAATATCGATTACGTTGGTAGTAACAAAGTCCATCACATGATGACGCTTTAAATATTCTTTCTTCTCAAATCCCTTGACGTAAACCGTCGGTCTTCTTGATATACAATCAGTCAATTTGTTAAAAAGTTCATAGTACGGAATATCACCGAACTCCCATCGTAGTCCGTGGCAGTGTTTTGTGAGCCAGTAGCTTTCCCGCAATTTTTCATCTGACAACTCTGATCGATCGTAAGGTGGTTTAGCAATATGATGCATAAGTAGAACGCCGGTGTCAGCTTCCAAGACGCAAACTTCCTTCAGTGTGTATTCATTTTGGTTGTCCTTGAAACATTGAATGTCCACAATGATGGGTGATGATATATTCAATTTCTTGAATGCTCTGCGTAAACGGTCCATCTCAAACGAATGTTTATAGAAGACTGATCGATTAACCGCCAAAGTCCACAATTACATTGCGTTGTCGATCAATCTCGATGACATTGTCAAACTCGGCATAAACCAAACAGTTGACAGTTTCGGGAAGCGCGTCGTCGAATCCGAGTTCCATTCGAACACTACCGTTACGCACCAGATTCCAATGTGTTGTGTCACTTGCAGATAAGTCTGGAGTTAGGTCGAATGCCATCAGACAGTATCCTTGTCCAAAGTCTTCCCTACTGATAACGGTGCCGGCATCACTAAAATGTACACCAGAACCGGAGAACATCGAATGATATGCCATAACATATTTATCCTTTGATTTTTCAAAGTGGGGCTGTAATGGTTTTGATGGAACTTGTTCTCCGTCAACATATAGACAAAAGAAGTTTGTTTTAAAATGTTCGAAGTTGTAGGGATTCTTTTTAAAATCTCCATTGTATGCGGCATTCGTAACCATTCCCACTATGATGCGTTTCGGCACTTGGCCGAGAAACATATTGTCCAAAGTCTTGTTACGTATTCCAGAGGGTAGTGTGAATGTTTTCAGCTCCACTCGTGTGATTGGATATTTTGCCGTACCAGTCTGGAGTGTTTTACTGTGCGCCAACAGTGCGGTGGGACTTATTTTGCATCTTCGAATCCAGAGACTAATATCGACAATATGTACCTTGAATTCACCAGCGCTGGCCATAATGGAGAACGCATCTTTTGATCGAATAAATTTAAATCTCAACTCTACGCCATTTAGCATGAACTTATTCTGATTGCAAATATCCACATGCAAATGTCCGAGCATATCAATCTCACGGCTTTTATTTGTTAGCTCCCGTCTCGCTTTGAGTCCTTCATTTTCTTCCGCGCAATCGTTCATGTCAATACCATCGTCCGTGTACCAAAGACTGCATGTTAGATGTGATTTTCTAGCATCGTATCCATAGTTCATTAGCGTTTCAACGTAAGCTCGATATGCATATGTGTTGTTTTGGGGCGTAACAAGTTTTTGATTCATAAACATATCCACTTGACTAAATAGTGAGTGTAACCAGTTGTTGACCGGCCCAACTGTTTTCGCCTCTTCGTCAGTAGTGACCGCAGTTCCATTAGATTTAACAATAGACGCGGTCAATTGTATCATTGTTTGTGAAAGGTCAGTATATTCATCACCATTGCCCGGAACTACAAACTCTATTGGCGCATCATCGGTCAATGTGGATATTGGTTTGTACTGGACCCATTTGCCGCTTTCAATACTCGTCTGCGTAGGTGGTAAGGAGAATAAATCCAGCTCGGTCTTGACACACTCACATGATTTTTGATGTAGAAACGACATTTTACTCCTTCTTCTTTAACTAACTAAAAATATCAATAGACTTTAAATTTTCACTGCGATAAGTACGCTTCTTCGGCGAAGTCACCTTCTTCCTTGACTCTACTCCTCCTCGTCGTTGTCGTTGTTGTCGTCTCCCTACTAGTCTCTTGTGTTTCACTCCTCCTCTTCTTGATGCAGACGTCCGCACTCTAAGAAGTTTAGCCAACGACTGTGGTGTAACAGGCTTTCTGCCACGGCCGTGCATTGCGCGTTTCGCGGAAGCCTTTCGCGTTGCGCGTTTCGCGTTACTCTTACGCGTTACGCGTTGTCTTTTCGCGCTAATGCCACCGCCGCCACCAAGCATCATACGTTCCATCTGTTCGTCAGCTTTACGTTTCAACGATCCAGTAAACTCTCTAAGTCGTAAGTTGGCGGCTGTTTTTGGATCTGTAATTTTACCACCTGCCAGATCGGTTAGGAATCCAACACTGGATCTTAATGCTTCTTGTCCTACCGATTTTGCTCCGGACTTGATCAGCGGAGCGATGGTGCGAATCATACCGCCCAGAAAACTACCGATTCCATGTCCTCGCTGATATGGTGCACCGTGAAATACTCGATCAATAGCACCGCCAGTCTGTTGTAATTGTTGCCGTCGGTAGTATGCCAAATAGGGATCATTCAGATTGATTATCATTATTGCTGCTGTTGCTATTGCACTCTCCTAAAATGAAGTTTCACGTACGACGTTCCAAACATGAATGGCAGTTTTTTCCCTGTGTGATCCCTCAGGTCGATTTCCACTGTTTCAAATGTAGATTTCATAACGGGTACATAGTGCGGACTTGTGAATGACACTGAATTGTACGATCCGTACTTGTACGTGTCTATATTGACGTTGACAATATTCAATAATGGCGCTGTAGTATCGCCGATAAATTGTGGCTCTATTAAGTCGCAATACACATAAATATGTGCTGGAATACCCAGTGCGAGGTTTGGCGCTTTAGAACCAATCAGTTCGGTTATATTTGGTTTTAATATATTTTTCTCATCATAATCAAAACCCAACTGCTGTGATAGTTTTTCACTCAGACTCACATTCGACACGTTTTCGTTCATGATCCTGAGTTTAACTCTGTTGATTCCCGTGTCATATGAAAATTCCATATAATCGTGGATGTCTTCATGTTTGTTGATTGTATTCAATAGATCATCAAGATTCCTATAGTATCCGCCTGTTATTTTAATAGCGAAATGTTCTGTATCACGGATCGTTGATCTTGCTAATAAACTATCATACTGAAATCGTATTGTTTCATCATCAACATTGTTTCCATTCACCACAAATGAACAAGGATAGTGAATGTCCACCAAAGCCAATTCCCACTTGCCGTCTAATTGGATGTGTTTGGACAAGTGTGTGGTATAACTGGTCACTGTATTTTGTGGGAAATATTTCATAGAACTATTGCTGGGCAATGTCATGAAAAATTGACTGATGTTAGACATGTTGTATATCGTGCGCAGCTACCCAAGAGTTAAACTCGTCTCCGTAACCTTCCCACTTCACTAGGTATCGCTTACTGTGTCCTCGGCCTTTGGTCTCTATTATTTTATCAATCTTAAACAAGTGATTGCCGGGTAATGTGACTTTTTGTATTTCCTCTTCATAAAACTGTCCATTCAATTCTTCACCATTGAGATCGGTAAGTGTGTACAAAGGTAGCGGCATAAACAAATTCACTCGATGTATGGAAAACACTTCTTTACTCCAGTTTGTCTCATAACCTTTGCTAAATCTCCCTTTCTCCCTGGCTATTCGAACTGTATCGCCTACTTTTAGTTTTGGTTTCACTCGTCGTGGTATCTTTTTAAACATATGTTTTAATACATTGTAGATGACATGTTTGTCACCACCGTCCACATCTACAGGACGTAATCTATTGCCCAAACTCCTGTGCACACTGTTGTTGTACGCATTCACCAGTTTTTCCAACACATTGATATAACGATAAGTGTTTTTATGAGTCAAGTATCGCCACATACGAGTCTTCAAAGTCCGATTTACTCTTTCGATCACGCTGCCTTTGATGTCTGGATTTTGTGTGGTGACATATTTTATTTTATATTTTTGAAACAATCGTACGGTCTTTCCTCCTGTGAATTCACTCCCTTTGTCGGTTTGTAAGCACGTTGGTGTTTTTATAGCTTCCTTGAAAATATCCTCAAAAGCGGTAGCCACATCAGCACCTTCCTTCTTCTTTAACGGCCTAACATAAAGACGCTTACTAAACACATCAATCACTGACAGCAAGTAGTTAAAACCATCATTGTATTTGCTCAATCCTCGCATATCGTTTAAATCCGCTTGCCATAGTTCATATGGTCGAAACACCATATACGGATTGCGTTTAAATCGTTTACGGACTGGTTTATGCAAAGTATAAGTGTCTTGTGTTTGTAACCAATCAACTATTTTACGTTTGGAAATATTTTTCTCTCTCGCTCCTCGTACTAACGGAGCTACGCCGCCATATGAGGCAGGATCGTTTGGATTATAATACAACTGTTCCATTGTTTACGGTTCGTACGGTTCCCAATTGTTGAGTGACTGCACAATCGAATCTTCAAGCACCTCTCTTCTCACTGCACGGTGATCAGCCACTTGCCTCTGTGGATACGGAGCGTGACCCACTCGCCTCACATATGCCGACTGTAAACGATCTGGTAATAAATATCTTCTTCGTCCTGTAACTGATACCGTGGCTCCTCCTCCTCCTCTTGCCCCATCATCAGGTTCATCCATTGTTTCTTCTACCGAGTCATATACCGATTCGTCTGTTGCCTCATCAAACATTAAATAGTCCAACGCTTGTTTGTTATGTATATATTCTTTAGGGACATTCATCAGTTTCAATGCTCTCAACATTTCGTTCCATCCTGGTGGTAATGAATGTGCTGCTCGAACTCGTACTATTGCATGTGTCACGTCCACTAAATTGGATCCTGGTATTTTGTTACCCTGTATAATCACTTCAAAATTATCATTCCAGCTAATCAAACTGTCGTCGCGTGTTATGAAGCGCAATAAGTTTCGTGCGCTATCCTTATAAGTCTTTGAAAAAGTTTCAACAATTTCCTCTATTTGACCGGGGTAAATACGTCGCTGGTTAGGTTCTTGTTGCCCATGCTGCCTGTCTCTTTCACCCACCTCGTTAATCTGATCGTCTAGTCTGGTTTTCACGATGGGGATACTAACTGGTTCACGATTACTTGACGCTACGTTTAAAAAACGTTGTAAAACTTGACTGTACAACTTCCATTTATCACTATCATTGAGTTTTTTATCATTCATTATCTCTTCCATTTCGTCATCCAAACTTTTGTATGCACGTTTAGTTGGAAGTTGCTGTTGATTAGCAGGCGATTTTAAACGTTCGATTAACTCTTGTGGAACAATGACCATTTTTCGTGCATGCTCCATTGTCGTGTGCTCTGTGTAACTTCACGCACGGTGTCTCAGAATAGAATGACAAATCTTTATATGGATGTAAACGTAGAAGTCACCTGGTTAATACAATTTTAGTTATTCAAAGCTGATTGTACAACTGCTTGTAACACAGTACTTAATAATAATGGGATAATAATTCCACCTCCTTTTTGTACTAAATATTTGCGTTTTTTATTCCAACATTCACCTCGTTTTACAATTCGACGAAGAGTAGTCTTATGTCTTTGCAATTTTTGTTTTGTCTTCTCTGATAGAGGAACGTTACCTCGTAACACATTGTAAATGCATTCACAAACTGTACGAATAGTACTCAAGTCGCACACTTTTAATAGCCCTTTGCGCTCTTTTGGAGTAGCATGTATTAACACTTTGAGTAGCGCTCTGTCCTTCCTCAAGCACGACATGATGACGACTAAATTATTTTGTTTTCCTATTTTGTTTCGGTACGTACACAAAATGGTTATCATCATCTGGAAATATATTACTCTGTATTCGCATATCGTCAGGTGTTGATTGTTTCAGATCTATCAATAGGTAGCCATGTGGTCTACTTGTTGCATCGGCATACGCCTCCTCGATAAACTTTGAATTTTCTGGATGGATTTGTCTAGCTAAACACTTGATCTGCACCCTATCTCTAGGATTCTTAAAACAAACTATGTAATGCGCATTTAGTGATATGTCTCTCTGGCCACGTCCTTGGTGGAAAATATTTTGAGTTATAAAAAACACACTTATATTCCTATGATGACAACCTTTTGTAAATAGATCAACCACTATGTTGTTTGTTTCTCGCATCATATCATCTATTACCACAAGTATCGGTTGATTACCGTCAAAGTCTTCCATGTTTGGTAAACCTTCAATGTATTTTATTTTTGAGTTTGATGAATTACCAACTCCTCCTCCACCACTACCATAATGCCAGTATATGCTAGAGAATGATGTGTCACACATTTCTGAAATTTTATCAATAAACCTTGAGACAAACACTGATTTACCACTACCTGAAGGCCCCGCCACAATGGCGGAGAATGGGTGTAACCACTTCAAAGTCATACTAACTACTGATACCAATCACTCATTGCTTTAACTATAGTATTACCTTCGGGTATAAGTCAATCATTTAAGTCAAGTATTTATGTTTGCAAATAAATGAAATATTTATTACTTACGAAAACTATCAAAATCTACATTGGTTATTTTAAGAACATATACATTTTTTACGTCTTGACGTTACTTGCTTTACAATATTTACAAAAATTCCAACGGTGTGAAGGAGGTGCCGGGTCTGGCTGCGTGTTTCACCAAGCGAAGGCGATCTCCGAAGCCGTTGTTGTAGCGATCGATGTCCGAATTGCTCACCACATTATTGAAGCGTCTCGGCAGATAAACTCGCAGGTAGTAGTCATCTCCCGCTTGACCCTCCAGGATGACGATGGTCGTCTCGCCAAATGGTGTAACTACTCTCTCCATCATCGTTATAAGGTATGGAACCTCAGCAATCAAGTCGGTAATTCTGGTGTACGTCGGGGAGCTGTTCTTGCAGGTGTTGAGTGAGGTCTTCAGGTCCATCGGTGTAGCCTGTTCAGTGGTCATCACGTTGTATGTCTCAACAATGTCGCTCATAGTGTGGAAGCTAATAGTGCTGGTGCTAGTGGTGAGTCGTTGATGAACTGGAGCAGACTGATGTTTGTCTCAGACAGACTGGGACTTTTTATTCTGATCAGCGGCCATTTTAGTTGGTGGGAGAGTGGGGGGGATTAATAATGAGCGCAGCTGTTATAACACACGTGTTTACAAATGTCTAGAAAAAAGAGTCGGTTGTCACATGTGGATAGTTTATGGGCATATGTGTTCATTAATTCATATAAACATGTCTATTGCTTTTTACGTACCACACGTTTCTTCGGTTTTACATCTAGCTCGCCACTTTTGCATTGTGTAACAGTTTGAGTTAATCCCGTGAGTTTCGGAGCACCAGTTGTTTTATCAACCCACATGTTTTCGATCTTTTCAATTGCTTCATTAACACTCTCTTGCACTGCTTTGTCTTTGTCCAAATATAAACCGCACATGAACTTCATGTTGACACCTTCATACACTTCCATTTTCAATAAAACACTTCCTTTGTTTGCTGGATTTTGCACTGCATACATATTACCTTTATCCATCCATGATACTATGGGACAATCTGCTGGCGGCTTCGTTACCCATCCTGACTTTTCCACCTTGGTCTTAGCCGGGGAACTCTTCCTTTTCTTCATACTACTACTAATACTACTACCACTAGTACTGTTTGTGATTGGAGTCTGTTGAACTGCGTTGTCCGTTATACCGTCTATCTCTTGCATAAATGATTGAATGTATTCGTCAATGCTGCAAGAGGGATTCATATTTACACTGTTCGGCTGCTCCACTGTGACTGACGTGATGTGCAATGAGTTAGGGTTGAGGTGAGCAAGCCACTGCAGGTGTGCCAACAAAATATTTTAATAATTTTTCAAAACAAAACTCGTGGTTTACATTTTGACACTCTATTATATGTTGTAACCTTAGCAGAATAGGTTTACGTAATAATGTTTCAGTCTGTTCTATTCTCAGTTTAAAACGAATACTATCTAAATGTGAGTAGCATCTTCTGTCTTCATAGTCCACAAAATAAAATACAGTAACTATTGGACTTGAAAAAAATACACTTTTCTTACAATTGTGTGTCATATGTACGCTATTTTCATAGTGTACGTCTATTACATCACTATTCCTACCACTTTTTCAGTTGGGTTGGTCGTTCAAACAGTCTGGCAGGTAAAACGGTTAAAATATTTGAAATATGTGAAATACTGCTCTCTGATTGGTCAAAATAAGCTAACATCCTATTGGTGGTAAATAATTGTGCGCTATGCGGAGAATAAAGAATACAAGGGAGGAGTGGGGGGCCGCTTGGAGCGCAGGTGTTGGGAAGCAGCTGCGGCTGACAGTGAGTGATGGTGTAGGGAGGATTGGCTTGGAGACCTCCCACGATGTTGGTCGTTCAAACAGTCTGGCAGGTAAAACGGTTAAAATATTTGAAATATGTGAAATACTGCTCTCTGATTGGTCAAAATAAGCTAACATCCTATTGGTGGTAAATAAGTGTGCGCTATGGGGAGAACAAAGAATACAAGGGAGGAGCGGGGGCCGCTTGGAGTGCAGGTGTTGGGGAGCAGCTGCGGCTGACAGTGAGTGATGGTGTAGGGAGGGTTGGCTTGGAGACCTCCCACAATGCGTAGGGTGGTTCCAGACAACAAAGGATGACCTTGAACCTGCCCGAGGGTGGTAGGGGTTAGCGACGGGGGTGGGGGGTGGCGCCGGGGGTGGGGCGGCGTCGGGGGTGGCGTCGGGGTGGGGGTGGGGCGGTGTCGGGGGCGGGGGTGGCGTCGTGTGACGTCACACGCTCACACGCTCCTCACGCTCACTGTCGCAGGGGCGGCAAAAAACCCCTACTATCCTATGGTTCAAAAATAACTTAAAAAAATAGGGTTCCACTCTTCCAATCAATGTGGACAACAAAGAACAAAAAAAATGTTTTTTTCTTAAATTATAAAATGTGTTGTATATTTCAAAAGTATACTTTACTGTATTAAAATGTTTACGATATTGTTTTGACGATTAAACCAAATTAACCACAATGCACAATAAGCTTCGGTTGGCTTGCACGAGTCCACCCCTCTATCAATACAATAATACAATATTATACAATACAATACAAACAACAAAATGACCAACGCGGAAGTCATTTTCACCCAGATTCTTTGGATGAAGTTGCTGTATAAATACATTGCGTTTCTATTAATCACGTTTATATCTAAACACCCAGATGGCACTTACCGACTTTTCCACTAACTACAAAACACAGAGTATTTAATTATCACCTGGTTTACTTATCCCCAGCTTGATGCTCAAGGTTGCAATTGGCTGTTTGGAATATTTGCATTAACGTAGAGTTGTGTCTGCAGACTGTCAGAGTGACTTCTGTTTGCAATGTATAATTATTTCTGTTTCCCGGACCCTCACAGTTAGCCTCCAGACTGTTTTTGTAATGAATCACATCCCAGAGGCCGTATTTATGTTGATTCGACGATGGGAAAAATGTGACCTTGAGAGCAGTGGATAGGTCCTGAGCACGCCTTCTCCTGTCACTACCTCCCTTCTCTATATCCTTTGTTCCGACCATCCGACTATCATCATCATTTGCGAGCAGAGAGGGAAGGTTTGTCAGCGATATGTATACAGGAAAAGTACACCCAGCGCTCTCCTTATTTAACACAAGCAAAAGTGGTCTGAGGGAATATTTAGTTGATAAGGAATTTTACAGAGTTTCTTCGTGTTTAAATTGTAAATAGTTTTACCTTTTGAATTTTTTATCTTTTTTTTAATGGGTCTGATTTTACTTGTTTAGTTTTAGTGACTTTTGCCCTGTACATTTATGTATTATTATGGCAATAAAACGTTCTGATTCTGATTCTGCATGTTTGGACACGTCAAAACTATTTGAGTTCATGGTACACCATGCAATTTGAGTGACAAATCACTTTCTCGAGAATTCCTCCTAGACGCTCTTCCATTTCTTGTTCACTTTGGGTTGATCACGACGTTCTTTCATCTGAGTGTATTCTCAAATGCCTACATGCATGCATACATACCTACAAATGCCTACAAATGCCTACAAAAACCTACAAATGCCTACATAGATAGGTAGCCTAGGATCTAACCTGTTCTTACTTTTACTCAGACTGTTTCAGTCTGTTTCTCAATTTACAACGGGTCCATGGAAAAAACTGACTCAGTGTAAGATTATCCTTACTCAGTGTAAGACAGTTATTTATTAAATTTCTTTCAATTCATGTTTTCAAGAACTTCGATTCTATTTTTAACCAAACATCACATTCTTATAATACCCGATATGCACAGAATGTCGGAATAACTACCTCCCATTTATACAAGTCTTACTCATTAACAAATTCCTCTTACATTTCTGAAGTTTTATATCGTAATGTTATCTCCCGTTGTAATTCTTATCATTTGTTTCATTCTCCATCGATTAATATTTTCAAAAAATGCATCACTGGCTGTCTGACAGAGTGGGGTGTAGATGAATCAGAACTCCACAGGCAGACTTGACCCTAATTTATTCTCTCGTAATTATTACTGAATTATTACTAACATCGTGCATTCTTAACTATATTTAAATGTCTATGACCTTCGCCTTGCCTCATTCCTCAAATTGCTCATTTCACTAATTTAGCCTCAGAATAGTTTACGGTAGGGTACTTAACAATTATATTAAATTACTTGTTTTTTTTTTAGATTTTCTAAATATTTACGAATATTATTGTTTTCCAACAAATACGTAATTCACTGATAGCGACTGAGCCTACGCACAGGCTTCCAGCCCATGTAGGCTTATTTCCTAAATGACTATATTTAACATAGCTTTCTCTGAAACCTTCCATCCTTTGTTATTATTATTATTAAGTTTACATGTATTTTTATAATTATTTATTTTATCCATGCAATAGCAAGTAAGGTGTCTGTTTCACTGGAAGTTTATGTTTATATTTTATTATGTTGAATATTTTTGGAAATACAGTATATTTTGATTTGATTTTGATTTGATAATAAAACCATGGAAATTATGTGCAAACTGATAACATAATAACATTACAGTCCGAGTTTTGTTTGCTGAATGTAAAAGAAACAAACTCTGTGACAATGGGATGGTTTTAATTAGGTGAACAAGTTGGTTTCACCTCGGGAGCTGTTTGCAATAAACAAGACTTGTTTTGGAATTGTCAAACCAAAGCACACAAAATCGCTTTGTGGATTCGGTGTTATAAGACTTAGTAAAGAATGAAACATAGACATGCCGTTTTATATTTAAACTAGCTGGCCCGACAGACGTCGTCCTGTCCTAATGTGGTTTTATGTCAATGCTCGTTCATTTTCAAGATGAGCTCGTTCGCTGCGCTCACTTGCCTTCAGTTTGCTCGTTCGTTATGCTAACTCGGCTCCAGGTTGACGTTCGTTCGCTACGCTCACTCACCTTTTGGTTGCAAATTAGCTGTTGTCATAAGTAAAAAAAAAAAACAAAAAACAAAAAACACCTTGTTGGTAAACCTATTAACTTTTTAATGCCATTGAACATCACATAATCAAATTGTTTAGTTGAACCAGCTGTTAAGATTCTTTAACTCCAGAGCCACTGGGGCGGAGCCCTTTTGACGGATCTGCACCAAACTTCACACAAACCATCCTTGAATATTGCTTAATGCCTGAAAGTTTCATTACAATCTGTCGAGCGGTTTCGGAGTCCATAAAGGACAAACAAACATACATTGGATTTTATATAATAGATTTATATTATTTTGGAATTTCTTACCACACTCATACATTGCACTTAGAATAATTGATCTAAAGACACCAGTATAATATAGACATGTAGCACCATTACGAAGAGCCTGTTTCGACGAATTAATAGATTCATAGTCACCAGTTTTACCGGATATGAAAATATCTTAGCAAATCGATTTATAATCAACAGAATTGAGCCGGAATCACATCCAAAGTTAGGCTTACAGCGCCACTAATGTAAGCAGACCCAACTTGACTTGGTCTAAATTAATTAAACAGTTTTGTTCCCATGACAGTCGGAAGGTCCGAACAGTCAGGGCCGAGTTTTAATTGAAATTCACCAAGTGGATTGTTGAGTCCCTAGTCCACTCCTTGCGTAAATACTTTTGAATTAGGGGATTACTTGTGATCTACTTTTCACTTCAGATTAATATGCGAATTAATCCTATATTAATTCTATCTCAATGAATAAGTGTACAGCAATGGTTAATATTAAAACGAAATGTTATTACTCAAGTCACGGTACTGCAAAATCTGCTATGATCTATGAAACTGGTGTAATTAGTCACACATTACACAGTTCTTATTATTTTAGCAATTAGGACCTATGATTGTGGTTCTTAACTAAACTATTTTTGTAAATGATAAAATGTGTCTGATCATGATATAAATTAAACTATTAACCCTCATTAACCACAACCGAGCAAGGCTCGGTCCCCTGGTACTTATGAAGGTAATCTGGAAACACAAGACGTTCCGTCCAGGACCTGAGGGTGTTTGAGCATGCATGAAAGTAGTACGCAATTTTATTGCTGATTATTGTAATATGGACTGTGGTGATCAAAATTACGTATGTCGCCTATTTCAAAAGTGGTCGATAAGGTGGGGGGAGGGGGCAAACATGGCGGTTTGCGCTATGCGTTAAAACGCCGATATTTCGAAAACGGTAAAAGATAGAACATCGGTTAAAACGTCGTTGTACAGTAATTCTAAACATGTGGACTACAATAATGGTTATTGAGTCCGAGGTCGTATCTCTATAAATAAACAAGTTATTGTATAAAATATGTAAAAATGGACTTTTTGTGTCGGTTTTTTTTACCGAAAGTAGAATTAATTTGTGAGTGTCGCAAAGAAGTAATATAAAATATATTGGCTGATAGTTGTAATATGGCCTTTGGTGATAAAAAATACGCATGTCGCCTACTTTTCAGGTGGTCAAGAACTTAGGGGGAGGGGGGCAAAGATGGCGGAACGCGCTATGCATTGAAACGACTGTAGCTCGATAACGGTACGAGATAGGACATCGCTTAAACGTAGTTTTAATCCAAACAATATGGCCAATAGAATAGGTAATTGGGTAAAAAGTTGTATCTTAACTAATATAAAAGTTATAACAATAATAAGTTTAACAAAACCTACATTACACAGCTATTTTCTTCAAAAATCATATGGATTGTTGATAATAAATAGTAGCATAGATAGGCATAGAAGCCAAATGATAGGCTGCTTTTTCGGCCCAGGATTTCCAAAAGAATGTCTGATAAGCATTAAAAACGCTTGGTTTGGAGAAATAAACTACTGTAGTCGGGGTCGAAGATCAACGTCATCACTGTTATAATGGATTTTTAGTTTTAATTTGATATGTTCACAATATTTGTTGAATTTAATTGTACAATCAATAAAACTCAGATTGTATAAAATTTATTTATGTATTTATTTACGGTATAACCATTTTACAATAATTTAAATATGCATTAACTTGCTCAAAATAATCAATATAAATAAATAACAATAAGCAATAACAATTGTAACAACAACAATAATAACAATTAATAACACTAATAAGATAATACATATGGCAACAGTTGGTATGTAAATTTTTAAATTCATGCTTAACTCATCTAATTGGCTGGGGTTAGTATAATTTGTATACTTATCATCACAAAAAGTTAAACTGTTATGCAGTTATCAACCAAAATGATAGAAGCCAAAACTGTTTAGGTTGATTGCAATCACTAACACTTTTTCTGTACCACCCTATTTGAAGAAAAGTATACCATTCCTTAAAACCTTGAAATATAAATGGAGGTCTCAAAAATCAATATAACATCTGTGTTTTTGACAAATTGTTTCTCTTCACTGGGATATAAATTTGTAACTATTTTAATCACCCTAAAAATGTATCCCTACACATATTTTTCTCTATCTGAAATTCTGGGTAAAAATAATGTTAAGCATGGTGGTGAGGGTCAATGGCAATATGGTAACCTGATGACTCAATTTTGTGGACGTGTCTACAAACGCCACCTACTGTACAAATCATATACTCATGCTGAAATTTAGCAAGTTTTATCCTATTCTAATGTTGTATAGAATAATTGATTCAAAATTAAACTGGTCTGATCACGTCAAATCTGTTTGTAGCAAAATTTCAAGAGTGACTTGCCTGCTTTGGAAACTCGAAAGTTTTGTTAGTCCTGATTATTTGAGACTGGCATACTTTGGCCTCTTTCAGGCACATGTAATATATAGATTGCTTGCATGGGGTCAATCACCACATGTTAATGACATCCTATTGCTTAAAAAAAAGCTATTCGTAATATGGCAGGAGTCGATCACCTAGCACACTGTAAGCAACTTTTTGTAGAGTTCAAAATTCCTACAGTATTTAATCTCTACATCTTTCAAGTTCTGGTTTATGCTAAAACAAACTTAAATATGTTTCGTACTAGGCAAAATATTCATAATCATAATACCAGGGGGAGGGGGAATTTGGATATAGTACCACATAGGCTTACCAAAACTAAAACGTCTTTTAAACTAAATTGCATTTACTTTTTCAATAAGCTGCCTGAGAATGCAAGAGAGGTTAGTTTAAACAGGTTTAAATCTGTATAGTACACCTGGCTGGTAGGAAATCCCTTTTATAAACTTGAGGAGTTTTTTAACACACAAGTTTGTATTTTTTTTTAATACATTAATGTCTTGTTTTATTTTTATTTGCTATGTTACATTTGTATAACATTGTATAACAAATTGACTTGTCCTATTTCTGTACAAACAGATCAATGGAAATAAAATATTCTTATTCTTATACATCTGACTTTTGCAGATCGCCACACTTTGCGTCAGAGGACCAGCCAAAGTCTTGCTGTGGAGTGGCAGTGTCTCAGACGTTGACTGTCAGATGGTTCATCATCCTCATCTTCTTGGTGGGTTTGTGTTGTGCCATCGTGGGCACTGTGTTGGGAGCTATGAAGGCTACAGGGAGAGAACACCTAACAGTATCACTGCTGATGATTGGTGAGCAATGCTTAATTACTTAGATAGTCTACAGCTAGTATCAGAGTCTAATGATGCTACAAGGAAAATAAGACTTATTTCCACTGACATTTATCCTATAAAAAATTTTAGTTGAGATTATGAACCATCGAGGTGAACGTGACCAATTAATTCTTGATATCTCCAAATTTGACTCAGTCCCTATCAGGTTTCGCAGTCCTCCTGTTGATT
Organism: Macrosteles quadrilineatus; assembly: GCF_028750875.1. Classification (NCBI taxonomy): domain Eukaryota; kingdom Metazoa; phylum Arthropoda; class Insecta; order Hemiptera; family Cicadellidae; genus Macrosteles; species Macrosteles quadrilineatus. The sequence continues at coordinate 10,601,299 of NW_026542601.1, read as the reverse complement.
TACATGATCAAGTATACTGTATGGTTTATGTGTGTAGAAGACTCTGACTTATTATTTTACAGTGTAGAGGTTGACAATTGACGTTCGGTATAAATAGATGAATTGGTGCAGTAATTATTCATTTGGTTATGAATACAATATGATGATTGTGTGTGTGTTGATTCCCTTACCAACAGTACCAGTGTATCGTTGGTACAACCTTAGTCCACCTTGTCTCATTGGTGGATGATAGTATCAGAATTTAGATATTGAGTCTGGTTGTACTTAGGACTAAAGAATCGATTGCTAGATTCCCAGTATCCAATTATGCTACAAGATGATTTAGACACACAAATGTCTCATCCAAGGTTATATTAGACTGTCCATTCCTACCTTAACTATGCCGGAGTGTGTAAACACCTTACCTAGTCAACATGGCTGAAAGCTCCTGATCTCCTCTTGTGGGTTAGGCTAGACATGGTCACTGGTGCCATAGTGTTATCTTTTTTATGAATAATGATTTCAAATGCACAATCAAAGGTCTATAATAAGATCGTGTTGCAGGAGTAGGCATTGTCCTGGTAGCGGTGTCTGGTGTGGCGTGGAGGCTGACATCACAACAAGCACCATCATGTCGAGCCATGCTGGGACTAGGAGGGGATGACTCTGGTGAGCCCAACCGGCGCTTCGTACCTAGACTGCCTCCATCATATGGTCGGCCACACCATCCCTACGCCGGTGAGTACCCCATATCCATTAACTTGCATTACTTTTTAATGGTAAATGTTGTCGTAGAGTTCCAGAGATAAGAGAAGAATGTAAGAAAGCTCTTTGTAACTTATAGTTTTAGATCAATGAGTGCAACTGATCATAAATATGGTTCATATTAAATATGGCCTATACTGCACGTACTTCCTTTTTAATTGTTTCAAATCTACTTCATAGCCCCTTTTGGCATAAAAATTTTTTGAATTTTCTCCGATACCAATAACCGTACAAAAATACTTTTACATACTAAATTATTTGTTTTTAAGCTCTTAAACAAGGTCTAGAGAGAAATTGGGAAATTTTGTGTTTTGAGGGTCAAAAATGAGAAAAACCAATTTTTACCCCATAAAACCACCCGTAAAACCCCGATCCCATGGTCCGATCATGCTGGTTCGCGAACTCATAACTCATTCAAGTTTATCCCGCCTTGCACCTTTAAACCAAATTTCATAAAAATCTGAAAAAAATTACTCAAGTTATTGCGTTCACGGACAAAATTATATAAAAATTTGAGCAAATGGTGTTTTTGGCCTCTGGGGACATCAAAACGAAAAAGTAAATCGATCCCGGGTCTAGGTCTTACCATGCCACCTACGGTAGTAGCTACTTCCCTATAGGGAAATTCGCTAAAACACACTCTTTGTCCCCTTCACTCAAGTAAAAATAAGGGTGTGATCCACCAGCATACACACCCATATAGGCATGCACTGTGGATGCGATACTCGCTGGTGTGGATTAATGTCACCACTAGTGAGTACTACGACTATCAGCAGTATTATCCTAGACCAATTCGTTAATTACAAGGTAAAAATGTGGTTCAGATTCCAATGTAAACTGTAGGTCCCTTAAGTCCGGCGCACACAAAGACAGACAGACTCATGAGAACGGACTCCTGCAGGCGGACGGATTCTTTGTAACGCACACAGCCGCATGAGTCCACAAGCAGACAAACTATCTCTTTCCTCTTTCACCTCGTAAAAACTAAAAAAAAGAAACACGACAAAGTGTGGAACGGGATGTCAGTGCCTCACAAGTAGGTGATGTAATTACAAGGTGTCTAGCGTCCAATAAAAATAAAATTCAAGGACAATTCCAGGTTTCCAAGTTCAAAATTATTAAGACTTAGGCCTACTTATTTAAACCTGCTAGTCCCTTCAACGAATTCTGTGGGCTGGGTTCGCAAAATAAATCGTGGTCATAACTTTAAATCGCAAAAAAATTTTAGAACATTTTCAGTGATAGCGTCAAAATCCGTTATAACTTCTGGTGATGTCAGACATCTGTGAACTTATCATGGAATCGGGGCAAAATTTGAAATCATTTTGCAATCGCAACGAAATTCATGATGATTTACCGTGATCATTTCTTGCGATCGCGGCAACGTAATAGTTCCCCCAGCGAAAGTGATTGTCAACTACGCAAAACGGGAAAATCCTTGATTTCGGGCGGCCATATAGGCTATTATTCAAACATTCAAATTTCCCAGTTCTTAACAAATTTCACAAATATTCCCCCGCTCGTCAAATATTATGCAGGCAGGCTGGACACCCTTTTTAAACAAAGTACAACGCACCTAGTGGCATTGCGAAGAAATAACTTTTAAAAATCCTCTTTTGCGCATGCGCAGTAGAAAAAGTCCGCATGAGGATTTTTAAAAGTCGCCCGATAGGCGATTCCAAAAAATCCGTCGGCAAACTCAAGCGTACTCCGGCAGACGGACAGATTCCTGTATGTTTAGCCACATTTGATAACAGCGAATTTTAGTCTGTCTGCCTGCGTGAGTCCGCCTATCTCTATGTGTGTCGGCCTTTAGTTGCCATTGGCTGTATGGGCTATTATATAACAGCTGTGTTTAAGGAATATGTCAGCCTTAGTCACTATCAAGACTACAAGATCGCACCACTCATCCTACTTCAACCAAACAACACTGGTTTTATTAGGCATGTAATACTGTACGCTTGAAAATAAGTTGGCAACTCATTTTAAAATACTACGACTAGGATCAGCGTGTGCAGCGTTTCCCCATTTCATTCAACGCTTGGATTTAACCTAGCTTAAAAACATGTTGTGTAGTGTTTGAAAGACTAATTATTTATATCCTTTGTAGTAACTGTAGGGAAAAATATGATGTGTAACGCGAGTGCCAAGAGCCACTTCGCACACAAGTTACACAAATAACTATTATCAATGACTTATTTCATCTAAAGATCTTAGAATGAATGCCTGAATGCCTAGGCATTCTTGGTAGACCAAGAATTATGTTAGATCCAACTAATTACGTTATGAACTAACTAACTAATTATGTTAGGATTATGTTAGTGTTCGTTAAATAGGTTCTTGGTCCAGAGGGAGGTGGATTGCTAGCCCCATGGCAAGCCTTTCGGTAGGTTCTAGGAGGTAGGTTTTGGATGCACAATAAGCTGCGATACTTTAATACTCTACTTAAATACTTTAATTTGAAATGGCGACCATAAAGTTAGTTATTTTAAGCCAAGTATGAATGGAGATAAATTAAATGAGGGGTGTGAAAGTATTTTTAAGGCATTTTCAAAGAACCAACATTGTCTCTTACATACTGACCTCGTTTTCAAGGCACGGGTACAGCGGCTAGTAATTAATAAAAAAAAAACATCTTTGACATTTTTAAGCTTGTTGGATGCCAGTTCTATGGGCAAAAATCTCAACAAATCCTGAACACAAAGTTAAAGGCCTACATAGCACAACCGAAATAAAAAGCTAATGCTACTGATGTTTCAGCCATGATGTACCCAGAGTTCCAGTATAGAGCGCCACCGCCCTCATATCAAGCCAGTATGCAGGAGTACAGGCTGAGACTGCTGTTGCTGGATAGACATTCAGGTGTTGTGCCAGGGAACACGGTGTCACCTCCTCCCACATACAGAAGTCAAGGGGGCAGTTTGCTCAGGTGAGAGACAACAAACATTGGTAGTTATAAAGACACGTGTCTCAAACAACGTGTCGGATGAAATTAGAAGCAGGGCCGGATCTAGACAATTTTTGAGTGGGGGCAAACTAAAATTTGCCGCCCCTCCCCCCCCTTCACCCACAACAAAAAATCCCTCACAAATTAAACAAAAATGGAATAGGTAAAGTGGAATAGGTAGATATAACGAATTCCTTGATATAACGAATTTTTTTTAATCCCCTAGAACTCTCCATAAGACACAATGTATATTTTACCTCTACATAACGAACAAACTATAACAACGACCTTGATTTAACGAATTTTTCGTGATTTCGGCTAAAATAAGACACCTCAATAAGTATAACAAATTTATCATTGTCAGAACCTCTACATTGCGAATTTAACCTCTGCATAACGAATTGTCTACGTCTTTCCCTCGATATAACAAATCCCCCACCCAATTATTGTTTTGGGAAAATCTGTTTCTTTATCAAATGAAATGGAAAGGTCACCTCATCGCTTGCGCTAACATTCTTCTGCTCCGTTTTACAATTTACATCTTTGTCTGCTGTCTCTGCGCGCGCTATGTTGCAACTGAGAACTGATTTCATTCACTGAGGACTGATGACGACGTAATGTTTAGTAAGCTGTGATTGGGCGATATGGGATAACTATGGTGAATTGTACAATTTTTTTGATAAAGAAAAACCTAAGAAAGAATATAAAAACAAAACCAAAGAGAAAGAATAACAACATCGCTATTTTAACATTCCTTTTACGAGTATTTTTACTATCCTTAAGTTGGCTATGATTATACTCTTTTATAATGACTTATCTAATAATTTATTGTTTTCAATACGATTTTTTTCAACTAGCATTAGCAACACCAATGCTATAGTTAATGATTATTATTGACATTCCTCTGTTGTGATAAATCAGTACTGTACTGTAAGTAGCCTACCGGCACAGACAATAAAGTATTATATTGTCTGTGCTACCGGCCTATCGCGAGCAGTAGCTTACAAAACTTTCTACTGTTTTGTTTTGTTCTTTACATAATTTATGACTACGCAATACAGTGTTTGGCTAGGTTTTAGGAGGGTTAGAACAAGCTGTGATTGGTTGTGGCCATTGTCATGATTGCGCAATATTCAAGATCCCTCCCCTTTATTATGCCGGATAATTTAGGTTCTACTGTACAATGTAAACACTGTACTGTAAAGAATTGTAGCCCATGCTACTTTAATTGTACTGTATTTTAATGAGGTCAAGTCCCGACCTATATTGATCGACGCTGGTTCTGGAACCTCGACTTAGCGAAATTCCTGGAAACCTAACCTCTATATAACGAACCACGGCAGGGCGGCATGGCGCCTTGACAGGGATGGCGATCAGCTGAAATTGTAAACAAACTTTGCTGTGCTGCTAACTATGCTATTAGGGCTCTCAGTACTCAGTGTTTTCTACTCCGTTGCAATTTATATTGATTTCTATTGTAAAATTATTGTTTGTTTATTACGTTATGCAGTTTTGAAATTACTTAATTGACGTTCCTTATGACGTTCGGCTCATTAAAAACTTTTACAAACAGTATTAAACAAATTTTCTGCAACCAGAAATTTGCCGCCCCTCAACCCTGCCGCCCGGGGCAACCGCCCCCTCTGCCCCCCCCTTGTTCCGGCCCTGATTAGAAGAGCCTTTTCTTGTTGCTCAGGTGATGAGCCAGTGTGCCAGGCTTGATGTCGTACCAGGTCTTATCAAACACTGTTTAACCGGTCTGTTACAAAGTGCAGCTGGAGTCGAGGACATCAGCTGGAAATTGTAAAAACAATCCTTAGCGGTAATACCCAACAGTTATTAGTTAAAAACACTTTATATTAGATTGATCTAATGATCAGGATTCATACTTCAAGGTGAAGATGGCTGTACGGTCATTAGCAGAAAGCCGTACGGCGGTTTGAATATAACAAAATTTTTTCTGGTGCTACCGTTACCTTGTTCGAGGTCTCGAATGTGAATGATGTCCGTCTCGTCAAAGGTAGTCCAGGGGATGGAAGCAGTGTAGACAGCAGCGGTGTAGACCAATGGTGCGGGGGCAACAACAAGGCAAATGATTAGTAGCACTGGTGAAGTTAAAGTAACTGAACTGGTGTAATAAGAAATTTAAGATTAACATAAAATGAAGTTAAAACTGTAAGACAATGAGATTGAAAGTCTAAATAATATGATAGAGGTAAAGTTAGAGGTAGGGTCGTCTGCCAGTGACACCCTCTGCATTGCCAGTGCAGAGCGTCTCCAGTGGCTGGAGTGGGGACGACTCGCAGCAGATAACATTGGGTAGGGTAGCACCAGTCTAGGGACTTTAAATAAGTACCAAACAATGGCTAAAGATTGAATGTTCAGTCGATGAGGCTCTAGCTTCGTTTTTTACTAAATCAGCTAGTTCTTAAGCCAAGACCATGTATTGGAAATACAATGATTATGGACAACTGGGTTCAGCTTTAAACCATCAAATGTCTTATCTGAGGATCAAAACAGCACTTGTACCTCTCTATTGAAATCCGAATTAAGTATACTCTTCCACTCTATTCAGTCAATATTTCTGAATCTTAATGGATGTATTTGTCAGTGACACTGTGTGTTTGTGTTCCAGAGCGCCTATCACACTACGGGGCACCCCCGCTCAGTCTGAATACTCTCGTCCGCCCAGCTACCGCTCTAGGACGTCCTCGCGGCCTGATCCCTCCGTCACACACTCCAGAGAGCCCAGCGGGTCCGAGGCGGGGCAAGCAGTGAACGTCATCACTGTTCACCCCCACATCATCAAACTGGCCCCGTCGCCCCCACTGCCTGCTAAGGGTGGTAAGGACAGCAACCTGGTGACCATCGTACAGACTGCGTCACAACCCACGGGTCCCGTCATAGTGACTATCAGTGGACAAGAGGATGGAGCTACTAGTTGCCAGCAGAGCGAGATGGAGATACTGGCTCATTTGTGATACTTGACTGTAAATTTTCCTCGCTACGAACAAACTCGATTACAAATAAGCTGTAAATTCCTTTAAATTTATTTTTGATTATGAGATGCTAAAATCCCAAAGAAATTTGGGATGAAATTCAATTGACATAAAAATTAATTTGAACCCATTTTTAAGTTAAAATTAATAATTTAAAAATTATTTGTTTCAAGAATAAATTTTTTGACCAAACAGTTTAAATATTAAATATACTCATTTTTTTTAGAATTTTATATGAAAACAAACAAAACCAATTATCTGATAGGCCTAATTATATTTACTAAACTATATTTCAACTTTTAATTTTTCGTTTATTTATGGATTGGAAATTCTTTACTATTTAAATTTAAATTAAAGACTGCTTGAACCCTCCCTATAAACACAATTAAAATTTATGTCTAATAAAACCCCATTATTTGTGTAAAAAGAAATGAATACAGTATGTTTGAAATCTGGTCTGTTTGTGATTAGACTACCTTCTTTATATGCTGTAGAATATGTAATAAATTCAACACTCATTAAAGTAGCCTAAACTTGGTGCTAAAAACAATTTTTGTACACTATGATTATTATGGTGCCATCATCAGTTAATATTTTTAAGCCTGTACTGTATTATTTTTGGAACGGAGTACGTCATTTTAAACATATTACAATGTTTTTACAGCTTCATGATAAACAGTTTTCAGCAAATGTAAAATAGATAAAAAATGTCCTTTTTAGTATTAACATTGTCATACAGTAACAAAATTTTACTGTGAAAACTTGTAGGATATCTTTTCACAATGTACCTAAACATTTGTACATATGTTGTATATATTATGTTATCTCTTGTACAGCTGTAAAATAACGAGGGAAACCTCAAATTTTGTTGAATAAAACAATATTTTCCTATCGTTAACCTGTACGTGTCATTTCACCTAAACTCCCAAAAATTGAAATTTACATGATTCTACATGTAAATTAACTCAAAATCTGTGTTTGAGTGTGTAAATATGATAAGCAAACGTGAGTTTACTCAAGTCTACAACCTCTTCTAATAAGATGAAATTGGATACTTCGGTTGCAAACTTTGTGTTAAGATGGGAATGGAGGTTAGTGGGTTGCTAACCTCCTAAAGTAAAATAATTGAGCGGAGTGAAGCGAAGCTCTTTGGGATCAATTTCAATGCAAATTTTCTAACACTATCACTCAATAACGGCCGAACATATTTTAGCCTAAACTTACCAAAGGTTATTTTGACAAATGTTTGGAATTTTTGGGTGGAAACAATTTCAATTTTAGATCATGCCTATACGGGTGAGTTTCTACTAAGTTCGTTAATTTTTACCAGTTATTCTACTCACTAAAAGGAACAAAAAATGACAAACAAAAATTTTCTATCCCCACCCGTTATGCTGTAATGGCCGATTATGTGAATTTTTAAAATTACCTGTAGTAGCTTTACTAAAACGAGCATAGAAATTAAGCCAATACACGTACAGCATAATAACTTATACCAATGAAAAGAGCGTTAGATTTCCTACAAAACCATTGCAACACCTTTAACATACAACCATATTTTCACCGTTGTATGTCTCACATAACATAAAAAAAGAAGTTTCAAAATTAATTCTTTACAACTTCAAAGTGGTTTTATAACTATACATACTAATGTGATGTTTTGTCAAATTACGTAAAAAACTTTCCCATTTCATGCCCTTTAAAATGATGTAACCCATAAGGTTATTGCTGTATTAAAAGTTTGAAAAATTAGGTCAAAACCGCGTCAAGGTCAGAGTTTTCAGAATCAAAACATTAAACCAACTGTAATACAGTATCTGTTTCTTTGCTATCTAAGATAGCATTTTCCAAGTATGTAAAAAAAAATTTAATAGTTAATAATTTGAATGTTTACAAGCCAACAATTGAAATCAGCTGGTTTTGTAAACAAAGTTTAACACCCAGCTGATCAGATGTCAGCTGATTATAAGATAGCCTATCTTAAAAACAAATCAAAAACAATTCATGACAAATAGTATGGAATCCAAAATAAAAGATGTCATTATTCAGTTGTAAAAACTTTCCTCAATGATAAAATCTTTTACTAAATAAGAATTAACCTAATGGGAGCGTTTCATAAAGTCGAAATTTCACAAAGTCCAACGGTTAAAATATTAAATAAACAGAGCGTTTCACAAGGTCCAAATTTCATAAAGTCCAAAACTATAACATTCAAATAATCACCGTTTCACTCCAAATTTCACAAAGTCCAATGTTGAAAAATCAAATTAACAGAGCGTTTCACAAGGTCCAAATTTCACAAGGTCCAACGGTACAGTCTCGGCCAGAAGTCTCTACAGTGGTTGCCACGGTCAGATAGCAGGCACCGTCCACCGGCGCTTAACTACTGATTACTGATTACTCCCTGTTGCAGGAAACCTAAGTACGGTACTTGTTAAACTAATGCTATTTAAATAGGGAATAAATGTGATAATTTTAAGGAGATATTCTAGTGTAAATCAAATAAGGGAAATGGAAAATCAATTAGTCTGCAGGACTGCAGGTTTGCTGCGGAGGGGGTGAATACCACTACTTTACACTCTTTACAACATATCTACGGACCCACAATGATGTTTTGTGACGCGTGGCAACAACACTAGGTAGTGTAGTGCCTACATACCGAACCACGGCAACCTCTGCAGCGACTTCTGGCCAAGACTGTACCGTTGGACCTTGTGAAATTTGGACCTTGTGAAACGCTATGTTTATTTGATATTTTAACATTGGACTTTGTGAAATTTGGACATTGTGAAACGGCGATTGTTTGAATGTCATAGTCTTGGACCTTATGAAATTTGGACCTTGTGAAACACTCTGTTCATTTGACATTTTAACGTTGGACATAGAAAAATTTGGACCTTGTGAAACGCTCTGTTTATTAATAATTTAACCGTTGGACCTTGTGAAATTTGGACCTTGTGAAACGCTATGTTTATTAATATTTTAACCATTGGACTTTGTGAAATTTGGACCTTATGAACCTCACCCAAACTAATTTGATTAAGGTTTCTTTAAAAATTCAAAGAACAATGACATTTTTAATAATTTGGAGAATAAAACCAAGTTTCTAGGTCTTAGAGTTGATAGAACGTTAAATTGGTCCAAACATGTTGACCATACTTGTAAGAAATTAAAATCTGGAATTTGTATAATTAAAAGACTTTATTTACAATGAACAAACCCCTAAAAAGGTTTACTATGCCCATATTCACTCCCATATATCTTATGGCATTGAAATTAATGTAACAACTTACAAGTAATCAAAATGTAAAAATAATTTTATTAGAAGCTCTAAGAAACATCATAAATTTAGAAAGAACCTCTTGTTATAACAATATTTCAAAGATTTGGAAATTTTAACAGTTCCTTGTTTATATATCTACTAGCTGTACCCGCGGGCTTGCCCCGTTTAACATCTTAATTTTCAAGATGAGCTCGTTCGCATGGCTCAATCACATCCTGGCTGAAGTTTGTTCGCTACGCTCACTCACCTTTAGGTTGGAGCTCGTTCGCTGTGCTCACTTGCCTTCAGGTTAGCTCATTCGCTTCGCTAACTCGCCTCCAGGTTGAAGTTCGTTCGCTACGATCACTCACCTTTTGGTTGCAAATTAACCGTTGTCATAAATGAAAAAAATAATAATAGTGCTGCACCCTGTTGGTAATCCTTGTAACTTTAATGCTATTGAACATCATAGAACAGAACCAACTTGTTTAATTGAAACAGCTGATAACATTCATTAATTCAATTTAAATATGAAAAATCATAAGGTTAACATGGGAAACTCCAGAGCCACTGGGGCGGAGCCTGAGAGTCCGATCAGAATAAAAACAACTTAGTTTTTCCTATTTAATGTCATTTCCATAAATAAGACATATTTATTCCCAATTTAAATAACATTAGATTTAACGAGTGCTTAGGTTTGCTGCTACGGGGAATGTAAAAAGTGTTTTTGACCATATGTCAATAGTATAGGATGAAATAAATAAATTTGCCAAATTTTATCAATATATCCATAAACAAGTAAACTACAACAGATTTCATTTTCTCCATAAGAATAACATAGGAATTTTAAATTACACTATTTTTTATTTTTTTTCGTGACTGTTAGGCATACAACAGCGCCCAATGGTCCGATTATGCTGGTTTGCGAACTCGTTCGAATAAATGTAGGTTTACCGGTACTTGTTTGTACAAAATTTAATCAAAATCGGATAATTTTTTCTTGAGTTATCGCGCTAACGGACACACACATATATATATATACACACACACACATATATATAAATATATATATATATATATACATACGAATTTGAACGGATAGTGTTTTTGGCCTCTAGGGACCTCAAAACAAAAAATCAAATCGGTCCCGGGTCCAGGTCTTACCATGAGTACTACAGTAATAGCTTATTCCCTATATGTCAAATTCGCTAAAAAGACAAATATAAGCAAAGTCGTCAGTATATATTGGCATTAAATTTATCCATCAACTCCCAGATGGCATAAGGAAGGAGCAGAGTACCTCTAAATGTATCCCTACAGGAATCTTCTTATATACAGAGTGTTCCGGAACTCTCTACCAATATTTAAGGGCATTGCTCCTGGGTAAGAAACATACCTAAATATCATATTTAAATTGTCCGGAAGTCCTTAGTTACTCACACAGCCGCCACTTTGTTTTTTTCAGTTGTTAATTTTTTTCTAAAGAATGGTTAAACAAACGAAATGGAAACTTTGGACAAACATTTATGACAACTAGACAAAGCTACAAAAAAATTATGACGATTTTTCAAATTCATAAAACAAAAGCCATTTAAAATTTTGTTTTCTAAATAACTCAAAAACCGTTGATTTTTATAAATATTATATAAATGGCCGCCATTTTGTTTTATGAATTTGAAAAATCGTATATAATTTTTTTGTGGCTTTGTCTAGTTGTCATAAATGTTTGTGCAAAGTTTCCATTTCGTATGTTTAACCATTCTTTAGGAAAAAATTAATAACTGAAAAAAACAAAATGGCGGCTGTGTGAGTTACTAAGGACTTCCGGACAATGTAAATAGTAAATATGATATTTAGGTATGGTTCTTACCCAGGAGCAATGCCCTAAAATATTGGTAGAGAGTTCCGGGACACCCTGTATATATAAAATCCAATGTATGTTTGTTTGTCCTTTATGGACTCCGAAACCGCTCGACAGATTGTAATGAAACTTTCAGGCATTATTAAGTATTATTCAAGGACGGTTTGTGTGAAATTTGGTGCAGATCCGTCAAAAGGGCTCCGCCCCGGTGGCTCTAGAGTTTCCCATGTTAACCTTATGAGTACTCATACAATACAATCAATATCTACACTGATAGTCAAGCAACCTTAAAAGCACTAAACTCTTATTCAACTGAAGGCTCGTGTGGGACTGCCTTGCTTCTGTGTCTGAGTTGAATAGGAGAAATGATCTTACGCTCTGCTGGGTGACAGGATAAAACAGGCACACTCAGGCATAAAAGGTAATAAATCTGCTGACAGATTGGCAAATACTACCTCTGCTACAACCATGATAGGCCCACAACCCTTCTGTGATGGTATTTCATGAAACAGCGCATGTTCTTCGATTACGTCATGGGCCATAGAAAAGCACCGCAAACGCAGGGTCGACACTCCCCTTCTTAGGGTCAGCAAGCTTATCTTAGGCCTTCCAAAAAGGTTGCATCTGACCTCTTGAGACTAGACAGACGAAGAATCAAATTAACTGTAGAACTGATAACTGGTCATGGGCGATTCAGGAAACATTTACAACGGATGGGCTTATTTGATGGTGAACTGATCTGCAGGCACTGTGATAGGTCAGAAGGGACAGCCAATCACTTACTCTTTGATTGTAACAAGCTCTATGTTGCTAGAATGATAACTCTTGGTAATCTGGCTAGAGGAAGATATCTTCCCGAGGATGAACTTATTGGGAAGTTACAGGCATTCATTGGACACCTTAACTTGTAAGGTCAACAAGAAAACAATTGTCTGGGGTGCGCAATAATTCCAATAATTTGATTTCGGATAAAGGGCTTCAAGGTCTTGACCTGCCCCTGTTAGATCTTTACAGCTGGTTCAACTAAACAATTTGATTCTGTAATGTTCAATAGCATTAAAAAGTTAATAGGTTTACCAACAGGGTGCAGCACTATTATTTTTTTTTATTTATGACAAACAGCTAATTTGCAACCAAAAGGTGAGTGAGCGTAGCGAACGAACTTCAACCTGGAGGCGAGTTAGCGTAGCGAACGAGCGAACCTGAAGGCAAGTGAGCGCAGCGAACGAGCTTCAACCTAAAGGTGAGCGTAGCGAACGAACTTCAACCAGGAAGTGATTGAGCCATGCGAACAAGCTCATCTTGAAGATGAACCAGCATTGACATAAAACCACATTAGGACAGGACGACATCTGTCAGGCCAGCAAGTTAGAAATGAAAAGCTTGAATGTTTAAACAAAACTATTTCTTAACAAACATGGCCATTTATTCTCTAGAAGAATTTTTCTACCTCCCTCAAGAATACTAGACATTAAGAAAACATATCCTATATAAAAAATCGTATTTTTTAATTTGTATTTTAATTTAAAATAATAGTAATCTTTGACACTATTCCAACGCTGTAATATGTACGAGACTTCACAATGAATAATGACATTGAAATTGAAATTAATGGGAATTTGACTAAATGAAACGGATGGTGCTACAAACAACATTATATACACCTCTGGAATAGATTTTTATTCATTTATTTAATCCATGTTTATCTATATTAATCCATTTATTTAATCCATCATTTATATAATTTCTAATCTTTAAATCTCACAACCTTTTTATCGCCAGAAGCTTTCTGTTGTCTAGTTTCCTTTTGTTGCTACTTCTATACTGTAATTCCAATAAATAAATAAAAATAATCCTCTCTCCTTGTTTAATATATTTTTTTTAATTTTGTATAAGGCCAAAACAATGGGGTCTGTTTTCAACCGTTACATCTCAATGAATAAAGCCATTAAGATTGAAATTATTGGGAATTTGACTTGACATACACAAATGGTGCTACAAACAACAATATAGACACCTCTGGAATAGATTTTTTATTTATTTATTTAATCCATGTTATCATTTATATCATCGCTTGACTTGAAATGTCACCGTTTTACGTCCAGAAGTTTTCTGTTGTCCAGCAGTAGCTGCCGGTTGATCTGCAGGAGTTTCCGGTTGACTAGCAGTAGCTTCCGGTTGAGCTGCAGGAGTTGCCGGTTGACCATCAGTAGCTGCTGGTTGATCTACATGAGTTCCCGGTTGATCCGAAGAATAATTTGACTCCGACGTTCTTCGACCCCGCTATAAAATACGAATTACAGGAAATAGCCCAGTCAAATGGTGTTTAAAAATGGCTCGAAGTGGAAAGTTCTGGTGTGATTGTTTTTTATGGCTTGTTGTATGTTTTTGGGGTTGCTGAACACGAATCTGATCTTTTCCAACAAAAATTATTTTGGCAAATGTGAATTAAAAAATAAATTCATAAAAAGTGTTTTGTTTCTAGTTTTTGGCTTATAACTTTTAAATTATAGGCCAGTAAAAATAGGTTTTTGCCCAGAAATAATTCCTGGAAAGCTGGGAATTATTTTAATCCTTTTGATTTATAAAGAAGTAAAAGGATTTGAAGTTTGTCCCATTTTTCCAGATGAGCTTCTGACCTGGGACCACAAAAACCTTGAAATTCATGGTTACTTTTTAGTTTTTGCTAAAACTTCAAAAAACTGTCCAGCCTACAGAAAAACAAATCATAAATGAATTGTAGAGCATAAAATTCCGCATACATTGAGTATCTAGTGATGAAAATCGAACCAATAATACGTGATTTATATATTTAAATAAAGTTATTTTATCAAGAAATTATTGAACATTGAATATTTAACATTTATATTACTTCCAGAAAATGGATTCCAAGTACATTATCATTTACAAAGCAATTGAGACAAATTACAAAATACCCCCGCCACAGCAACCCTGCAGATTAAGCGAATTTCCATTTGCCTGATTCAACTTACTCTAAAACATCCCTTTAAAAATATCGCATTTGTTCCCCATTTAAATAGCATTGGTTTATGAGTACTTAGGTTTGCTGCAACAGGGAGGGTAAAAAGCGTTTTTAAATGTTAATAGTTTGGGATAAAATGAATACATTTTCCAATTTTTATCAAAATATGTTCATAATAACAAGCAAAAAAACATACTAAATTTTTATCAAAATCGTAAGAGCCGTTTTCAAAACAATCTGATTTTTCCATTATTTTATGGAAAAAAAAAATAAATAAATATGTTTAAAATGAAAAAAAAAAATGCCTGGAGATACCTCCCTCTACCAGATGACAGGCCCAATTATTTCATATAATCTCCTTTTCCCGTATGGGAACATCAGTTTTAACATTAACAAGAATTTTAACCAGAACAAACTTATGATTCAGCAAAACCATTTGGGCGACCTGATCCCGATGAAAGAACCGGAAATATTGTATTCAAAGAATTCATCAACCACATTTTTATGGTAGTTAGCTGAATTTGCATGAAACCTCAAAGGGAACCATCAATTTTGATGGGTTTCACCTTTTATATATATATATATATATAGATATAATTTTAATACTGCGGTGTAAGCGGGTATCAAAATGGGTGAAAAACTGTTTCAGGTCTTACGATGAAACGTCCTCAATTAATTAATGGCTACATCCTGTTTAAAAATTGCACAAAACACAAAATTTTGTTTCAACGTAATTCCCCTTACAAATAAAAATACACTATAAAATATATATTTATACATACAAGTAAAGCATATTATACATCTCATAATATATTATAGTTATTTTAAGTATTGGAATAAGAATATTTCAGAATCCATTTTCTTTTTACACTTTCTTAATCTTCTGATTAAAAATTAAAAAAGCGTTTAGAAATAATTACCCGAAACAAACTCCCTGAAAATATACTCTTCATTTTATTGCCGAATGATTTGATTGATTCTCTTGCTGCTCTGACTCCGGGAGACTGAACTATCGAATTACGAAATGATTTCATTTGTTCCTTCACCACCTGTAAAAGTTGCAATGCTTGGTTAGCAAATAACAGAAGATGAACGGATAAATAACAGTAAAGGAGTAACATAGGAGAACAGTGAGGGAGTAACAGTGGGGATGTAACAGATGAGTAACAGTGAGGATGTAACAGATGAGTTACAGTGAGGATGTAACAGACGAGTAACAGTGAGGATGTAACAGATGAGTAACAGTGAGGATGTAACAGACGAGTAACAGTGGGGATGTAACAGATGAGTAACAGTGAGGATGTAACAGATTAATAACAGTGGGGATGTAACGGATGAGTAACAGTGAGGATGTAACAGATGAGTTACAGTGAGGATGTAACAGATTAGTAACAGTGGGGATGTAACGGATGAGTAACAGTGAGGATGTAACAGATGAGTAACAGTGAGGATGTAACAGATGAGTAACAGTGAGGATGTAACAGATGAGTAACAGTGAGGATGTAACAGATTAGTAACAGTGAGGATGTAACAGATTAGTAACAGTGGGGATGTAACGGATGAGTAACAGTGAGGATGTAACAGATGAGTAACAGTGAGGATGTAACAGATTAGTAACAGTGGGGATGTAACGGATGAGTAACAGTGAGGATGTAACAGATGAGTAACAGTGAGGGAGTAACAGATGAGTAACAGTGAGGATGTAACAGATTAGTAACAGTGGGGATGTAACGGATGAGTAACAGTGAGGGAGTAACAGATGAGTAACAGTGAGGATGTAACAGATGAGTAACAGTGAGGATGTAACGGATGAGTAACAGTGAGGATGTAACAGATGAGTAACAGTGAGGGAGTAACAGATGAGTAACAGTGAGGATGTAACAGATTAGTAACAGTGAGGATGTAACAGATGAGTAACAGTGAGGGAGTAACAGATGAGTAACAGTGAGGATGTAACAGATTAGTAACAGTGAGGATGTAACAGATGAGTAACAGTGAGGGAGTAACAGATGAGTAACAGTGAGGATGTAACAGATTAGTAACAGTGGGGATGTAACGGATGAGTAACAGTGAGGATGTAACAGATGAGTAACAGTGAGGGTGTAACAGATGAGTTACAGTGAGGATGTAACAGATTAGTAACAGTGGGGATGTAACAGATGAGTTACAGTGAGGATGTAACAGATTAGTAACAGTGGGGATGTAACGGATGAGTAACAGTGAGGATGTAACAGATGAGTAACAGTGAGGGTGTAGTAGATAAGTAACAGCGAGGGAGTACTAGATGGATGGAGTGGAGAGTAACAGATATGGTAACAGTGAGAGAGTAACAGACGAGTATCAGTAAGGGAATAACATTTCAGTAAATATCCCCGTTGCAACAAACCTGCAGACTAAGTGAATTTCTACCTGGCTGGATTTCTACCAAAATATTCCCTTAAAATTGTCAGCTTTTATTTCCTATTTAGATCACATTATTTAAGTAACTTAGGTTTTCTCTTACAGGAAAGGTATTATAGAGTTGTGTTTTTTTAAATGTTGCTTAAAAATGTGTTTTTAAATGTTGTTAAATGTAGCTTAGTGTGAAAAAACAAAATTGCCAAAATGTCATTAAAATATGGCCAGAAAAAGCAAACTACAATCAATTTATTCACCATAAGAATAACGTGGGAATTTCAAAATTAACAATTTTATGAATTATCTCCGTAACCGTTAGGCACAAAACAACGCTTCAACATACAAAATTATTTCTTTTTTTAATCTCTACATGATGGTTTGAAAAGAAATTGTGAAATTTTACGATTTCTGAGTCAAAATGGGAAAAACCAAATTTTATTCTATAAAACTAGCCATTAACCCACATTCTCGTAGTCTGACACACACACTGACATCATTCTGATTTTAATTGAATTTAATTGAACCACTCTTTTGGGTTCAGGGCGACCCAAAACGGATATATCCACCTAAAACTCAAACAAAAAAATTCTGCCGAAAACAATACTTTCTCCATTTAGGCATGTTATGTATAGGGGGAGAAAGTAAAAACAGGTTCCCAGAGAACTTTTTATAGAGACTAGTGCCCGCCAAATATGAGTAGTAAAAAGTCCAACAAATCAAAACTGATTTATTTCCACAATAAGTATACAAACGAGATAACAGTTTTTTTTTTTTTAAATAAACCTCAAAGACTGTAGAAGATTTAGAAAACAAGGCAATAAACTGAAAAAAATAATAAGAACAGACGAAAAGACTAGATTTAAATTTATTTGAACACCGTAATTATTTATTTATCGCGAAGTGAGCTAAGCTTCATTCTATACTCCTTCTTTTGATTTATAAATACTCCTCCTGTACGACTGAAGCGATCTACACGAAATTTGGTACGGTCATAAGAACCAACTATGTAAATGTACTTAAATCTGATATGTTACAATCGGACTTTGGGGCTCCGTATTACGAGAATTTAAGCTTTTGGAAATTCAACATAGGTTTTTTGGGTTGATTGGTCACCAATGATGGCTTTGCAAAATAATGACAAAAGAGTCGTAATATGTGTTTTTTACACGCCATCTATACAAGCACATCACACATACAGAACAACAGAAAAGAACAACCCGAGTAATGCATTGAGCACAATATACTACAAAATGAATAACCAATTAGATTACCAAATAGACACCAACCAATTAGATACGCCAAAGATTTTACATTAATCATTGTGTAAACTAGATCTAAATTTTATTTAAGGAAAATGAACCTTTCCTACGTTACGGTAAGAGTTACGGTGAGGTTAGTTCCCCTACGTAGTGTAGTAAAAACACAAACGTAGAAAATTTACCTAAACTTAAAATAGTGGTTCTTCAAAGTCTTTGAACTATGAACTTAATAACACAGTAGGTCTATAAAATGTTGACTGGAGAAAATGAAAAAAGGTCGGTCACCAAAAATACAACAAAACAGTTTTAGGAAACTATGTAAAATAAGATATCCTAATAAAAAAAGTTACTCAAACTGCTTATTTAGGTGTTAATTATAAATATATAATGTGATCCTTATTTCAGTTTCACCTCTTACTTTGCGTGTACAGTAATCACGTAAACATAAAACATATTGAGTTCAAAGAAAAACTTAATGTGGCCTACAATATACAGTATTTCTTACTGTAAACTTCATATGGTAAATTAAAGACTATACAATTTAGAAGTTCATAGAATAAATTGATTTATTCAACTGGTTCCAAAATATTTCACCAACAATGATAAATATTCGTTAAGTTTTATATTTATATTCAAGTTAGATTTGAACCAACGAATTCGAGACTGTGAACTTAGAACGTGCGCGAAATCGTGCTCTTGAATTTCTATCTGAGATCTTAAATTGAATAATGTTTCAGATTTATAATCTCATAAACTTAGTCTGAAAATACCCCGAGTATCATGTTGATCATGTTATTTAGAAACCTTGATGGGACAGAAGGCGTTTAACTATGTGGAGCGAAGCTCTACAGTCTGTATGCAACACTCAGGCTTTTGTTTTTTCACGCATGAGGTACGAATATAGTTATATTTGCTAACTATGTTCAACCGTCTGATAATTGTGCATTATTGGTATTAGAGATGTAACGAATATTCGGTTACTATTCGGTATTCGGTCTATTCGGCCAATTTTTCAGTATTCGGTATTCGGCCGAATACTAGTTAACATTCGGCCCAATACCGAATACCCATATTTAGTTATAATTATAGGCTTTGTGGAAAAAATAATACCTTAATAAATTATTTTGAAAACCAACATTTATTTTTAGAACTTTGCAAATTAATAATCAAACTTAATTAATAGTAAATTGTGATGGTGATTGTGTGAAAGTATGGTGCAATGCCACTCCCTGTCACTATTACAACAAATAGACAAGTAGTGACTTGTCTATGAGTCATAGCATGGCTAAACCTAAACATAAAAGAACTACAACTGGGGCAGAGAAGAATATTCGGCGCTTCGGCCTAAGACCTCACCGAATACTCGGTATTCGGTATTCGGCCAAAAGTACTATTCGTTACATCTCTAATTGGTATTAATCCATGGCAGGCCTCTCAGTTGACGCCTTAACCCTTTGAGCATACTGTTCAATCGCGTTCACATCGCGGATTGCAACACATGTTTTAAACTAGCGTAATCCATATGCATACTTCATCACCACGAATACTAGAATAAAACCACTTTATCACTAAAGAGACTTTTTCGATCCAAACTTATATTGGAAACAATCAATTCATGGTTACAGTTTGTTAAGTATTCACTACTCAATTCTATTTAAGTATACAATTAATATAAACATCTTGTTCTTCAATAAACAATGTTTATGTTTTATCACAGTTTAAATTACAAATTCCTTTTCATTAATATGTAATGTCATATGTTATTATATCAAACTATATTATATCAAAATTATAACTGAAAGAAAATGTCTTTATTCATATTGGCAATACTGTGAATGCAAGAAGTTTAATTAAAACTGGCAAACCTGGCGCACGTAATCGTGCGCAATCTAGACATAGGAGAAAATGATTTGTATTGCTCTTTTTTATTTGGCGTTTTCTGGTTTCTTGGTTTGTTGTTAAATGTGGAGATGGTAAAAGGCTTAATTGGTTTTGCAATTTACGTACCGGTACCGTTTTTGCAGTTTTTTGTTGTTGTGAAATTCAGTAAACGATACTCTTTTGAATCGATGATAACCTAAAAGATAAACCATGGACAAATAGAATGAATATAGACTGTCAAAGGAAGGTTCCGGCGCCCACCGCTAGGAGTGCCGTGTAGTTAGCGCATACCTTTGCAGGCGAGGAGCGCAGGAGCCGTATGCTAGCAGCAGAAGCTGTAGCGGTGTGCGCCGTAACCACACGGCACCCCTAGCGGTGGGCGCCGGAACACATGCTAACCGCAGCACTCAGCACTGCTGCCGGTCTATATTTATTCTATTTGTCTATGGATGAACCAAAGCCCTTAGTTTCCACCACCACCTTTGGCTTAAGTCTGGGACTTATTCGCCAGGCCGATTCCCCGTAAAAATTTTCTTTCTTCTTAGGCTTCGGCCACTTTGGCACTTTCAATCCTCGTCCAGACACACTAATCTCAACTTTTTCCTTAAAATTGTCCATTTCTTGTGACAAACTGCGTTCAATAATGGCCCATCTCCCAACCTTAATTGTTTGAGGTTAAATCAAAACCAACAAACTGGCATGTTGTTAATTAGGAAATTAGGGCTCGTGCTGTATTACTTACGAAAGAATGCTCATTTAAGCTCAAATGAATTAATTTAGTATATATTTCATTGTCTAATTTATTAGAAAACATTCAGTATTTAGGCTACTGCATTTTATAATCCAAACTCGAATCTTGCTTCCTTGGCCTATTGTATAACGTTATCCTGTTTGTACGTGATGAATTTATTTGATTGCATTAATGAATTATCAGCAATACAATTAGCTGTTAATTTTAATTTTAATGGGTCAAAACGTTAGTCTAAAAGGTTTATCTCGTCATCTCGAAAGTATTTAATTCTGGCCCCTAACTTGAAACCCAAAAGACACATCAATATTTATATGAAATTTCCAAATGAAACGTAAATCATCGTTACTGTACTTGTATGTCCCAACAGTTATTTTATGCGTATCCCTGTCACAGCAACATTATCTATTAATATAATTATCGACATTAACTTTACAAGACGATTCAATATTTTGATATTTACTCATGTAATTAATTAGTTTCAAAGCAACCATCACTTATAATTTGGAGACAATAATTAAATAACAACTTATTCATTAGTTGATTTGGAATTAGGAATGACGTCTCTATTTCACAGTAAATATTCTCTAAATGGCCAAGAACTTTTATAAAAGTAGGCTAGAATAAGTTTAAAGAATATTAAATATTTCAATTAAATTTTAGTAAATAGTAGTAGAATAGTAAATAGTTAAATTTTAACTATTGTCAATTCCAAGAATATGCCAGTTTGTTTGTTTTGATTTAACCTCAAAATTTGACACGTATGAAGAGATGATCGTACTACAGCCAAAAAGGTTCATATTCAAAGACATTCCAACACACCTAACCGCTTCTAGCTAAAAAATCCAACTGTACTTTTGGTTAAAAAAATATACAAGAGTTAATACAACACTTTGACTTTTAGTTTAATAATTAGTCCCTGATGCTGAACTATCGGTTAATGATGCTTTCATACAAAACGTCGGTGTTATAGAGTGTGGTTGAAAATACCCGGAACGGTGTTACATATTTTTTTTACCAATATAGATAAAGTAATGAGACTTGATATTTCAATAACATCCATAAATGTCCACTCTTTTGAGCTGTTATCACTGGCCCACGAGAAGGCAGCCAAAATCCTTAAACAGCAACATAGGTAGAGTTTGGCATCGCATTAAAGGTCTTATTTAGTAAAACACACTGCCGCAAACCCAAACTCAAACAGACAACCGAGTCGAAAATGGCAGCAATTCAAATATATTTTGAATCTGCCATTTTTAATCTTGGAACGACTGCCATATTTACCCAGCTTTTAAGCTCAAATTCGTGGCACTGTACTAACGAAGACCTTTAATTTTATAGGCAACTCGACCTATGCTGCTATTTAAGAATTTTGTCTGACTCCACATTGGGCCGTCCCACTTAAGGGGAAAAAAAATTATAATTACTTAAAAGAGTAGGTATTTATGGCTATTATTGATATACCAAGTCTCATTACTTTATCTATATTGGTAAACAAATATATTTAACCATTCCGGGTCTTTTCAACCACACTGGATAGTTACAAGATCATGGTTTGGACCGTTTCCGGTGGTGAAGGTGGTGATAGGTAGGATTAAGTTACTGTGGAAGTCTGACTTCCCTCTTTCCTCAATGCCAGTGTCACCCTCTTGTTAAGTGGTTGGAAGCGACGTAAATTATCCGAACATACCGTAGTAGACAGTGGCTCCAGGTAAGCTTATAATTTAAAGGAAATAGTAAGGGATACGCACCCTAGCCATTACGTAATGAAACTGTCTTGCTTTAGCAGCTGCTCTAGCAGCTTCTTCAGCCTTTTCAGCTGCTTCTAGCTCCCGTCGCTCCTTCCTCTTCCGCTCTCTATCCTCTCTACCTTCCTCAGTTGAATAGGTAGGGTAACCTTCGCCACTTGGATTCCACCAGCTTTTAATCTTCTTCAAATAAATTATGTCAAATTCATTATCAGGAAATACATCTCTGTCAGGATCATCAACGTAAACCACTTTCCCGTCAACCTTCACAACTTCTTCTTCACCAGTTTCTTCATTTTTTTTCTTATACACAACTTGCGGTTGGTGAAACTTTGCCCGAACCTCTATCTTCGCTTCCCTTGGATCTCCTCTTGTGGTCGAGCTATGGACCGTCAAGTAGTACGTGTTGGTATCTTTATTGTACCTAAAATAAAAGTCAAACTTTATCGACAGAAAAGAATATTTATAAAAGGATTGGGATTTTCAATTAACAAAATTTCAATTTACCACTAAAACACATTCGTTTGAAGGTTTTGGTAAATTCAGATCAAAATATTAAACTGTACTAAGTTAACAATAGCCCAAAGGACTGCTTGCTGGGATGGCAGCTCTCCTCTTGTATGTGTTATGACTTCGGACACACCAATGAGGATTTATATCTATTGTAGTTATATCCAACAAGGGACAACAACAGAATGAATCGATGAAAATGACCAATACTGTTATGACACGGTTCATAGGGCTGGCCGTGTTTTCTGGAGACCGTTCAGGAAGCAGACTAAAATCGCCCAAATTTATATTAAACAAGTGTTTAACAGTAGGCTTGCATCATTGTAGTAAGGACCTCAACGATCACATCCATTCATCCAGAATCATGTGTCATCTTAGCAAAATATCACATTTCTATGACAGTAATAAGTAGTATAGAAGGATATCTGTATGAAATTGAAAAATTGTAAAACTATAACCAGAACATATTTATTTACGCTTTCCTGCTAAGTTCCTTGCAAAATGGATTAACTTGGCAGTTTAGTTTATCAACAATCATATATTATCAACCGTCCGTTAGCACAGATCTAATCAATAAACTGAACCGGTATCTAACAGACAAACTACGTAAAGTCAAAGGTACTATTTTGAAATTTTATCAAGCTAAGTAAGCATATTAAAACTTTATAACATAAAATAAAATATTTTATTTTGCCATTCACTGGAACGACATCGGTCACTGTATTCATGACTTTGGTGTATAAAAAGACAACTTTAACATACGTAATTGATCTATTATGAAAAATTTATGATATAGGGTAAACCCTTAAATATCAACCAAAAAGTAGGTATATATAAAGTATATATATATATATAAACATATAAATAAATTATAAATTATATATATGAATTTGAACGGATGGTGTTTTTGGCCTCTAGGGACCTTAAAACGAAAAAAAATCGGTCCCGCGTCCAGGTCTTACCATGAGTACTACGGTAATAGCTTATTCCCTATATGGGAAATTCGCTAAAAGAAAAAAAGGACATGTGACATATTATTCTGTCTTAAATCAGCTGATGTAATATTTATTTATTATTGTTTGTTGTGTTTATATTAGTTTAGAGTTTTCATGGTGAGTTCTATTAAAACCAGTGTTCTGTACCAATAAATGAAATATAATTTATGAAGCTTTATCATTACCATTATCTTCAATAAGAATATAATCGCAACGCTTCAAGCTCCGGTGAATAGTAGCAGTACCTCTTCCCGCTTATCCAAGCAGTGCCCTCTGCCATTAGATAAACCCAAGCAATCCGCAGATCAAAGTGGTTAATAACTTTTACCCATATCTAGCTGAGTCATCTATCCCTTCATCCTCAAAATCTTATAACTGACTTCACACCCCTGGAAAGATCCCAGCAAACGACTGAGGCTAATCGCCTCACTATAAGTATTTTGTATGTATAAAAATATGTTACAGGAGTAAAAGCACAGCAATCCTGAATAAATATATTTGCAGGTTTACATTATTGAATTATTATAACAATTTTTAGAGAAGTGTATACAAAAGATACAGATTTTGACGTTTAATGAATTCACTTACGTTACTTTTTCGCCGATGTTGTCATCTAGCCATTGCTTAATTTTCTTTCCGTCATTTTTCGCTTGTTCTCTTATGAATTCCATCACAAGTTCTTTGAGATCATCTTTACAATCTTTGGCCCTGAAAAAAGTTATGGTTATAACTCTGTAAATACACCCGCCGCAGCGAAGCTGCAGCAATTTCCGTTTGCCTTATTCGAGTTTTACTAAAAAGTATTTCCTTAAAAATTACAGATTTATTTCCTATTTAAATAACTTCAGGTTAAACAAGTACTTACTTATGTTCCATGCTACAGGGATGGTAATAAAGTATGTTTTATGGCAAAATGTGTGGAAAGCTCAGTATAAAATAAATAAAATTGCCAAGTTTGGTCTAAGTATATCCATAAACAACCAAACTAAAATTTTTTCCTTATTCTCCATAAGAATAACATAACAATTTTAAGTTTACAATATCTTGAACTTTCTCTGTTATAAATAACCGTAAAAACACACTTCAAGATATGAAATTTTTTTAAGATCATAAAAATGGTTTGGAGAGAAGTTGGGAGGGTAAAAAATGAGAAAACCCAACTTGTACCAAATAAAACCCCCATTCCCATTGTCTGATCATGCTCATTCGAAAATGTTTTTAAATATAATGTTTTGAGACTTGACTAGGCGTGTACAAAAATGCAAAGAGTGGAAAAGTAAACGAGAAAGTAAGAGTTAATATTGGTGGGTTTGATTGATTTGCACTAGAGTGTGCAATTGTGATAGATATCTTATATATTAAAACTGGACAGGTTATTTAAAAATATTCAAGATTCTGAATCAACCACTTGACGGATTCTCATGATTTTTGTGGTGAAAGGAGGACAATTTTGCAGGGAAGGGAATGTCAATGCCATAATTTTAGTTTAGGATTTCAGTTCTTTAAAACATAATATTTAATTAAAACGACGAAACATAACCTCATTCTCCGATTTAGAGGGGTGGACAATTAAAACTCACCCTGTGTATATATATGTGAATTTGAACGGATCTTGTTTTTGACCTCTAGAGACCTAGAAAAAGTAAATCGGTCCCGGGTCCAGGTCTTACCATGAGTACTACGGTAATAGCTTATTGTACTTATTCAGTATTAAGGTAATACTCTACAGTATATGGGAAATTCGCTAATACATTATTAAAAACTAAGTAACCTTTACAAACTAAGTACCCTTTTAAAATTTGTTTAACAAAATAAAATGAGTTTTAAAAGGGGACTTAGTTTTAATAATTTTTTTATATATTAAAATAGTAGTCCTAATCGCTACAATTTTCATAATATATATTTATATAAATATATATGTGTCCGTTAGGGCGATAACTCGAACAAAGATCATCCGATTTTGATGTTTTAATAAAATATAGTAAATTGACAGTATTACACATCTACCATAGCCATAATGCTCTACCACTTCACCTAAATAATTAAAAAAATATTAAAAATTCGCATAAAATCACAAATTATTCATGACATTAAAAACATAAACATAACTGTAAACAATCCTACTTTGAAAGTTCTCATTGTGTATCACAGATTTTTGTTGCTGCTTAGTTCAAGTTAGCTGTTTACATAAATGCAAAAAAATATATAGTGCTGCACCACGTTGGAATAGTATATTTCATTACTAGGACCGAAAGTGGCATCACAGACAATGGAATAAGTATTATATTGTCTGTGGTGGCATTTTCCGACGCGCGCCCAAGTTTACCCAAATTTCACGTGCGAGGCAAAGCCGAGCAGGTGAGAGTTATTTTCACGTACGAGGCGAAGCCGAGGACGGGAATATTGGAGCAAGTGTCGGAAAAATGCTTTTGGTACGAGTTATGAACGATACTTTTCATCACGACGCAAAAATACACAGATGCAGAATAACATATCTCAGTAGCATTATTAGACCACTCTTTATCATTGAAAATACACTTCACAACTTAAATATATGGCTTCATAATTGTAATTATTTAGATAAATGTATTAATAAATACCTCGTCACTTACGTTAATTAACTTAACATTTTGTAGTTTGTACCAGTGTCGAAGCTTTCTGTATTCCTCTTCTTATCCTTCCGGTGATTTATCCGGTGAAATGTGATAAGTTAAGTTTTTTTCATCAAATTATCAATAATGTTAGACATACTTTGAGCAATTCAAAACAAGCACTATGTTAAAAACACAGCAAATCAAACTAATGCCTGTTTCTGTATGGATTTAGATTGTTAAAAAATAAAAAACAGCTGTTTCAAATCATTAAATTAAACCGTAACACTAGCGCACGTAGTGAGTAAATAGAGAACTAATCGAGAGCGAGGGAAAGTAAATTTAGAGCGAGGGAAAATCAGCTGATCGATTTTCCCTCGCCCTAAATTAGAGCTTGGGAAACAGTTACTTTCATTGAAGACAGCTGTTATCGAAAATAGTTACTTTCGGCGAAGAGTATGAAAAATCTTATACAGTTTTAATGGTTTTATATATCATAGAACCAACTTTTTAGTTGAAACAGCTGACTAAATTCTTTAATTCCCTTTAAATATTAATACTCATAAGGTTAACATGGGGAACTTCAGAGCCACTGGGGCGGAGCCCGAAAGGATTTTCGAGATAAGAATATGCCTATATGTTAATCGGGAATGTGAGCTATCATCATGCCAAATTTCAGCCCAATCCTTCCAGTGCTTTATGCGTGATTGAACTTCAAACAAACAAACACACACACAAACAAACAAACACACAAACATACAAACATTTATAAAATTAGTAAGATTTTCTACTTTTTAATGCGTTTAAAAACGTGGCATTTTGAAAAAGTATTTTTATTTATAAATTATTTTCTACTTTTTAGTCATTAATGGGTAAATCATCATAGAGTTTTACACTGCCAATGAATAACCTTCTAGCATAGTTGAGAAATTGGTTGTGCGGTTACTGTTTAAGCTAGAATTCCTAGACATTCGGATGTCAGTTGTCTCAGCCTTATCAATTGCATAAAGTTGTGAATATAATCTCTCTTCAGAATTTTAGGTGTAGTGGAATTTACTTGTAGGGAAGCTGGCTTTTATTCGGGCCTCGTTCATATATGGTCGTGTGGCTTCATTGGTAACAAATGATGCTAATGACAAAGCAATGTTGCAATTCCAGAAAGCAAATACTGTAAATAGGCTGATACGTTTATATTGACGTTTACATGGATTGTTGTTAATGAACGTATCTTATAAAGGATGATGAGATCTATTTTAAAAGGATTATGACCTTTCTGTCATGACAGTAGCTACTTAAATGGTAATTACTCTTTGTGTAATTTTTTTACAGTCAAAGTGTAGTGTTATTTTGATTATTATTTGTTGCTGTGATTTCATCAGTGTAATGCAGATTAATCTATGATTTTATTTGAAAAAAATATCTGTTTGTTGGGAAGACACGTTCTAACTTCAAAGGGAGGTACAGTATATCCGTTACAGTGTAAGTTTAATTTTCCTTCGTCACGTAGGGTCGGTTCATATCGTACTTCTGTGCCAATGAACAACCCTCTATCATATTTTTGAGAAATTGGTTGTGGGGTTACTGTTAGTTGTCTCAGCCTTATCAATTACCTTCATAAAGTTATCAATATAATCTCTCTACGGAATGTTAGGTGTAGTGGAATATACTTGAAGTGAAGTTGGCTTTTATTCTTGAACTGGTGCCTCCTCCTTTATATGGTCGCGCGGCTTCATTGGCAGCAAATAATGTAAATAACATAGCAATGTGGCATATCCAAAAAATCAAAAATACTGCAAATTGGCTGTTACGTAAATATTGACGTTTACATTTATGATTATGTAATCTAGTTTTAAAGGAATATGACCTTCCTGTCATGACAGTAGCTGCTTAAAAAACTCATTGTGTTATTTTTTACAGCCAAAATGTCGTGTTATTTTTAATAATATTATCAACCCAGTGGGCCACGGTCCGTAATATAGGCCACTGCAAATAATTTGTCAAGATAGGTACCGTTTTAGGCAAGGTTTCTGTGTTTTGATGTTATTAGACACAGCAAGAGCACAATAAACTTCTTCTGCAGATGAATTATCTGTTGGAGAAGTATGATCCAAATTATAAAATGTCACAATGCGAGTTTGAGCATTTTGTAACTATATAGGTAAGTTACAGAGATTTTTTAGGCTGCTGCTCAGTGCACTTTAAGAATGTATTTTTTTTTTGATAAATTAAATGGATTTTGTTGCAGTAAACATGCTCAACCCTTTTCGTTAGTATTATAACATTCAAAGGCTCCCTAAGAGTTCCAGTTCTTATTTGTATACCTACATAAGTTTAATATGATAAAGTATAGGCAAAAGTGGTGAAAAAGGCAGACAACAACCCGTAAAATAGATATAAGATAGTTCTATAAGAAATAATTGTAAGAGTTACTGTGATAAAAGGATTTTCCACTGATATCGTAATGGAACGATATAATGCAAAACATGACGTGATACAGACGAAAATCAATTTTAAAATCTGAAAATAGCATTGCAAATACTTCTTTTGGACAATTCAGTAACTTCCAATAAAATGTGTGTTGTTTAAATTACAATTTAAAAATGAACAGCTGTTTCAAAGTATTATCCACATGGCCAAAATGTAAACAAACCTGTGGAGGGATCTTTAAAGGCTTCTGGATCAGAGTCCTAAGGGAATTGATTTTGTTTTTCTTTCGATAAATGATCTACAGACCTTTCTTTTGACACCTCTACCAAGTTTCTACGCCCAGCCATTCTCTCAAATTAGTGGAGACAAATTTTCCAATTAAATATTAAGATTCCCCATGTTAATCTTATGGGAGAAATCCCAACTTTGATGGAAGATCCTGGCCAAACTAATAAAGATTTCAAAAATCCAAAAACACTTTGCAAAACTACAGATCAGGGCCATTTTTTTACACTTTAATCATCAAAATCGGACCAAAAATGTGGGAGGAGTTCTGTTCACAAAAATCGGCTTAGCGTATTATATATATAGATGTTAAATCTATTTTATACTAGCAGAGTACCCGTCCTTCGTACGGGGCTGGCATATAAGTATAAAATGCTTAGTGCACTTATACTCAAGCTTTGCGTTTGCAACAGGGAAGAACACAGATTGATAAAATGTGCTTCTTTAAATTTACAGTATACTACTCGTATTACACATCTACCATAGCCATATTGTTCTAGAAATTCACCTAAACAATAGAGACAAATAAATTATAAAAAATTCACAAAATATCACTAATTTTTAAGAAATCAAAAACATAATCATAACTGTAAACAATCCTACTTTGACAGTTCTCATTGAGTATCACAGTTTTTTGTTGCTGCTTAGTTCAAATTAGCTGTTTTTATAAATGCCAAAAAATAGTAGTACTGCACCCTGTTGGTAAATCTTATAACTTCTTGATGCTTTTCATATCTTAGAACCAATTTTTTTATTTGAAACAGCTGACTAAATTCTTTAATTTCCTTTAAAAATCTCATAAGGTTAACATGGGGAATTACAGAGCCACTGGGGCGAAGCCCCAAAGGATTTTTGGGATAAGAATATGCCTATATGTTAATCGGGAATGTGAGCTATCATCATGCCAAATTTGAGCCCAATCTGTCCAGTAGTTAATGCGTGATTGAACTTCAAACAAACAAACAAACTTTTAAATAAAGAAAGATAGCCTGAGGAAAAATCAAGAAAAGAACAGCCTTGATTTCTTGACCATATATAGTGATGGTACATTTATAGCTGACTCTGGTGCTTCACAACACATGTGTTTCAAAAGGGAATATTTTGATACTTACCACGGTTATTCTAAGCCTGTTTCAGTTACATTAGCTAATGGAGAAGCTATCTATGCTGAAGGAGGTGACATTCGGTTTGTTGTAAATATTGGTAAGAGTAAAATTGAAAGAAGATTTCTGCCTAGTTTTGGAATATACCATACCCCTTGCAATATCCGTTCAATTTTACTCTTACCAATATTTACAACAAACCGAATGTCACCTTCTCCTTCAGCATAGATAGCTTTTCCATTAGCTAATGTAACTGAAACAGGCTTAGAATAACCGTGGTAAGTATCAAAATATTCCCTTTTGAAACAGATGTGTTGTGAAGCACCAGAGTCAGCTATAAATGTACCATCACTATGTCCATCAGCTACAAAGCATACAAATTGACCAGATTTCTTCTTGTTCTCATTAGAAGAATCTCCACCTCTTTTGTAAGTTTCTTGCTTCCTTAAATTCTGATTCTGAGGACACTTGCTAGCGTAATGCGGCCCTTTACAAATAAAACACTTAACCTTGGAACTGCTGGCATAGTTTTTACCTGCCTTTACTTCCTTAACACAAGTTGATGATGGTTTCTTATTTATTTGTAATGCATGCCCTCCACTTGTTGAATTTTTAGAAGGTAACCTTGACTCAATAAGTCTGACCCTTTCAATCAAAAGTTCTATACTTCTATCAGCAACAGGAATGCTTTCCCACACGTTTTTAAATTCAAAGAATTCACTTGGCAATGTACTCATAATTCTGGACATTAGTACAATATCTTATGCTTTTGCAACTCTTCATTTATTTCCCTGAACATTAATTGCAAACGAGATATGTATTGAACTAATTCCTCATCCTCGGTTACTTTAGCAGAAAAGAAATTTTCCAAAGTCCTATCTAACATTTGACTTGAGGACTGTTCATACACACTTAACAATTTTTGCCAAATTTCTTTTGCTGAGTCACAAGTTGCTGTCAATTCAACATGAGCATCATCTACAGCACTTACCATCAGGACCTGGGCTAGAGAATCATCTTTCTCATATGCTCTTACTGCCTCATTGTGTGCCTGTTCTTTTCTTGATTTTTCCTCAGGGCTTAGACCAGTCACATCGTCTACAGTGATACTAGGCAAAGTTCTTTGGCCCTTTGCAATGTCTAGGACCCCATGATGCTTCAACATCAATTCCATTTGCCTCTTCCACCTACACTAGGACTGAGACCCATCATGCTTTGATATTTATACTTTCACATCCATTTTAGGTTAATTTTCAGAGTTTACACAAAATAAAACATACCTGGGCCCATAACCTTTTAAATAAAGAAAGAAAATATCTATCTATCTATATCTATATTGAGCCGTGACTATTTCCACCGGGCGAATGTCACGACTCATGATCAATGGTTCAAGTGTTTTTTTTTTATAGTAGGCTAGTTCAGTGTTTCTCACTCCACGACCCCGAACAAGGCTGTGGGTTTTGTTCTTATTACTCCCACCGCCGACGATTCAGAGGCTCCGAGACTTTCGTTAGCGCTGCATCGGCATAAATTTTGCATCGTCTTACATCTTAATTTTGTAGTATGTTTGCGTTGTATTTTTGCCTTTTTCTTACTTGTGTGAAGATATTCTCTACTATGCAGTAAATTAAGAGCGCCCAGCGCGCTTGATGGGGCCCGTGAGGAGGAACATGTAGCAGCCGCATCAGCATTGACGGAGTGGATTCTACTGCTCTTGGCCACCCCTGGATCATGGCCCCCCTCTTCCGTCATGCTCGTTTCCCCCTCCGGTGCTGCTTGCCCAGAACCATTGAACTGAACGCCCTACCGCAAGTTACTTAGACCTAATTTATTGTTACCGCTATGGACTGAGGGATTTTAATTGTTATTTTTTTAATTTGTGCACAGATCTCTATTAATTGTTATTCCTTTTAAATTTTAAATTCTTTAGCCTAGGCTACTTGTTGATTTTTTAGATTTTATAATTTTTTTACATATTCTATTAAATTTCAATTTTGGGGCCCCTAAATTTTCTATAGTTACCATGAAATGAATTTATTAAAAGAGTCATTAGATATTTCATTGTTGTAATTTGTTAATTTAAAAGGTTAAAACTGATTAAATTTACTTTGACTGAAATTAGCCTATTTTGAATTTTTTTTAATTAATGTTTGTAAGTGAGTAGGTCAGAGTGGTATCAAAATTTTTTAAAGTTTAATTGAGAGTATTTAATTCATGTATTATTGTTAATTATTGTTGTGTTATTCTTTTAAATGGTTAATTACAGCTCGTTTCTCTCAAATGGCGTGTTGTTCTTGAACCTCCATCCATGGTTCTCATTTGTTAAGTAAAGTTTTGTGAGCCGCTCCTCGGGCCTGCGCATGGATCACGCTTCCTTTTCGTTAGTCTGGGTGCAGGCACGAGGGCATGGTTCATCTGGTAGCAGAGCGTGGTTAGTGGGTTGCGTCCTGGGTGCCTTGTCGTGAAACTTGGTTTCACGACTCGGATACTTAGAGATGCGATCACTGTCCGCGTTCTGTTTTTTGTTTTGTTTTGAAGAGCCGTGGATGGATTGGTTTCTTGGAAATGTTCTGGCCTGGCAGTTTTGGAAAAAGGTCTTGTTGTTGTTGTGGTGGGGCGTAAACACATTTTATTAGGAGCTCGCCCTTTGGCCGAGGCACCGGGTGGAATCGGTGGTAATGACTTGCATCCTTCGGGAGCAAGAGTGTCAAAAGCATGGTCATGTAAAAAAAAAAAAAAAAAAGGTTTGTGTGTACACCCCATCACACAAGTGTTAGGTGTTGTCTAGTGTATGTATCGGTGTATGTTTGTGTGTGTGTACGTTCGTGGGTCATTTGTTGTTGTTTTTTTCTTGCGGTACTTGCGGTATGAATGGGCAGGTTCTTCTTTTGGGCCCCATCAGGTGCGTAGGCATCAACGTCCAGAAGCCTTAGGAATTAAATTTCTGTGTTTGTTTTGTGAAAAAATTTTGTTGTCTGTTTTGAGTCAAGTACTGGTTGAGACTCGGTATGGCGTCAATTGTGCCGGAATATTTGAGGAAGCCGGAGCTGGTGTACGAGGTGCGGTCCCGGGGGGAGACTCCTGGAACTGATGTACGCACTTTGCGTACACAGTTCAGACAAATTGCTAGCATGCCTCAAGCTTGGGTTGAGTCTCTCAGTTTGGATGAGGAACTGGAGGCATGTAAAGAGAGGATGGAAGAGCTAAGTGGGGAAATTAATAGTTGGAGTAGTTTGCCTATGGGCTCAGCTAAGGGTTCGGCTATCACACAGCTGACACACTGGCGTAAGCGTCTGCTCTTGGTTTCAGGGCAACCTGAAATCCAGGATGAAGACAAGAGTTGGGTGGAGGTCAGAATCCTTGAGCTGGAAGGTATTTTGGAGAGTATTAAGGCAGGAAAGTCTGTCAAAGAGAAAGTTGAAATTTTTGAAGACAACCGTTCTTTGGAAATTTAAAACGAAGTGCCAAAGTCTGTTGTTGAAGTTGTGACTCCAGTGGGTACCCCCCAGGCTCCGCCTACGCCAAGTACACTGCTCCAGTTGCCTGCAAATGTTCAAATGTCAAATGCAAATGTCACACCGTCGCCCTCTCACACGTCCACCTTGGCTGCGGCTACGCTGAATGTCCAGTCCCCATCTCCCTTTCCTTCTCAAGTTCATAGTTCCCCTTCCATCTCTAACTCCTTTGGCAAACTTCCCCATCCCCTTGCCTCTGTCCTGAGTGGTTTCCGGCCGGTGGACGGGTTTATGTACCCTTACTTATGAGTGATTTATTATTACTCATGTGAATGGTCTTTGTTTTTTTCTGGAGAGTGTTTTGCGCATGCGTGAATACCCTGGCATGTCAGACGCAACTTTGATGGAACTCATTGCTCCATACTGTCTGAAACCGTTGGGGGACAGATTGCTTGATTGTTTGCGCAGAGGCGTCACCTTTGATGTTTTTCATAAAGAAGTTTTGGAGCTTTTCATGCCCCGTCGGGTCATGGAGAAGCTGAAAGTTGAGAGAGTTTTTCGTCCTCAGCAGCCAGCCGAGTCTCTCAGCCAGTACGTGGGGGACATTCGCACGGTGGAAAGGGTCTTGCGTTTGGGGATCAGTGAGCTTGAGCTCATTGACATTGTGCTTCAGGGGTTGAAGCCTGAGGAACGCTCCCGTCTGGTTTTTGCACCACGGCCTTCATCTTTTGCGGATCTGGACAGACTTTCCATCCTTTCGAGATCTGTCCAGGACGCTGATTTTCAGAGAGACCAAGCGGCGGGGCATCTTCCCCTAGCTGGTCATCATGCTGTCGTAGCACCCGTGGGGTTGGGTCCTGAACCGCCGCAGTGGCAGAGGCAACCTGTTGTTTGTTTTGGTTGTGGGCAACCAGGTCACATTCGGCGGCATTGCCGTCAAGGTGGAAATTTTGGACGTGGTCCAAAAAACTAGTTTGCTCACAGGAGGAAAAATTGCCCAATCCTTCCTGTGAGGTTGTTGGGGATAATGTAAAGGGCAATAATTTGAAAGTTTTTTCAAGTAAGTCTAAGTCTAAGTTAAAGTCAGTTAATGTTTCTGTTGCCTCCCCTTCTGGGAGTGTTGTGCCTGTGACCGAGCCTCTGCTGCGGGGGATTGCGGGCCTTGCTTCCATGGGCGTGAAAGCGGCGCGCTCAACTTGCCCACGTCTCAACATCTTCATAGGTTCCACGGTGCAGAAGGCCCTAGTGGATTCTGGGTCAGCCCGTTGCCTCATTTCCTTGTCCCTTTTTGAAAAACTGGAATCGTCTGGGCTTATCAAGCAAGTTGAGCGAAAAACCCCTATCTGCTGGACTGCGTCAAATTCACCCCTTCCCATCATCTATGAAGCCCGTTTCAAGTTCAAAATTGAACATTTTTCTTGGGTTTGGAGTTTTTGGGTGGCTAAGGACCTTTGTTTCCCTGTCATTTTGGGAGCGGATTTTATCAAGCACACTGGCCTAATTTTGGATTTAGGCAGAGGTCAGTGTTTTTTCCGATTTGCGAGGCGGGTATTAATATCTTTTGCTGATGAAATTGGTGGTGGTGCTGCGGTAGTCGAGCCTGAGATACCCAGCAAGCCAACAATTGATCCGTTAGGGCATCTGACTACTTGCGAGGCTGAAGCCATCAGAACCTTGTGTTCTCGTTTCCCAGATGTGCTGACGCCAAAGCTTGGAGTCACTAACCTGTTAGAGTACGAGATTCGTCTAACAGATACCCGTCCCGTTCGCTCTCACCCATACAAATTAGCTCCACCCAAAATGGAAACTCTCAGAAAAATCATTGACGAACTTCTGGAAAATGGTGTCATTGAACCTTCCCGTTCGAGCTACGCTAGTCCAGCCTTTCTCGTCCCAAAACCCAATGGCAAGTCCCGAATGGTTTTGGACTATCGCAAATTCAGATGAACCATGCCCTCGTGCCTGCACCCAGACTAACGAAAAGGAAGCGTGATCCATGCGCAGGCCCGAGGAGCGGCTCACAAAACTTTACTTAACAAATGAGAACCATGGATGGAGGTTCAAGAACAACACGCCATTTGAGAGAAACGAGCTGTAATTAACCATTTAAAAGAATAACACAACAATAATTAACAATAATACATGAATTAAATACTCTCAATTAAACTTTAAAAAATTTTGATACCACTCTGACCTACTCACTTACAAACATTAATTAAAAAAAATTCAAAATAGGCTAATTTCAGTCAAAGTAAATTTAATCAGTTTTAACCTTTTAAATTAACAAATTACAACAATGAAATATCTAATGACTCTTTTAATAAATTCATTTCATGGTAACTATAGAAAATTTAGGGGCCCCAAAATTGAAATTTAATAGAATATGTAAAAAAAATTATAAAATCTAAAAAATCAACAAGTAGCCTAGGCTAAAGAATTTAAAATTTAAAAGGAATAACAATTAATAGAGATCTGTGCACAAATTAACAAAATAACAATTAAAATCCCTCAGTCCATAGCGGTAACAATAAATTAGGTCTAAGTAACTTGCGGTAGGGCGTTCAGTTCAATGGTTCTGGGCAAGCAGCACCGGAGGGGGAAACGAGCATGACGGAAGAGGGGGGCCATGATCCAGGGGTGGCCAAGAGCAGTAGAATCCACTCCGTCAATGCTGATGCGGCTGCTACATGTTCCTCCTCACGGGCCCCATCAAGCGCGCTGGGCGCTCTTAATTTACTGCATAGTAGAGAATATCTTCACACAAGTAAGAAAAAGGCAAAAATACAAAGCAAACATACTACAAAATTAAGATGTAAGACGATGCAAAATTTATGCCGATGCAGCGCTAACGAAAGTCTCGGAGCCTCTGAATCGTCGGCGGTGGGAGTAATAAGAACAAAACCCACAGCCTTGTTCGGGGTCGTGGAGTGAGAAACACTGAACTAGCCTACTATAAAAAAAAAACACTTGAACCATTGATCATGAGTCGTGACATTCGCCCGGTGGAAATAGTCACGGCTCAATATATATAATACGTGAAGCCGTTTTTTGTTAACGCAACTCCTCCCTTATTTGTGGACCAATTTCAACGTTTAAGGTGTCAAAAGATTTCTCTCAATATGTAGTTTTGCAATAAGGTTTTACATTTTTAAAATTCCTACTTTTAAGGGCGTGAGACCCTCCCAAAGGTCGGGTTTTCCCCATAAGAAATACACAGAACAAATTTAAAAACAAAAAAACAGCTGTTTATAAAAAGAAACTCATTAGCTTTCTGGGAGTAAATAACAGTTAATCAGTTTTGTTGGAAAAACCGAAAATGTCTCAAGTTCAAAGAAGAAATGTTGAAAACAGGAGGAGGAGACAATCAATAATAAGATATCTTAAATGCGTATGAGGAGAGTAGAAAAAGAGAAGCCTGGTCTAACAGATACCCATCAAGATACAAATTCCCTTGGTGAGATGAATAATATTTGACAGTTATGGGCAGGGCTATGCGACTTACTTTGGAAGTGAAAAAATATACGAAGCACATAGTGTTTTCAGTTTCACGGTGGTAAAGTAAACTTGCCTAATCACAGATCAAATGAATGCATGCATGAAATGTTTACTTCTGACACTGACAGATCGAGATATTTCAAAACATTTAGTACAAACTATATTAATGCCTTGACTGATAAGTTCAAGTAGGTAGTAAGATTATACAAAATCTTTGCGGACCTTATGTTTCTATTGTAAACTTTTGTATTACTCGGTCTACTTCAATTGAGAAAAACGCAAACGGATTGTTTACTTCTAGGTTATGTTGCCTGTATCTCGGACAAACTTATACAAAGTTTTTGGACTTAATTTGCCAACACAATCCAGACATTTCAAGTCAAAAATAAGAAGTTTCAAAAACTCATTTGCTATTGAAAGTTTTAGTGGCAATATTAGACCAAACATAAGTGAAGGAATTAGTGATTATGTATTTAACGACCGAGTAGTTATGGTCAAGTTTATTTTTATGATTGAAGAGAGGCAAATAATATACGCTTTTCAAAAAGAGAAAATGAAAATGTATATCCAAATTTTGTAGCTACAAGAGTTAACCAACCTATTTAGACAAATGAATCCATACTTTCAAAACTTTGGGACATGTATTAAGAGAAACTCAACTGAACAACGTGAGAACGTTCTGATGAAGGCATATCACTGTGACTGACAGACAACACGTTAAAATATGTTAACCAACTTTCAATGGTGTTGCTGCTTTAGCCTATTCAAAGCAGATTATGACTGTCCAGTTGGTAACCCAGAGTTTGTGGGTTTGTTGATATCACCCAACCTTTTAGGATTCTCTACGGAGAAAATTTGTTTGATTAGAGG
Organism: Macrosteles quadrilineatus; assembly: GCF_028750875.1. Classification (NCBI taxonomy): domain Eukaryota; kingdom Metazoa; phylum Arthropoda; class Insecta; order Hemiptera; family Cicadellidae; genus Macrosteles; species Macrosteles quadrilineatus. Next base: position 10,562,739 of record NW_026542601.1, on the reverse strand, counting down.
GAAGTCTCAAATAAAATAAATAAAGTGACCCAAACTTAAATTACTTAACACAGGCTATCAGTAAGGCAACAGTTTTCTTCAATTTTAAATGCTGGAAAAACTTTGTTGTAACATGTTAACTCGAATTGAAGCAGATGGCTTAGTATTCATTAGAAGTTATCAATTAAAACTGAGAGCAGAAATAATGCAGGTGAACCTTTTACGACGCAAATAGAGATATTTAAAATTAGTTTCTAACAAGTTTTTAAGCAACTCTAAGATGTAACTAGGATTACTTGAATTTAAGAATAACGTTTTCAACGTAGCTATGTTTCACACTATGCGGCTCATTGAGCCGCACGGGTTCTCTAGTAATTGATTAATAGTTGTTAAACTTTATTATTAACTGTGTTTACAGAAACATGTTTTCAAGATAAAACAATCATACACATGATTTAATTTTACATAAACCACGTGATTCTAAATAGTCATCGAGCAAATTAGTTTCTTTCAATACAAACAAACAAACAAACACACAAACTTTCACATTTATAATATTAGTACTGTAAGATAAGATGGCCTGTTAATACATAACCAAAACAGTATCTGTAATCAAATGTTTTATCTTTACTTTGAAATTCTTGTTTCATATTTTAGAATATCTCGGGATAAGAACTAAAAACAGACTGATATTTACTTGCCGGGCAGCAAACTACTAAAATATATTTTATCTCACAAATAAATTAATACATTCTAAATAAAATACGGTAATATAAGTATGACTTGTGTTGTCAAATCAAACAATTCAAACACAATAATATTAAATAAAACCCTACATCGATAGTTAAAACTAAAACGTCAGTGGAAAAAATCTACTAGATAAGGTGAGTGTGGCCAAGGCCAATTTTCTTAAATTAGCATGGCTATCCATCCTTTCAAAATGACATACACTATCGCGGCTATTTTACTACAGTTTGGACGAGGGTTTGGTCACTTACAATTGGTTCTGTCTCTCCACTCCCTCTGTATCAGTGTGGTATTCAGTGACTTCTGGCGTTTCGTCACACTGTAGACTCTATCGAAACAAAGCAAAACAGTTATAAAAGTGTAATATTACCAGAATGGGTGGTAAGAAGGAAGTGGAGTTAAAAGAAGAGGGGATGAAAAATGGTTGAAAGATGCGGTATAAGATCCGGCATAAGATGATTTGCCTATGTGTGCGCCGTGCGGTCCCTAGGCCGTCACGGTCGGTACAGGACTATCCGCACCTTCCTCCGTCTGAAAGTTATGAAAAAGATTTCTACGACATCCCGATGTGCCATACCGAACGGCGTTCCGCACCTTCCGGGATGTCCAATAGAAAAGACGGAAGTAAAATTTACCCTTAAATACGAGTGAAACATTGAGTTGACACAGGTGCACTCAAACGTCACCAACTTGAAACACTGATCAACAGTTGTTCTATATTTCGTAACAATATAATAATATTTTCATTTACACTTACTTAAATTCAATGCTGAAATTACTCGTTTACAATAGACTGTCTCTAAGGAAGATTAACTGTCAAAACGTCCTTTTGACAGTTGTTAAGTTAAAACAGCTGATTGAAATTGTTTGTTTAAATTATTATTTTAAAAAAATATCGAGAGCTGCAAAACTATTTCGGTCCGTGGTACGAACGCTATTTTTCACCACACAATACCCTATTACCACTATTCACCACAATAATAATACACACTGATAGCGATAGTCAACACAACTACAACTTTAAGGTTATGTGAAGAAATAATTTGAGGAATCAGCAAAAATAATAATAAATTGTTTCTAGGCAACGGTGACAATAAAACAATTCTATTGCAATGCTATGGATACTGATTGTTTTAAGTAAGTAAGCAGGCATCTGATTTTGCGGCCCTAGGGATGTAAAAACCTGCTCGGTCCCCAAATAACGACGACAGCTGGCATGGCCAGCAAAACGTAACTTTCAGCCACCAAACGTTTGTAAAACAGCTAAAAACATCATAGTGTGGTAAAAATATAGTATTTTAAAATATTTTTTTCCCTGCAAACCCAAGTTTGCTAGAAAACAAAATGCTTCCGCAGTTCGGGGGATTAGGTTTTGGTGGGAGAGAGCTAAGTAAAATAATCACTAATCAGTATGTGATGGGCCTAATTGGTGGTGAGGTACGTTTCAGCAGCGCATATGGTTAAACAATTTTGAGAAGACCTCAGTTTACCTGGTGTTTGCAGAGGGAAAAAGTCCCATTATTAGACACAATGCGACATCCAATGACACGGTGAACTAGACTGGATGTTATAAAGTTATTCTTTAGTAAAATCCTTATACGAGGGCTAGTGGAGCCTAGTCGGCAACCTAACAATCATAACATAACCTCTCTGACATCAACGGGGGCAGACGACGAACTCGAAGAACACAACAACTTATTCGTGTGCTGAACATGCATGTGGACAATCATTATCCTGTGCTCCGTTGCAATGCTCCTGGACGTCAGCAAGGCCTTCGACAAAGTCTGGCATGAGGGGCTCCTCTACAAACTCAGCCGAACTCCGCTACCGACCGCCGCTGTTCATCTACTAAAGTCATACGCAGGAGACGTCCTACCAAACCTGTGTGGAGGGAAAACTCTCGCTCGTCAGACCGGTTGAGGCAGGAGTTCCCCAGGGCAGCGTCCTAGGGCTCTATTTAATCTACAAAAATGACATAGTTCCACGTGTTACGCTTTCACTGTACCCCGATGACGCTCTTCTGCTTTGCCGAAGCACGAGCCAGTTCCTGCATGATATATGCCCCAGAGGCATTGTGGGTACTGGCCAGCAAGACGAACAGAAAGCGCCTAGAAGTCGTCCAGTCACGGACGCTGCGACGGATTACGCGACAGCCATGGTTCGCGAGGAACTCATTTATAAGATCCCAATGCTGAAGGAATTTACCATCAGGAAATTAAGGAAACCTTTCCACAAAGCCACCGGATCTACATATGATCACATCAGATCTGAGAGTTGTGCATGCGCTTCGACACAACAGTCTAGTGGTTAAAGAGGCGTAACTACCAGTTTCTTAGTTAATGTTCCTTACAAAGTTAACATATCACACATAGATTCATGAAGAATATTATGATATTTGATATTAATTGGACCTTTTTATCTTGATTTGCCTTTTACTTTCTCCCCCTATGCCATAGTATGTGGAGAAAGTATTGTTTTGATTTTTTATGAGTAACATTTCTTTCTCGTAAACTATTGGTTGTATTGATTGTATTATACTTTTTTCGATTCTGCATAAAGAAAAATAGAAAAAGACACCACACTTGCTCGGATCCCATGAATAAAAATGTTCTCAAAATCAATACCCCCCTCCCTTCAACACCCATAAAATTGTACTTTCACCCCATCCTATCACTAGGGACTCTTACTACGTGTCCTGCAAGTATCATGAAAAGACCAGTTTCTATGTTTTCTTGGGAGAGTTTTATCTGTACTACAGATGGACATATACATCGGGATGAACAATTTGTGGTGCATTTATCCTGTTTAGCAAAAAGTAAAGCATTTTTGAGTTCAAGAATTTTATAGAAACGAAATTGTAACATTTTCCAGTCATCAAAATACAGTTGTTGTCATTTATTTAATGTGTAGATGTGGAAACTTTGTTATGAATGCATTCTTATAAGAGAGTAGTGCATCAAGCCCAGTGAATGTTGATGCAATTTCCACAAAGTTCAATAAAATGCAATAATTACTTCGATTTCTACCGGATGTTTGGGGATAAGATCAATTTTCAAAGAAATAATATTAAAACCCATAATTAGACTATCTTACCTTGCTATATATACAACGTTCACTATGACAGCCTCCCTGTCCTACGTGCTCTTGAGAGGTTCCGAGTATTGAACAGATGACCTGAGTAGCAACAGCCAAGATCAGTGCCACCTGCCAACAAAATATGAAGCAAACAAATTATTGTGGCCTATGTAAACCTTACATTCGCACAAGGCTTTTGTTTAAGTGGTTGCCTTACAAATCGACGGTTGTCAAGTTCATTCTCAAGTCTCTATTACTTGTCGATTAGCAACAGAGCCCGTTAGGGCTAAATTCAACGATCTCTAGTAAAAATAATTATGAAATCCATACCACTTTACTCACTTATATTAATGTTACAGATTAAGCACATAACTTTAGAATCACACACTTTTACCACAAAAATTCAAATCGTTAACAACATATAAGCAAAGAGAAATCAATTAAATAACAACTAGTAACCTGCGTCACTTCGTGACTTCAAAATTCATGATATGTAGTTGATAAGGGTGGAAACGATTATTTCTCATCATATCCCTACTATTTCTATTGCGTGCCCTAGCCGCAATTTATTTTTTCATTGTGTGTGTGATCTCTTCGAGGCATCTTAGTAAAATTACAAATGCTAATGAAACATACGATGAAAACACAAATTTGTTTCTTATTTTAAATAAATAACATTACAATATTTTACTTAATTACATTCCCTAAAACATAGGCCTACTATGAAAACACACAATCCTATCACAACAAAAAATTCAACTAAGTAATTTTCTTCTTTACATTTTACGTTGCAATAAATATATTGACTGAACCATCAACATAACTACAGATAATCCCATTTTCCTATGAATGTAAACAAAATTGTGTTATGGTCATCTGTTTTTATGTAAACAAATGTAAACTTGAAACAGTTCAGATGATTGACAACAGAATTCAGCACAAACTCTGAAAAATGTAAAAGCCCTTAGGACGAAGTGCTTTCACGGGGTATCATCCAACCCCGCAAAAGGCACATCTAGAGGATAAGAGCTTTAAATTGATACCCAATATGGATAAAAATAAAAATAAATATTTAGAGGATCGATTTGCTACACAAAAAAATCCCAAAAATGCTTTTAATAATATAGACTAGAGGTCGTCCAGTGGTCGAAACTCGACCAAAAATATGTAATGTGGAGACTTCTCTATTTTCACCCCACGCTGTAAATAAAACATGTGACAGGAATTTCTTCAATTTGTTTTGGTTTTCTGTTTATATTTCGTTGTTATTTCGTAACCAGCATGGCAACCCATAATAACCATGTTAATTTTTTATTATTTTAAATCCATTTTTTGTGCTTATTTTTGAGACTATTTTAATTTATAAAGGGATTCTGGACATATGCAGGAAAATACCTTTCTAACAGTATGCGTAGATTTTCTCTGCGATGCACACGAGCTGAGAAAAAAGGTTTCAAAGAAACATGCTTGCCTATTAATATATAGATAGATATAACAACGAGCTGTTTTAGTAGATTACGCAACGATTGCGTAAAAATAGTTTTAACGACACGAGTAGCGATTTAAGGTACGAGCCTTTAATCCAAAACCTTATCCAAAATAAATTGACCGTATCGTTCAAGATGAATAATAAACTTGGATCTCTATTGAAAGAGCAACCAGAAACACTACGTCATCCATATATGATAAACTTGGAGTCTACAGAATAAATTGTAATTACTGCACGAACGACTATAGTGCGTTCAAACAGCCATGGCACCTGAGGGATTAGGAGGCCCCAAGGGTTTCCATGGGGTGTCCTAATCCGTCAGGTGCCACGGCTGTTTGAACGGAGTATATATCCAAGGCCGCACTAGATATACTAGATATGCTAGATACACTAGATATAGGTATATCTAGTGCGGCCTTGCTATATCAGCCAGACTTCAGATTCAAGGAGCATTTGCCCAGAAAGACATCATTGCTCAAACATCAAATTTTGCAGAACATCTGGTATTACATAACCACAACTATTAAACATCAATCATAATATGGAAGTTTTACATTTATTACAGGGCCGCTTAATCAGAAACACATTGGAAGAGTTTGAAATATACAGAACAGTCAAAACCGACCATCCATAAAAACGAAATTGGCCAGATAAAAATAGTGAGTTTTGGAAAGGATACAAATTCAGGCGAACGTATAATGAAGATAAAGTATTTTGATTGGCTGGTTGTAACGAGTGAATTGTGGAACAAGGGACTTACAATAAGTTAGTTTTGGAAAGATACCAGACTTTCTACATTAAATTAGGAATGGTCAAGGTGAGTTTTGAAACGGTTTGATGTTACAAGTCGGTAAAGATTTTCCTATGAATCCAGTGATGTCAATATCTCAGAATCGGAAAAAAATTTCGATAAGTGAGTTTTGGAATTGAACGCCTCATAAAGTGGATAAATGGATGGATCATAATACCTATATCATTGACTATATAGTCAATGCCTATATGCAACCAAAATGCAAAGCAACAAAGTAAATATCCAGAAAGAACTAAGATACTGTTTATTTTGTTGTTTAAAAAGTAGATAAAGCTTTTAAACATCAGACAAAATGTTCTTCAAACACTTGGCCTTGATTAAGATTCAATTTTTTAGATGACAAATCACTCAGTGTAATCAATAAGTAAAACAAAAATAAAAAAATACACATCACATAAAACAATACTATTCCCAAAAATACCCAAAATCAATTTGTGTTTATCAAATTTTAAAAAGTTGAGTTGGTCGTGTTGCTAGCCTAGTGGTTAGCGTCTCGGAATTCGGTGCGGGAGGGACGGGTTCAATCCCCGACATCCAATAAACATTTATTCTCTCGTGACTCTCTCGTGAAATGCCACTGGCGTTGAAAAAAAAACAGTGGTGAGGAGCTAAAAATAGTTGAGAGAAAAACTAGTATTTGCTATTTGCTCACAAATTGCACATTATATTTTGTTCAGTTTTTATCTTACTAATATTATAAATCTGAAAGTTTGTGAGTTTGTGGGTGTGTGTTTGTGTGTGTGTTGTCAATCACGCATAAACTACTGGACGGATTGGGCTGAAATTTGGCATGATGATAGCTCACATTCCCGATTAACATTAAAGCATATTCTTATCTCAAAACCCCTTTCGGGAGGCCCCAGTGGCTCTGTAGTTCCCCATGTTAATCTTATGTTTTTTTTTCAAGGAATTAATGAATCTTAACAGCTGTTTCAATTAAACAAGTTGGTTCTGTTCTATGATGTTTAATAGCATAAAAGTTACAAGGATTACCAACAGGGTGCAGCACTATTATTTTTTTTTTATTTATGACAACAGCTAATTTCCAACCAAAAGGTGAGTGAGCGTAGCGAACGAACTTCAACCAGGACGTGAATGAGCCATGCGAATACTTATGAAGTTAAACGGGGCAAAGCCCGCGGGTACAGCTAGTCACGAATACTTGAACAGAATCGGTGTGGGTCATAAACATAAACAAATGACATTGCTGGTCCAAATCCTATACTAATCAGTAATCAGATTAACATTTAAGTCATGTTAAATAATGTTTATTTTCGAACAAGAAACATCATTTGTTTATGTTTATGATCCATTTCGGTCATGTTCAAGAATTCGTGGTTTATTATGTAACAAAAACGTCTTAATTAAGAACTAATTCAAATTTAAGTATGTTTCATCACTAGGGCGTAAAGTGACTCTTTTCGATCCGAGCTCAAGTTCACGATTTTAGTTGCACAGGCCAGGCAACATAAGACCAATGAGCAGGGGTTTTCCCAATTTGCGCCAGATTTCTCAGCTATTCATTATTCGATCTTTTTGAACTTAGTGTCGTTTGATAGGGAATTTTAAATGCTCATATTGGAAAATTTGTTGTAAGGCGTGTTGGGCCGGGGTGAGTGGAGGGGGAACAGTTCCCAACTAGTTGTCTAAGTTGATTGCCGCTTTTAGTTGTTAACTTTCTTCTCTTTACCAGTCTTTATCAACACTCCGAGGGAAACCAAAATTTAGTGGGAGACTGAAAAGTCACTTGGAATACTTAGTGGAAGACTTTTGTGGAAACGCGGCTTTAGACACTTTACACACGAATTCTACATTATTTGGCCAAAAGTGGTTATTTGGTGACAACTATAAAAACTTTACTTCTGTATTTTAGCCGAATTTAATCAAGCGGTAAAATTAGTGTGGGACGTTTTATAACTGAGCTGCACTGCTGTTGATGTTACAAGGTTACAGGTGATAAACGACGCCTAACAACTGGCAAACGATAAACACTCCGATTACACAGCACTAGCACAACCCGTCGTGGTTTTGCTCCCTAAAATGTAAATTATTGTTTCTTCATAATATTGCCAAACGGCATAAAATGTAAATTAAAAAGTTAAATGCTTTATGTGGTACAGAATTGAAAAAAAAAACATTATGGATATAGTTTGAAGATAGAATGTATTTTGTTGAATAAATTCTTGTCTTATCTTACTAATATTATAAATGTGAAAGTTAGTGTGTTTGTTCAATCACGCATTATCTACTGGACGGAAAGGCTGAAGTTTGGCATGATGATAGCTCACATTCCTGATCAACATATAGGCATATTCTTATCTCAAAAATCCTTTCGGGCTCCGCCTAAATGGCTCTGCAGTTGACCATGTTATTCATATTTAAAGGGAATTAAAGAATTTAGTCAGCTGGTCAGCTGTTTCAGTTAAAAAATCTGGTTCTATGATATGCAAATAGCATTAAAAAGATTTACCTACAGGGTGCATCACTATTATTTTTTTGCATTCATGAAAACAGCTAATTTGAACTTAGCAACAACAAAAAACTGTGATACTGAATGAGAACTGTCAAGGTAGGATTGTTTACAGTTATGTTTGTTTTTAATTTCATAAATAATTTTTGATATTTTGGGAATATTTAATAATTTATTTTTTCTATTGTTTAGGTGAAGTGGTAGAACATTATGGCTATGGTAGATGTGTAATACTATGGTATACCATAAATTTCAAGAAGCAAATTTTATCAAACTGTGTCCTCCCCCATTGCAAACGCAAAGCTTGAGTATAACTGCAATAAACATTTTATACTTATATGCCAACTCCGTACGAAGGACGGGTACTCTGCTAGTCTATTTTATTAAAAGAATTTGTTGGATTTTTGTGTGCAGCAAATCAACCCTTAAATATTTATTTTTATAGGCATATTGGGTGTAAAATTAAAGCTCTTGTCCTCTAAATGTGCCTTTTGCGGGTTTGGATGATACCTCGTGAAAGCCCTTCCGAGGTAGGCCCTTCCGGTAACACTACACTTCGACTGTAAAACAAATTTCACAATGAGAATTTACTTTAAACTAATTTAAACAGTTACTGTCATGACAGAAAGGTCGTGTTCCTTTTGAACTAGATATCCTCATCCTTTCTAAAATACGTTGATTAACAACAATGCATGTAAACATCACTATTTACGTAACGATTTACAGTATTTGCTTTTTGGAAATGCAGCATTGCTTTGTCATTTGCTTTATTTGTTGCCAATGAAGCCGCATGACCATATGAACGAGGACCCTCATTCAAGAATAAACGCCAGCGTCACTACAAGTATATTCCATTCATTACACCTAACATTCCGAAGATATATTATATTGAACACTTTATATAATTTTGATAAGGCTGAGACTACTGGCATCTGCATGTCATTGAATCGAAGTTATGCTAAAAAAATATTATTGCTAAATTTAGAGGGTTATTCATTGGCACAGAAGTACGGTATGATGACCAAAGTGACGAAGGAAAAATAAAACTTACACAGCTTTAGGGTGGCCTCCCTTTGAAGTAAAAACGTGCCTTCTCAACATATATAAAAAAAATAAAATAAAATAAACAGATTTATTTTGCATAACACTGATGAATTCGCAGAAGTTTGTACCAGAAAAGATCAACCAATACGATTTTATACTAATACATACTCTGTATTATTGTTACTTTGGCCAAAGATTACTTTGGCCCAATAAAATGATTTGATTTGAAGCTGAATCAAATTTGTTGATTTGATCAGTTTTAGCGAATTTCCCATATAGGGAATAAGCTATTACCATTCAGCTAGTACTCATGGTAAGACCTTGACCCGGGACCGATTTACTTTTGTTGTTCATTTCCATTTTGTATGTTACATAATAAAAAAAACTTGCTGACCCTAAAAACACAATTTCGCAATTTCTTCTCAAACCATTTTGTAGAAATTAAAAAACAAATAATTTAGTATATTGAAGCTTTATTATGTACCTAATAGTTACGAAGAAAATTTTAAAAAGTTTAAATTCCCATGTTATTCTTATGAAGAATAAGTAAACTGTTGTATTTTGCTTGTTTATGAACATATTTTGATCAAAATTACTAAACTAGTACATTTCACAAAAAAACACGTTTTTACCCTGTTGCAGCAAACCTAAGTACTTGGTAAACCAATGCTATTTAAATGGGGGGAAAACGTGATATTTTTAAGGAGATATTTTAGAGTAAATCCAATCAGGCAAATGGAAATTCGCTTAGTCTGCAGGTTTGCTGCGGCGAGGGTATAATAAACTTTAGGATGATTGGGGGTACAATTGGTTACCCTGAGAAATGTACGTCAAAAAATAAAAATAGAGTATAGTGGTAACCATTGAAAAATGTCTTACCGTTACGAAAACACCGTTTGTAGAACATGGTTCCATGTTGTCGTGTCGCTGCGTAGTACTGTAATAAGGTCTGCCAGTAGTTTATGCATGTACACTGCAAACGAGAAAATCGATAATTAATTGATATCTATCATATTTTGACAATTAGATAGAGATAGATATCGGCAGTGACAGCAAATAGGTGATTTTCAATTTTTATCATTTCAAATACTTACTGCGGCCATGAAAACAGAAGTTGTATTATTAAATATTGGATCAGTCTTATTTTGAAGGATTCGTATCTAAAAAAATTACACAAGTCTTAATAAAACATATAACTTACAAGTAAGCGTTTATGTAATTGGTATTTTACATATTATAATAAAAAAATGTTAAACGATAATTCAAGGTAGGGTAGCCCATGAGGCTAATAATTTGTAGAAAATATATACTAGAATATATATAGGAAGCCACTAGTACTAACTGTATTTACTTAGAATTATTTCAAGCAGCAAGTAAAGTAGGCTACTTTGTTTGAAGTTCATTGTTGGTGATGGTGAGTTAATATTGTTCAAAGGTTTACTGTTGACATTTTCCATCACAGTTGTAAAAAACAATACACAATGTTTTGGGATCTGGAATATGATCCCGTCCTCAGGTGAAAAAACTTAACCAACACATTAAAACTAACAATACATAAAATCCCAACCTAAGTTGGAATACACTACAGAGAGCTAGCAATCAAATAATATGCACTGTATAGCAGTCAAGTCATGATACAACATGCTAAAAAAACCAATCACAATCACAAAACCCTATACTCTATATAAGACGTAGGGTACATGGCTCACTAATCGTACAGTTTGCAATGACTCCATAGTTTGATATTCTATGGTTATAGTGAGTCATAGAAAACCACCGTCCACCAGAAAAAGAAATAGAAATAATGAGTGTTTATTTTTTAATTTATAATCGTTATTATGGACAATCTAATCCGGCTATGAGTGGGACACATTTGTAGAAAACACTAAAAAACAAGATCAGCTTTTGATAAATGATGGGATATTTACAAGAAATGTTGATTATATCGAACTGTTATGCACATAGCGAGTATTTCCATAATATTTGAGTCGACTCTTTTAAAGTCATCGAAAAACTTGTATGTTATTCTTTTTGAAATAAGGCCTGTAATAATTTGCAATTGCTCGAATTCGAGCAACAGGTACACTACTAGTACATGATATGTCACTAAAGGTAGACCAACATCACAAGATTTGTACCGTAAACAATTGTTGAAATATAAAATAATGGTAATTGATATTTTATATTCGATCTTTGATCATGTGAAATACATGAAAATGTTGATTTGAAATTTGCTGAGTACCTAAATCTGTAACCTAAATCCCTTGGGGCAGATCCATTTTGACGGATCTACATATTTAATCGTGGATTATTTAAACGTTGCTGAATGCACAGGATTGCTGCGGTTGGGGTTTATTATATTTGAAAAAGTAACTTAATTAGGATAGGCACCTTATTGATCCTTCATCAGATTTTGTCAATCCTAACAGAAAAAAGTATATATTTAATAACTTTCTCAAATTTTACTCAAACATAACCAAAACTAACTTTGATGACTTAGTCAAAACATGGCAACATGGCCATTTAAGACATCCTGTTCAAACTGACAGTTACAATTAGTTGTGGTGTATTCATTTTTTATTTCATAGAACAATTAAAAACAAATGGTTCAATAGACTTGATGTTTGATGCAGATCAACATAGAATATTGTTATTCAAAAAGCTCCTTAGCTATTCAGGCTATATGGTTAATATGTTACATTTGCAATGGACAATTTCCCGACTCACCAAGAAACCAAAATGACTTTTGCGTTGAATGTACTGCTTGGTTTCACACTAGTAAGAAAGGTGGTGGAAATTGCTTACCACCTGATGTGTCATGTTCTACTCAAGTGTTAGAACACATAGATTTCTTTTGTATTTTATGCAGGTACTACCAAACTAAATATTTACAACAACAAAAATTAGAGTAATAGGTTGCCTTCATTCACTGTCTCTAACAATCTTTGAAAAGTATAGGCGGTAAAATTTATATTTAAATAAAACAGGGATTATCATTATTACATTACAAACCCCATAAGAACATTGTTAAATTCTTACTAATATTTACTAAAATCATCCTCAAGGTTTTCACATCTAATATTGGCCTACAGTCAAAATGAAACAGTTGTAAGGGTTTAAACTGTGGCGAGGTAAGGAGCAGCTATAAGGGGAGGAGGAGGCTGCAATAAAAAATATTAAATTGTCAATGTAACATCTAATGTAAAGCCTAGGCAAAAAGATAAACCATTGAGGAGCAGGCCTATCTTCTACCACATATAGAAATCATTATAATCATCGAATGGGCTTGCCATTTAATTATAACACGTGTAGACGTGTTAATAACATACTCCATAAAAATAATCAAAATTTATCGAGCCAAATTTGAAATATAATTTCTTTTTAATCTGTAATATCGGTAGCACAATAAGGTGCAGGCCTAACTTCTACCACATATAGAAACCATCATAAGCATCGAATGGTCTTACCATTTAATTATAACATGTGTAGACATGTTAATAACATACTCCATAAAAATAATCAAAATTTATTATCGAGCCAAATTTAAAATATAATTTTTTTTTATCTGTAAAATCAGTAGTCTAGGAAATGGCAGGCTCAACTTCTACCTCATACAGAAACCATCATAAGCATCGAATGGGCTTGCCATCTTATTATAACATGTGCTTACGTGTAAATAACATACTCCATAAAAATAATCAAAATTTATTAAGCCGCATTTGAAATATATTTTTTTATCTGAAAAATCGGTAGCACAATAAGGTGCAGGCCAAAATTTTACCACATAAAGAAATCATCATAAGCATCGAATGGGCTTGCTATTTAATTATTACATGTGTAGACGTGTTAATAACATACTCCATAAAAATAATAAAAAATTATCGAGCCAAATTTGAAATATATTTTTTCTTTCTGTAAAATCAGTAGTCTAGGAAATGGCAGGCTCAACTTCTACCTCATACAGAAACCATCATAAGCATCGAACGGACTTGCCATTTTATTATGACATGTGTTTACGTGTGAATAACATACTCCATAAAAATAATCAAAATTTATTGAGTTGCATTTGAAATATAATTTTTTTTATCTGGAAAATCGGTAGCATAATAAAGTGCAGGCCTAACTTCTACCACATATAGAAATCATCATAAGCATCGAATGGGCTTGCCATTTAATTGTAATATGTGTAGACGTGTTAATAACACACTCCATAAAAATAATCAAAATTTATTGAGCTGCATTTGAAATATAATTTTTTTATCTGAAAAATCGGTAGCACAATAAGGTGCAGGCCTAAATTTTACCACATAAAGAAATCATCATAAGCATCGAATGTGCTTACCATTTAATTATTACATGTGTAGACGTGTTAATAACATACTCCATAAAAATAATCAAAATTTATCGAGCCAAAATTGAAATATATTTTTTTTCTTTCTTTCTGTAAAATCAGTAATCTAGGAAATTGCAGGCTCAACTTCTACCTCATACAGAAACCATCATAAGCATCGAATGGACTTGCCATTTTATTATGACATGTGTTTACGTGTAAATAACATACTTCATAAAAATAATCAAAATTTATTGAGCTGCATTTGAAATATAATTTTTTTTTATCTGGAAAATCGGTAGCATAATAAAGTGAAGGCCTAACTTCTACCACATATAGAAATCATCATAAGCATCGAATGGGCTTGCCATTTAATTATAACATGTGTAGACGTGTTAATAACATACTCCATAAAAATAATCAAAATTTATTATCGAGCCAAATTTGAAATAAATTTTTTTATCTGTAAAATCAGTAGTCTAGGAAATGGCAGGCTCAACTTCTACCTCATATAGAAACCATCATAAGCATCGAATGGGCTTGCCATTTTATTATGACATGTGTATACGTGTAAATAACATACTCCATAAAAAAATTCAAAATTTATTGAGCCAAATTTGAAATATTATTTTTTTTATCTGAAAAATCGGTAGCACAATAAGGTGCAGAGCTAACTTCTACCACATATAGAAACCATCATAAGCATCGAATGGGCTTGCCATTTAATTATAACATGTGTATACGTGTAAATAACATACTCCATAAAAAAATTCAAAATTTATTGAGCCAAATTTGAAATATAATTTTTTTTTATCTGAAAAATCGGTAGCACAATAAGGTGCAGGGCTAACTTCTACCACATATAGAAACCATCATAAGCATCGAATGGACTTGCTATTTTATTAAGACATGTGTTTACGTGTAAATAACATACTCCATAAAAATAATCAAAATTTATAAAGCCAAATTTGAAATATAATTTTTTTATCTGAAAAATCGGTAGCACAATTAGGTGCAGGGCTAACTTCTACCACATATAGAAACCATCATAAGCATCGAATGGGCTTGCCATTTAATTATAACATGTGTAGACGTGTTGATAACATACTCCATAAAAAATATCAAAATTTATTTAGCCAAATTTGAAATATAAATATTTTTTATCTGTAAAATCAGTAGTCTAGGAAATGGCAGGCTCAACTTCTACCTCATACAGAAACCATCATAAGCATCGAATGGACTTGCCATTTTATTATGACATGTGTTTACGTGTAAGTAACATACTCCATAAAAATAATCAAAATTTATATAGCTGCATTTGAAATATAATTTTTTGTATCTGAAAAATTGGTAGCACAATAAGGTGCAGGCCTAACTTTTACCAGATAAAGAAATCATCATAAGCATCGAATGGGCTTGCCATTTAATTATAACAATTTGGGAAGACGTGTTAATAATATACTCCATAAAAATAATCAAAATTTATTGTGCCAAATTTGAAATATAATTTTTTTTATTAGTAAAATCAGTAGTCTAGGAAATGGCAGGCTCAACTTCTACCTCATACAGAAACCATCATAAGCATCGAATGGACTTGCCATTTTATTACGACATGTGTTTACGTGGAAATAACATACTCCATAAAAATAATCAAAATTTATTGAGCTGCATTTGAAATATAATTTTTCTTATCTGAAAAATCGGTAGCACAATAAGGTGCAGGCCTAACTTATACTGCATATAGCAATCATCATAAGCATCGAATGGGCTAGCCATTTAATTATAACATTTTTAGACGTGTTAATAACATACTCCATAAAAATAATCAAAATTTATCGAGCCAAATTTGAAATTTATTTTTTTTTCTTTCTGTAAAATCAGTAGTCTAGGAAATGGCAGGCTCAACTTCTACCTCATACAGAAACCATCATAAGCATCGAATGGGCTTGCCATTTTATTATGACATGTGTATACGTGTAAATAACATACTCCAAAAAATTAATCAAAATTTATCGAGCCAAATTTGAAATATATTTTTTTTTAATCTGTAAAATCAGTAGTCTAGGAAATGGCAGGCTCAACTTCTACCTCATACAGAAAACATCATAAGAATCAACGAATGGGCTTGCCATTTTATTATGACATGTGTATACGTGTAAATAACATACTCCATAAAAATAATCAAAATTTATCTAGCCAAATTTGGTAGTTCCAAATTTGGAAATGGAAATCTATTCAAATTTAACCTAGAAACGATACGTTTTGACAGCGACAGTGATAGAGATAACTATTTCCCACGAACAGTTCGGCTATGCACGGCATGATGCGTTCTGCACGGCGCGGTGGTGGGCGGTGGTGGTCTGTCGGTAACGTCTCGTGCTCATGTCTTGGCTTCCCACACTCCACTTGAGGCCCGACACTAGCCCCTGGCAGGGCGGCGGCCGCTACGAGAATCGTCTTGGTGTGAGACGGGGTCAACGTTCACCTTGCCCAGTCTAGTTTCCTTTTGTTGCTACTTCTATACTGTAATTCCAATAAATAAATAAAAATAATCCTCTCTCCTTGTTTAATATATATTTTTTTTATTTTGTATAAGGCCAAAACAATGGGGTCTGTTTTTAACCGTTACATCTAAATGAATAAAGCCATTAAGATTGAAATTATTGGGAATTTGACTTGATGATGAAATGGTGCTACAAACAACAATATAGACACCTCTGGAATAGATTTTTTATTTATTTATTTAATCCATGTACTACATTATCATTTATATCATTGCTGGTCTTGAAATTTCACCGTTTTACGGGCTTTCTGTTGTCCAGCAGTAGCTGCCGGTTGATCTCCAGGAGTTACCGGTTGACTAGCAGTAGCTGCCGGTTGATCTCCAGGAGTTACCGGTTGACTAGCAGTAGCTGCCGGTTGATCTGCGGGAGTTCCCGGTAGACTCGAAGAATAATTTGACTCCGACGTTCTTCGACCCCGCTAAAATATGAATTTCAGGAAAACGTTATTATAATATTCGCACGACATACGACAAAAATCGTATTGTTGGCGAGTGCCCATTTGATCGTGTACGCCACTGTGCGTTAAACAGTCGTGGGTCACAGTGGCTACCAAAATTTAATCAAAATCTGATAACTTTTGCTCGAGTTATCACGCTAACGGACACATATATATATATCTATATATTAATAGGCAAGCATGTTTCTTTAAAACATTTGTTCTCAGCTCGTGTGTGTGCATCGTAGGGAAAATCTACACATACTGTTAGAAAGATATTTTCCTGTAGGTGTGCAGAATCCCTTAATAAATTAAAATAGGCTCAAAATAAGGGCGAAAAAGGAATTTAAAATGTTTAAAAATTAACATGGGTCTGAAATATAAACAGAAAATCTAAACAAATGGAAGAATTTCCAATCACGTGTTTTGTTTTATTTACAGCGTGGGGTGGAAATAGCGAAGTCTGAATATTAGATATTTTTGGTCGAGTTTTCGATCACTGGACGACCTCTCGTATCTATATATAAAGCCAAAAGTACCCATGAACTTTTGAGAAAACTACGAGTCACATCCCCATAAACCATATACTTAAAATGTTCGTCATGACGAGAAACCTTGCGAAAAATTATCCATTATTTCATAAATTGCCCTATAAGGTCGTAATTGCTTTCCAAAGGGAACTTTACATTTACCTAATGTTAAAAATACCTCAGCTGTTATTATTTGTATGTATTACCATTACTGTATTCTGTTTTGTTTATTTCAGCTTTAACTTAACCGATCAATAGTTTTATTAATACTTATGTAGTAAAACGGGGTGGAGCCCGTTGGTAACAGCTAGTATATATATATATATGAATTTTAACGGATGGTGTACTTGGCCTCTAGGGACCTCAAAACGATAAAGTAAATCGGTCCTGAGTCCAGGTCTTACCATGAGTACTACGGTAATAGCTTATTCCCTACATGGGAAATTCGCTAAAAATTATGTCACTCACTCGAATGTTAACAGTGTTCAACATTACTTAAATGGAACTGTCAAACCATATGTTAATGTCATTAACATATGGGTCATTAGTGTCTGCTTTTATGCGAGGGTAAAACTCATATCACGAGAGCCTGCAAAAGTAAAAAGTCTGTTAAAACAGTTATCGGCAATTCATTAGAAACAAAACAGGATCCACCTCAACACCTGGCGGCTCATCCAAATCAGTTGGGGTTGTTCGTGATGTTATGTCAATCACTAACTGCTCTCATTTTCAAAGGTTATTTCTCAGTGCTATCAATGAGTGTATCGATGCGATTCGATACCGGCAGCTGAGTAACATATTATCTGATGACACATGGGAAAATATGGATAAGCTTACTCTCCACACCAGCTCAAAATGTTTTACATAATTAACAGGACAATCAATACAGTTACTGGGTGAAGCCAGTGTACGAGTAACAATTGGAGGAATCAAACTCATACTTAATCTGTATATTGCATTTGGCATTCGACACAACATACTGGGAATGGACTCGCTATTTCAGCTTAACTTAAATGCCCAATCCCTTGTGTAGTTTTACATGATTCACCATTAAACCAAACACAGCTTGCATTACTGGTTTAGAGAAAGAATTAATTGAACTATGCAATAAATAGTGAGATGTTTTTAATCCAAGAGGAAGCAAGTATTCAAAAGTATTTGCACGACTATATCTAAAGAAGGATGTCTTTCCAGTTTTCAAAAAGGCTAGACCTATTTCGCTGGCTCTAGGGATACAGTTAGAAAAGAACCGCCTAATTAACAATGGTGTTCTAGAAGAGCGTTAGCTCAAAGCAACATGAGCTAACGCTTCACAACGGCTGTATTAGGGTATATGGGGAATACAAATTGTTATGCCAAGTACACTGAGAAGTGAAATTTTGGAGAATTTACGCTATACACACCTGGAAATGTTGAAAATTAAATCGTTAGCTCGTACATAAGGTGGCCAGACATTGACAAGTCTTTTGATTATTGAACCTATTTCACAAACTTGCTCTTTATGCAATACTGTATTTTCTTACCTAGGCAGTCACAGAAGAGTTTCTTGTATGTTGGCCAAATTGCAAGGCTCCTTTGACTCGCATACATATCGACTTTGTCATAAGTCATAAGTCATTTATTTAGCCAAATTAACCAAATACAATCAGCGTTAGCCATGTCAATCAATTTTGCTGGCCCATTTCTTGGAAAACATTTATATCGGTGGTTGACTCCTTCTCGGGCTGGGTAGGGATAGTAATGATGAACTCCATGACCACAGAAGCTACTAAACAGCTCAAGCTGTTGATCTGCCGTTATGGCATACACTCTACAATTGTGTCTAATAATGATACATGTTTCACACAACAGTTTGATATAAAACACATAACAACACCAGTGAATCACCCATCATCAAACAGACAAGTCGAGAAGTGCGTGGGAACTATGAAAAACTCTGAGAGGACGCTTCATAACGAGGTTTTACCAAAGGGAATAGGGACAGATATGAATAACTTCTTGTTCAAATACAGGATAACGCCTCGTGTGCCAACTGGAGCTATTTAAAGGTAGGAAATTAAAATGTCAGCTTGATTTTGGCCAGAGAAGAATGGAAACCAAATTTAAGAGACAAGATTGTCCGAAAAACATACACATACCTTGGATTTTTAAACTGGACAGCCTATTTATTGGTCCGGGGTGAGGAAGGGCAAGATACGCTGGAACTCCGGTTAAATCATACCGAAGACTACATTGAAAGGAAGATAAGTGTTAAAGAAACATGGCGGTATAAGCGGCTATCAAAGCGGGAAAAATCTGTTCCGGGTCTTCCCATTTAACCTACGGTAATAGCTTATTTCTGTACGGGAAATCCACTTCAGTATCCTCAATTAATTAATGGTTACATCCTGTTTGAAAATTGCACTAAACACAAAATTTTGTTTCGACGTAATTCCCCTTAAAAATAAAACTACACTAGGTATACAATACATAATTATACAGTATATACAAGTAAAGCATAATATATTTCTCATAATATACTATAGTTAATTTACCTATAGGAAAAAGAATAATCCACAATCCAAATCTCATTACACTCTCTTAAAGTTCTGATAAACTATTTAAAAAGCGTTTAGAAATAATTACCCGAAACAAACTCCCTGAAAATATACTCTTCATTTTATTGCCCAATGATTTGATTGCTTCTCTTGCTTCTCTGACTTTGGGAGACTGTCCTACACTCCTGAATGAGGTGATCATTGCTCTGGCTTTGGGGGACTGAACTATCGAATTACCAATTGATTTAATTTGATCCTTCATCACCTGTAAAAGTTGCAATGCTTGGTTAGCAAATAACAGAAGATGAACGGATAAATAACAGTAAAGGAGTAACATAGGAGAACAGTGAGGGAGTAACAGTGGGGATGTAACGGATGAGTAACAGTGAGGATGTAACAGACGAGTAACAGTGAGGATGTAACAGGTGAGTAACAGTGAGGATGTAACAGATGAGTAACAGTGAGGATGTAACAGATGAGTAACAGTGAGGATGTAACGGATAAGTAACAGTGAGGGAGTAACAGTGGGGATGTAACAGATGAGTTACAGTGAGGGAGTAACAGATGAGTAACAGTGGGGATGTAACGGATGAGTAACAGTGAGGATGTAACAGATGAGTAACAGTGAGGGTGTAACAGAGGAGTAACAGTGAGGGAGTAACATATGAGTTAAAGTAAGAGAATAAAATATGAGTAACAATGAGGAAGTGTTAGATGATTAACAGCGAGAGAGTAACAGTGAGGAACCAACAGACGAGTTACAGTTCGAGAGTAAACGATGAGTAACAGTAAAGGAGTAAAAGATGAGTAATGGCGAGGGAGTAACATATTAGTAATAGTAAGGGAATAAAAGATGAGTTACAATGAGAAAGTAATAGATGAGTAACAGCGAGGGAGTAACAGATAAGTAACTGTGAGGGAGTAGCAGATGAGAAACAGTGAGGAAGTAACAGATAAGTAACAGTGAGTTAGTAAGAGATAAGTAAGTTATTTATAAATACTCCTCCTGTTGGAATGGAGCGATCTGCACGGCATTTGGTACGGTGTCATAGTAACCAACTATGTAAGTGTATTTATACTGATATGGTACAATCAGACTTTGGGGCTCAGTATAATGGGAATTTAAACTTTTGGAAATACGACATAGGCCTTAAGGGTTGATTGGTAACCAATGTCCAATGATGGTTCTGCAAAGTAACAACAACTTCGAGTCGTAACATTGTTTATTGACAAATTATCTATACAAGCACATCACAAATACTGAACAACAGAAAATAACAACCCGAGTGATGCCATTGAGCACAATATACTACAAAATAAATAACCAATTAGGCCTATGATGCGTGGGAAAAATTCCCGACTAAGATTTAACATCTTTCATAGTGTAAACCCATCCTACGTTACGTTAAGTGGAGGAGTTCCCCTACGTAATGTACTAAAAACACACGTAGAAAATTTACCTAAACTTAAAATAGTTATTCTTGGAAGTCTTAATTATTCTGATCATTACTAATTGTTCTTCTTATCATAAATAATCATACAGAAGAATGCAGTGCGCCATCCCTTACAATAGACAAAATTGGATAAAGAATTGATTATTGTTCCTTCGATATTGGTATTCTCCACTCATTACAGGGTGGAACGAAGTTAGTGTTAAAACTTTTTGTGTTAAGCTACTTAGTATTGGTGACAAAATGGCACTAATTTAGATTGCCTTACCCTCACAGGTAGGAAATAACCAGTAGTACTGGGGAATAACGGACAAATTAAGATTTTTAAAAATAATCATATTTTCTTACATAAAATGGCCGGTAAGTACACTAAAAATTGTTCTTATTTAAAATGTAATGTCATTTTCATAATTCGCATTAAATTTCCAATAGAAATAGTACAGATTCACTGAGATTAAACATTTGTACAAGCATTTATTCTGTAATGGAAGTTTAAATTTGTGATTTATGAGAAAAATGCAAAAACCAAAATGATATAGTAGACACTTCTTGTAGACCTAAATATTTTATCATTTTTTCAGAAGCTGGACATTTTTTTAAATCTTTTCTAAAAATGTTCCCGTCTTAGTCATAGCTGTTACCAGTAACCATTTATTGCATGAACATTCATCAAGTCTGATTCATTAGACAAGTATAATTTACCATCGTGACAAAACGATGTGTACATTCTTCGTGTATTTGTTTAAGATTCCAAAGTAAGTTTCAAATCTGAACTGGCAAATATTATTCATTCACCTCTCCAAGTGAGTGTGTATCTAGACCAGGTCTAGACTAGGTCCAGAAACTATTTTATATGTTCTTTTATTAACGCTGATTCTTAAAATGATGGTCACTTTTGAAGAAGATCGCCATTTTCCCGGAAAACGGAAAAAGCATTTGTTGTTCAAAAACCATTTTGTAATCTCGAATTGTGTGGAATTCTATGACGAACTAAACGGTATAATTTCCATTTTGATACGACCAATAATAATCTAAAAAATACCCGCTCAATGACTGATAATAGGACAAGTAAATGATTGAGTTGGCCAAACCTAACAATTAGGTTAGTTCAGGAACTTAAATTATTAGGTTAACTATAATTTAACTTAACCAAACCTAACCTAGCCTAACCCAACGCTTACTGTCTTAATTGTATTGCTGATTGCGGTGAATGTTTCTCTGGGGGAATGAGCTGCATCGCTGTTTGAGATACTACTTTCTCTGGTTCTGCGGGACTGAGCGACTTTAAGACCAATTGATTTCATTTTCCCTGGCAAACTCTTCACCCTCTGTAAAAGATGTGATGCTTGGTTAGTAAATAATGTAAGAGGAACAGATAAATAACAGTAAGGGAGTAACAGAAGAGTAACAGTGATGGAGTAACAAATAAGTAAGCAATGAGGAAGTAACAGATGAGAAACAGCGAGGGAGTAAGAGATAAATAACAGTACATATGAGTAACAGTGGGGGAGTACCAAATGTGTGCAATGAGGGAGTAACGGATGAGTAACAGTGCGAGAGTAACACATGAGGAACAATGAGGAAGTATCAGATAAGAAACAGTGAGGGAGTAGCAGATAGGAAACAATGAGGGAGTAACAGATGAGAAACAATGAGGGAGTAACAGATGAGAAACAATGAGGAAGTATCAGCTAAGAAACAGTGAGGGAGTAGCAGATAGGAAACAATGAGGGAGTAACAGATGAGAAACAATGAGGAAGTATCAGATAAGAAACATGGAGGGAGTAGCAGATAGGAAACAATGAGGGAGTAACAGATGATAAACAATGAGGAACTAGCAGATGAGTAACAGTTCGAGAGTAAATAAATAAATAAAATACTTCATTGTCTTGACAATATACAATTATCGACAGTACAATTAGGTACAATTTATTTAGTACAATTTACAATTTACAATGTACAATTTAGTACAATTTATTGTATTAAATAAAACTCTTTAAGTTTTGATGCATTTTTCATCGAAGTCTTCAATAGAGTAGATTGAATTTTAAGTAAAGATTTGTTTTAATTTTTTTTGTATTCTTTTAATTTTTGGTTTTGAATATTAGTTGGTAGTTTGTTAAATAATTTTCTTCCGTTGTAATAAAGAGGTTTTTCATAAAACTTTGTTAGAATGTAGAACAAATAGTTTGTAATTTTCTCGAATCATAATTTTTCTCACATAATTCATCATTTTTCTAGAATCTCAAAATTGTTCTTTAAAAATATAAATGTTTCGTAAATATATATTTAGTAAAAGGTAGTAAATTGGTAAATTTTAAATATTTTTTTACAGGATTGACGTGAAAATAATTCTTAATGCAGACTTTTGTAATTTAAATATTTGTTTAGTTTTTGATGAAGTTAAGCCCCATATAGGTATTGCATATCTAATATTGGAAATAATAATTAACGAATGATATACAGTGAGTAATGCGTCTTCACTACAGAACATAGACAATCTCCTTAGTATAAAAATAATTTGGGAAAGTTTTTAGCGAATTTCCCTATAGGGAAGTAGCTATTACCGTAGGTCTCATGGTAAGACTTAGGCCCGGGACCGATTTACTTTTTCATTTTAATGTCCCCAGAGGCCAAAAACACCATTCGTTCAAATTTTTATATATGTATATGTATATATATATATATATATATCTATATATATATATATATATTCTCTAGTGTTTATTTATTCTATGCTAATACCATCAAATTATCCGGGTTAGGTTTATATATATATATATATATATATATATAGGTATATATATATATTTATATATATATATATGTGTCCGTGAACACGATAACTTGAGTAATTTTTTATCCGATTTTGATGAAATTTGGTTTGAAGGTGTAAGGCGGGATAAACTTGAATGAGTTCGCGATCCAGCATGATCGGACCATGGGAACAGGGTTTTATGGGGGGTTTTATGGGGTAAAAATGGGTTTTTCTCACTTTTTACCCTCAAAACACAAAATTTCCCAATTTTTCTCTAAACCTTCTTAAAGAGCTTAAAAAAAACAAACAATTCAGTATATCAAAGTGTTTTTGTACGGTTATTGGTTACGGAGAAAACTAAAAAAATGGTAAATTTAAAATTCCCATGTTATTCTTATGGAGAATATTGTAAAATGTTGTAGTTTGCTTGTTTATGGATATATTTTGATCAAAGTTGGCAAATTTATTTATTTTATAGTAAGCTATCAATATTTTACTAAAAACACACTACTTTATTAGTTTCCTTGTAGCAGCAAACCTAGGTACTCGTTAAACCTGATAATGTTATTTAAATAGATCAATTGAAAATCAATTCGGACAAATGGAAATTCGCTTAGACGGCAGGTTTGCTGCGGCGGGGGTATTTTTACATAAGGGCTCAATATGTGAGTTGAAATTTAAATTTTGGTCTGTAATAAGTCCTAGGAATTTGATTGTTTTTACTTCTTCTATATGTTGATCATCAATTTACATATTTAAGTTGAATTCTTTTTTTATTTTATCTCTGATTGAAAATTCCATAAATGTTGTTTTATTTACATTAATTTCTAAATGGTTTTCCATAAAGCATTGTGCCAGTTCATTTGCTTATTCATTACATTTAACTTCCAATTCTTCTCTATATTGGCTGGGTGTCAATAAGGTCGTGTCAACAGCAAATAATATGGAATTATATAATGTGTCTCCTTGTGATATTGTTTTAACTATTATTAAGCCTTATTAACCATAACCGAGCATTGGTCGGCCCCGTTACTGTAATATTATATTACGTCGTGTTACATATTACATATATGTACTGTATTATTATTCCATAACATTAGCACACACTTGGTCAACGAGCCGCTAGTAGACCTAGAAGGATTAAACCACAGGTGTGGACATCAACAACGTACTGTGTATTACAGAACTGCATTACCGACATGACGACTACGCTAACGCGCTCTGAACTCGGGCCGCCCCAACTAACTCGGGCGGCCCGAATAAATATCGCATGAAGTTTAGGCCGCCGCTGCTCTTCTCTAGTGTTTATTTATTCTATGCTAATACCATCAAATTATCCGAACATACCGTAGTAGACAGTGGCTCTAGGACATAATGCTTAGAATTTTAAGGAAATAGTAAGGGGATTTCGATAAAATGTATACGCACCCTAGTAATTACGTACGGAGGTTTGTTTGCTTTAGCAGCTGCTCTAGCGGCTTCTTTAGCTGCCTCAGCAGCTTCTCGTTCTGTTCGCTCCTCCCTCCTCCGCTTCGTCTCCACTTTATCGTCATCAATTTCAGTGGCAGGCATACCAACACCATGTGGATTTCGGATGTTTTTACTTAGCCTCAAATAACGGCTGTCTTGATCAGAAAAAGAGTTTCTGTCAGGATCATCAATGTAAATCATTTCCCCGTTCACCTCGTTTAATAATTTCGGTTGGTAAAAACTTGCCGGAATCTCTACAGACGCTGACCTGGAATGTCCTGATGAGCTCGTGCTACGGACCACCAAGTAGTACGTGCCGGTATCTTTGTCGTACCTAAAATAAAAGTCAAGCTTTATCGACAGAAAAGAATATTTATAAAAGGATGGGGATTTTTAATTAACGAAATGTCAATTTACTATTAAAACACATTCGATTGAAGGTTTTGGTGTATTCGGATAAAAATGTTATCTTCTATATTAAAAAACTTTTGCAAAACTTATGACAGCTAGCCTGACCATATTACTGGACCGAATTACACGCGATTAGTACCTAATGAAAGATTAAAAAAACAACGTCGTTATAATGTTACGTGACGGAGGGTTTATGCAATGGCACAAGACTAATTGTCACGGACTTTGGCAGTCACTCTGGTCTGGTCGAGATGTTCACATTCCAAGAGTCACTCTTGATTCAAGCAAGTGTCAACTCGGATGTTCGCTGCAAAGACATCAGTGCTATGACCATCCATAAGTCTCAAGGCCAAACCTTTCAGTCTGTTGGTGTTGTGTTAAACAGCAATCAATGCATGGGATGCTCTATGTAGCTTTCTCCAGAGTACGAACAAGAAACTCTTTAAAATTTATTTTGCCATCTAGAGACAGAAAATTAACTAAAAAAGTTGTTTGGATGGAAATATTCAGATGAACAATATTGGAAATTTAAGTTCATTTTGGTCTATGTAATTAATATTTAAATTTGTACCATAATAACTAGCTTACCTTAGTTGAAATTATTTAGTTTGGATTAAATAGTTTGTTGACTTAATTGTCGATAGTCTGAAGAATATAGTCAAATTAGAATCTAGAGCTGAGTTAAAATATTTAATTGTATTATATCATATTTTACCACAGTTTAATGCTTATCGCCGTTACATTTTTATAGTTTAAAATTGATATAAAACTGACTAATTTGAATTCTTATGTGTTTGTTATGTTATTTGTTTTAGTCTATAAAAACAATTGTATAACGTTTTACAATACTGTAACCAGAGAGTTTTTTTAAGAATGGAAGTATAGTTTTCATCAATGAATCAATCAAGTCATCAATTTTCAGATTGATTCAACTGTTATATATTTGTTGAGTATTATTAGGATTCCACTCAGTACTATTTATCATTGGGTACTTTCCTGTTAAAGGGAACATTCATTATTATCGATGATGTTTTCGATATATCGATATTTTTGTTTACCGATCCATTACATATTGACAACTGATCTTGTTTAGGCTAAAATAGTCTATTGGATTAAGAAATGAAACTGTTCTAAGCTAACCTAACATAACCAACCAAGCTTGCTGTATTATTTAAAAATTCCTTTTGATAACATAAAAGGCAAGTTAAACATGGAATGTTACACAGCAAGTTTGGTTAGTTATGTTAGGTTATTTTTTTTAGAACAGTTTCATTTCATTATCGTTTGTTGATACTGAACAATATTTATCGTAGTTGTCAGCTGATATGTTTCAATTTGTTAATATCGATATATCGAGGAAAAATCATCGATAATAATGAATGTTCCCTTTAACAGGAAAGTACCTATCATTGTCGTCTGTTGGTTGTAAGTTGTTACAAATTCTATCTCAGTATCAATCATTTACACTGTGTACTTCTAATGTTTGTAGTTTTCATGTTTTTATATTAAATTTAATGCAGCATAATCTCAGTCTGTGATATTAATTGTAACTACTGTGATATTATTCTGTGTTTGTTCAAGAAAACTGTTTGGAAAACTGAATTGAGGTGCTTACAGGTTAGTTGATAGTTGTTAAAAATTCTATCTCAGTATCAATAAATTTACACGGTTTACTTCTAATGTTTGTAGTTTTCATGTTTTTATAATAAATTTAATGCAGCCTAATCCCAGTCTGTGATATTAATTGTAACTACTGTGATATTATTCTGTGTTTGTTCAAGAAAACTGTTTGGAAAACTGAATTGAGATGCTTACAGTACACTCTTGTGTGGAAATCCTTAGAACTTAAATTACAATATTATAGCATGCCATGTTGTCTATACTCAACTACAATGTAGCCAAATTAGGATGTATTTATTTTTTTGCAAAATAAATCACAATATTTTATTGTTTAAAGATGGAATAAATGACTATATTCATTTACATGAGAATCATCAATTTTGCTTAAAAACAAAGTCAACTACAATATTACTATTATAACAGACTGATAAACAATTATGTTTTTGATAGATGACATTGAACAAATATGTCTCTCAGAGTAAATACTAATGATTTCCCGAGCAAAGCTCGGTCCCCAGGTACTAATACTTATGAAGTCAAACGAGGTGAAGCCCGTGGGTAACAACTAGTTTACAAAAAATGTTGATGATATCGATCTGTTATGTACATCTTGAGTATTTCCATAATCTTTGAGTCGAATATTTTAAAGTCATCAGAAATTATGACTGTTATTCGTTTTAAAATAACGCCTGTAATACTTAGCAATTTATCGAATTCGAGTAACAGGTACACTAGTTGTCATTAAATTTGCAGTAGTCATGATCAATAACAACTTTTTGACTGATATTAGCTTCATCAAAAGACAGCTGATTTGTTTTGGATTGATGCATGTCCAATGTAAACAAAAGAAAGTAAACAATAAAAATTGGAAAAAGGTTTAACTAAAAGGAAAACGTTTTTTACACATATTACCTCCAAAATATTGAAAATTATTAAACAGAAAACTGAATAATTATTAACAAACTATAATGTTACCCTTTAGCAACGTAACTTGCCCAAAGCTTGATAGTCCAGTAAATATAGACAAAAATATGCGGGTTAACTTACAAACGGTCCGGGAGTTATACATTTTTTATATGTTGTCTAGGATGGTAAGTAGGTTTTTAAAATGCAAAATGTATAATTCTCCCCCCTCCGCGCCCGCCGCCATAATCGAAAAATCTAAAAAAATTTTAATTTATAGAGATTTTTGCCCATATCTTCGGTTTGGTGCGTTTTAGCGAAAAATATGTAATGTCAATGTTGTAGAAAATTAATTTACTATAATATAAGTTAAACAATTTGGTTGAAGGACTTATGGATACGAAAACATTCAATTTTTTTTACAATAAAAAATCTAATTTTTGGGATATTTTACAAAATTTCTAACTTTAGGTCGCTGTAAATGCCATGTTAATCTTATGGAGGATAAAAAAAACTGTTGTAACTTGCTTGTCTATCGACATATTTTAATGAAATTTTGAAATTTTGTTTACTTCATAATAAGCTATTGATATTTCAATAAAAACCCCATATTTTCTTCCCTGAAGCAGCAAACCTAAGTACTCATTAAGATTAATGATATTTAAATAGAAAATAAATCTAACAATTTTAAGGGAAAAATTTAGTGTAATTCCACTCAAGTAGATGGAAATTCGCTTAATCTGCAGGTTTGCTGCGGTGGGGGTATTGTTAACTCAAAAATAAAGGTAAAACTGAAAAATAATTTGTGAATTTTTAAGTCACAAAAGCAAAAAAGACCCATTCTTTTAATTATGTTTTGTTGTTTTTCAGCCCACATAAAACGGTTGGCCTAAAAATAGAAGTATTTTGTAGGTAATTCAATTCTTTATACATTTTATTGTGATACTTGTTTTCCTAGAATAGGCCATTACTGAATTACAGCGATCTAAAGTTAGAAACTTGGCAAAATATCCCAAAGATTTGATTTTATAAAAAAAATGAATGTTTTCGTATCTATAAGTCCCACAACCAAATTGTTGAACTTATATTATAGGAAATTTAATTGTCTACACCATTGACTTTACATATTTTTCGCTTAAACGCACCAAGACGGAGATATAGGTGAAAATCTGTAGAAATTACAGATTTTTCGGATTTTTCCAATATGGCGGCGGGTGCGGAGGTGGGAGGATTGTATATTTTTTGCATTTTAAACACCTACAAAAAATGTAGAACTACCGGACCGTTTGTAAGTTAACAGACCTCATTCACTGGACTAATAAAATAAGGCACAGCTAAATACGTGTATTCAACACAAAATCAAAACAATGAAAATGTCCACTATTCTCATAATCTTAAAACTTAAGAATCTCTCAGGAGCAGAACCTGTACCTCTTAACCTCTGCTCTTTGAACAAACTGTAAAATTAAAGTATTTACTGCTGACATCAATTAATTGATATACGTATTTACATTCTTCCATAATGTAAACATTGAAATTTTGGAAGCCCATGCGGCGTAGCCCAAGGGAAATGTAAAAATAAAATGATATAATATTGCATTGTCATCCATTTGTGAGGTATGTTTCAAGTTTCAAAACTCAAGCACATCGCGAAGTTAGTTTAAAATCGATTGCAAAATTTGTACCGAGCAGACAAGAAACCGAGCTACTAGTATATATTCGATAGTAGTTCTATCTATTCGATAGTAATAAAAACGTTTTAATCAAATACAGCAAGCCCGAATCTAGGCAAAGCCCTCACTGACTCACTGACTCACTCACTCACTCACTCACTCACTCGCTCATCACTAATTTTGAATCATTATACTGTAACTGTTTTTAGAGAACGGTATGTACAAAAGATACAGGGTTTGTCATTTACTGAATTCACTTACCGCACCTGTTTGCTGGTATCTAACCATTCCCTCACATTCTTTCCTGCTTTGGCCGCATGTTCTTTTATGAATTCCATCGCAAGTTTTTTTAAATCATCTTGACAAGTTTTGTGCCTGAAAAAAAATACTGTCATACCTTTGTAAAAACACCCACTGTAAAGCTGCAGCCATTTCCGTTTGTTTGATTCAATTTTTACTGAAACATATTTCCTTAAAAAGTACGGATTTATTTCCTATTTAAATGACAGGTTAAACAAGTACTTACTTAGATTCGATGCTTTGGGATGGCAATAGAGTTTATTTTATGGCACAATGTGTGGATAGCTTAGTATAAAATAAATGAAATTGCCAAGTTTGGTCAAAGTATAAAAAAATTTCCACGCTGCAGCAAACCTGCCTACTGAGCGAATTTCCATTTGCCTGGGTTGGTTTTCAATTAATCTATTAAATCAACATTTATGTTTAACGAGTACCAAGGTTAGCTGTTACGGCAAAACTAATAAAGTGTGTTTTTTTTATTAAAATATCAATAGCTTAGTCTTCTATATAAATTAAATTAGAGTTTTGTCTGTACATTGCTCAGAATCATAAGCTTTTAGGGTTGTTTACGTTTTATACATTAAAGCCATGCCCACGACATAGGAAATGGTGAACGAGGTAGTAAAGGCTAGCAGTGCAGAGTGGGAGAATGGATTAATGTATCTGCAATGCTAAAATGCTATGGGAAGAGACTGTAGACTGTAGGTTAAAATGATTACGAAGCACGAATCAATACATATTTTCGATACATGCAATAATTTAAATCGAAATTTACAACTGAGTTGACAACAGCTGATTTTTACTCCATAGAGGCCAAAAACGATTTTTACTCCCTAAAGAGTAAAAATGCTACTTTAGACCCGCAACGCATCCATTAAAAACTACTGTTTTTACTGCAGTCTGACAAAAACAATATGTAATATGAGCCCTTGATGACTCAATTTTGTGAATGCCTCTGTGAACGCCACCTAGTATGTTTACATTGAATGTAGTTTACAAATACAGCAACCAATTCCGATTACGTTTCGAAAGCAAATCCAAACCAAGTAAGATTAAAAACGTTTTTCCTTACATAACGGATTTAATTAATCGCAAGTGCAATAATTTGTAGGGTAACCATAAATGAAAATAGAGATTCTTTGTGTATAAAGTTGTTCTTGAGTTTTGATAACCGGGACAAAGACCTTGAATCAGTGCTGTATATGGCTGGGAAATTTACATTTTTTAAATGAGCGTTTTCAGTCGAGACTCAGCACACGACCGACGCGCGTCTACATGTCCATAGTAAAAATAAAAGTAGGCCTACCGTGTATTTATGTTTTATTCGTCATGTGTATAAGTGTACGGTTCGTGTATGTGTTTCAAAAACTTCAAGACACACCTAATGGGAAAGCTTATACCTAGCAAGACCTTATATTAGGACTGATGATGGCGATTTAATTTCGCCGAATGCATCTCCTTTAATAGGATACATTAGGATCGACCGGCGGACAACGGTAATTTATCCTTATATTGATTGTAATACCGATCCGGAACAACAACAAACAACATAAAACAAAGTTATGTATAATAGTTTGGCCAGCATATCTGAAAATATGCAAACCAACTGCTTTATATAAGAAGGTTTCAAATGAATACCATAAGATCCCCGTGCGTAGAACGGGTACACAGCTAGTATGAAATAAATAAAAAGGTGAGTGTGGCCCCAGCCAATTCTCTTAAATTAGCATGGCTATTCCATCCTTCAAAAATGGCATACACTATCGCTTGGACGAGGGTTTGGTCACTTACGCTTGGTCCTGTCTAGCCATACTCTTTTCGGCATTTTCTCCCCCGTGATGTTCAGTGACGGGTGGGTGATGTTGGCATTGTAGATACTATCGAAACAAAACAAAACAGTTATAACATGTAATATTACCAGAATGGGTGGTAAGAAGGAAGTGGTGTTAAAGGAAGAGGGGATGAAAAATGGGTGAAAGATCCGGTATGAGATCCGACATAAGATGATTTGCCTATGTGTGCGGTCCCTAGGTCGTCACAGTCGGTACAGGACTATCCGCACTTTCCTCCGTCCAAAAGAAAGTTCGGAAGAAGATTTCTAGGACATCCCAATGTGCCATACAGATAAGTCATCCGCCGTTTCTGGGCCATATGCAGTGAACGCACATGTCTCGGTCCGTCGGTACGGACCTTCCGCCTTTTCAGATACTTCGAGTAGTTCACAAATGCTAGGAGGAGACTGTGGAGGAATCCATCAAGCGTCCGTCCCGTACCGACCGACCCAGCACGCGCAGTCCGTTTAAAGAGTGCGGAACGTCCGTGCCGTCCCGACCCAGCACGCGCAGTCCGTTTAAAGAGTGCGGAACGTCCGTGCCGTCCCGACCCAGCACGCGCAGTCCGTTTAAAGAGTGCGGAACGTCCGTGCCGTCCCGACCCAGTAAGCGCCTATATATCTTTTGGCAGGATGAGTAGGGAAAACGGATACAAGAGGGAAGAAGTTTAAAATGGACACTTAAGCTGCGTACACACTGGGTCGGTACGGTCGTACGGGACTTTTTAAAAGTTAAAAACATTTAATTAAATGAGTATGCCACCACTGTGTTGTCACGGTCATCAAGGGCGTTCCACACCTTCCGGGATGTCCAAAAGATTGTCTGGAGCTACGAACCCCGGGACACGTCCGTGACGGCGGATCCGTCCGACCGATCCAGGGCGCGCGGGCTTCGGACGTTCGGGACGGCATTTTCAGCGTTCTACGCAGTTTGCTCTCTGTTTTCTATTGTGCTCATGTTCACTTGAAATTCTAAACGCAACAAGGATTGATGTGAGTCCGCCTATAGTGCTAGTTGAAAATAAGAATAAATCTACAATATTCATCTTAATGTATTCAAAAACCTTAACGTCATCTTTCATAAGGTCTGGGAACAAGACGATTATATTTCGATTTCTACCGGATTTATGGGGATAAGATCAATTTTCAAAGAAATAATACTAAAACCCATAAATACCCCCACCACAGAAAACCTACACACTAAGCGAATTTCCATTTACCTGGCTTGTGCAAGTGCATTCATTTGACCTTTAAGGGTTCGATTCACGCATTCATGGAACACTTCTGGTGCACATGTTATTCCAAAGGGTAGTTTCCAGTTTAAAGCGTCCAAACAGTGTCAGAAACGTTGTCAAATCTTGGGATTCTTCGTCCAATGTGACCTGCCAGAATCCATTATTGCATCCAATTTAGAATAGCATTTAGCTTCTGAGATTTGGGCTAGTGTTATGTCGATGGGTTAATAAGGATAGTATCTTCGTTTGACGCATCTGTTTAGTTTAGTAAGATCAACACAAATGCGAACTTTGTTAGAGTCCTTCTTTGGTACAACAACCTTAGGAGAGCACCGGTCTGTGGCATGATGTACCTCCGTGATCATTGACACTATTTTTTCACGCTCTTATTTAGTAGATTCCCAAAGAGGAAGAGGAATGCGACGAGGTGTATTGATTGCAAATGGATTGGCGTTATTTTTCAGTTCTATTTTGTATTTGACATCAATGGAACCTAAGCCTTCAAACAATTTAGGGTGTCTGTCATACCAGTCATCACAGGATGGCTGTATTTCGTTGATTCGAGCAAGTACCTGCAAACCTTTTATTGCAGGTTTACCTAGATGTGGCTGTGAAGTGCCCTTAGAAACATATATAGTCTCATAACATGTTTTGTGATTATGTGATAGTTTGACTGTAGCAGTTCCCAAAATTGACAGAGCTTGACCATTTGCGCCACTAAATGTTTTGGATGTAGGATTGAGCTTGATTTTCTTGTTCAATTTAATGACGGAAGGCAAAATTGTTTTGTCAGCTCCTGTATCAATTTTGAAAAGAACATCATCACTGTCATTCATATTTAACACTACAGACCAAAGATCATCACGCAAGTTTTTTCCAACTGTACTAATGAATGATTAAGGGTCTATGCACTAAGAGCAAACATTTTCGGTAGGTGTTTCAAGGTGAGTCAATTAATTTATTAATTTGACTGACTTTGTTTGATTTGCAAACATTTTGAAATTAGCCAACTTTTTTACAAAGCCCACATTTGTATTGTTTAGCTGGACAGTTGAATCTTTTGTGTAAAACTGTCGAGCCACACCAAAAACATCTCTTCTTGACATTGGACAGGCTTTTATTGCCATTAATCTGTTTAAAATATTATTGTTTGATTTATAAGGAATAATTTTTGTCTTAATTAAATGTTGAGTGTTTTTATTTATTAATGCTATGTCAGTCAAGTTTAGCGTTTGTTTCTGTCTTGATAGTTTTTCAGATCTACAGGATAGTGTTTGTAGCTGTGTTTAGTTTTAATTCGGGTTCAAGTTGAAGACGACCACTTAGTGTTTCGTCCCGTCCCACATACCAATAATGAAAACCATCAAAATCATCTCCTCTTCAATTTGACCCCAATGACAGTTTTGTGCATGATTGTGAAGGTCTGTGATAAAGTTCTCAATTAATTGACATGGAAACCTGTTTAAGTTTTAGAAACCTAGCCCTAAAAATTATTTTCTGAAATTGAATCATTAGTGTTAAACCCAATTAACTTGCATTCGATATAGGAAAAAAAGTTTTTTCTGTTATTTACACAAAAATTAAGAGAGATACGAAGTAAGTGTAAATTACAAAGTTGTCCAGAATTAAAAACCTATAAAATGATGTGCCTTTTGACATATGTTTCTATTTGAAAATTTTGAACAATGGGCATTTGCTAATTTTCAAAACTTTTTGGGGAATTTTGTCATCTCAAAAAACCCTTTACTTGTAGCATATCAGAGTAAAGCTAATTTCATAACAAGTACGAAAATTCAACCGGAGAAGGGCTAAGTGTATTGGTATAGGAAACACAGAGTATTAAAAAAATATTGATTTTTTCCAAAAACAAACCTGCCGCCATTTTGAAACGGAATAAGATAATTAATTTCTGTTTTCGCCAAAATGTTTCTCTAATAAATACCTTTAAAATGATGTATTACATGACATATATTTACATTTAAAAATTCCGAGATTCGAACAAGTGACCCTCAGCAGTTTTTGGCACATTCTGTATAGGAAAAAAGTAAAAAATATGTTTACGCGTTTCCTTGGGTTGATTTCATCCTTGTATGTTAAGCCGTTTTTCCGTAATCAATTTGAGATGCCTTACGTGGGACACTCTGTATATTGCGAGTCCCATGCCTCTCTTAAAATTAAGGTCTCTTAAATTTACACTCGCTTAGTTGTAGTCGAGAGGTGAAAGGTTGAAAGAGACATAAGACTGCTAAGGTGTGACTCAAACTTGTAATAAATAAAATAAATTTTGAAAAACAAAAGGTTACAAAGGGTGACAACACCAAATAAGGACTTAGAAAAAACAGAGAGGAACAAGAAAACGAACCTGGGGGCCTCAAAACGAAAGAGTAAATCGGTCCCGGGTCGAGGTCTTACCATAAGACCTACGGTAATAGCTTATTCCCTATATGGGATATTCGCTAAAAGACTATGTTACCTTGCTGTATATACAACGTTCGTCGTGACAGTCTCCCCGGCCTACGTGCTCATGAGCGGTTCCGCGAACTGGAACTGGACCAATCACGCCAGTAGCAACAGACAAGATCAGCGCCACCTGCCAACAAAAGCAAACAAATCATCATGGCCTATTAAAACCTTAGATTCGCATAATGCTTTTGTTTAAGTGGTTGCCTTACAAATTGACGGTTGTTAAGTTTACTCCCACGACTTTATCATTTGCCGACCAGCAACAGAGCCCGTTAGGGTTAAATACAACCATAGATAAAACATACTCCCTTAGTAGATTTCCCATCCTTATTGAACAGCTGAAGCCAATTTTACTGTTACTTCTGTCCGGTCTACTGTAGATGTTTTGTTTACAATTCGTTTCTTGTTATTTCAGTAATTTAAAACCTCCTTTAACCAAATAAAACTATCTAATCATAAACTACTAGTAGAACCCCGTCGAAATCGACGGTTAATCTTGAGGTTTTATGTAAATTCAGCTAACTGCGATAGATAGAGTGAAGTCATTAAAATCTTAGTTAAATGAAGGGAGGATAAGCACAATAATAAGTATGACGATTGTGTTCCCTAAATATGTGTATGTGATTGATGAATTCGTTTAACACAATTTTTCCTACCTTTTTATCGGCTTTAGGTTACCCAAAAGGTTTTTTAGGAGTCTTATAATTGTTTGTTCATGAGTTTGTTTCATATCAAAGCCACTTTCACTATATGGGAGAATGAGTTCATATAATTAGTCTATCATGTTACGGAAAGAGTCAATATTTATTACTAACAACTAATTCAATCTGCTTTAGGAAAATCATTCAGATTGTATCCGGATTAATAAGTAAATCTTCATCTTTGGTCATAAAAATACAGAATTTTATCAGCATATTAAATAATTTTTTTTGTATTTGATAAAAATATCTGATTCTCTAGAAAGCAGTAAGATTCTTACTTCGATCTAAGCAATTTTAATTCCTTCTCTTGCCACATCGACCCATGTATTAAATCATCCTGTTCTTACTTGATAATTCATTAACTTATGGGATAGTTTCGCCTTGGCCAGATCGATAACATAAAGCTGTGCATGTATTTCATGGATGGAATGAACCATAATTGTAGGAAATTTTATCACAAATCTTGAACATTTGCGGAACCAAATCCAAAACCTAGTCCAGCCTTGGTAACAAATTATGCAAATGCGATGAGATGTGATGACACTGTTGTGTTTCCGAATGCTTTGTATGTAGTGAGGTTTAGATGCGTTGTTCGACCTAGCTACATGTGTACAGCAAAGTAAAAACCCTGTACACATTTTTTTAAATACCTGAATTGACATTAGTTCACCTACTTCACCAAAACCATAGATTAAACATACTCCGTAGTTAGTCTATTCCAAAACTTGAACACAGCTCTCATCCTCAACGTACTCATCTATGACACAATTTTTAACCCGATTGTCGAAAACTTTTATACCAATAAATGAATTTCTGGTGTTCTTTCTTGAATTCAAAAATAAATGTTAATTGAAAGTAGGCAAAAAAAAGGCAAGTGCCAACCTTACAATATATAAGCTAACCCGATAAGGAATAATTATGTTCCTTTGAAATTGATATGTCACACTTATTTCATAATTTAAAATTTTCTAAGAGCAATAAAGCATATATTTTTGATCAAAACATTTAAACGTATCATAAATTTATCATTTTGTTGAAACTATAAAAAACTTGCCATGCAGTGGAGAATCAATTTAAAATCATAAATAATAATGTAAACATTAAATTTTGACAGTTTCAGTAGACCTTTGAATTCAATTTTAATATTAACAGCTGGTTCATTAAAAGTAGTGTAAAATTATCCATATGGTCGTAATGTAAACAAAATTGCTGAGTGAACTTTAAAGGCCTCCGGGGCAGAGTCCCAAGGAAATTTACCTCGTTTCTCTTTTGAAGGCTCACCTACAGACAAATACATTTCTTTAGACACCCCTACCAAGTTTCTACACCCAGCCGTTCTCTCAAATTAGCTGTGACAAAAACCCCGTTTTCGTCCATAAGAATAACATGGGATGGGACTTTAAAGGCCACTGGGGCAGAGCCCCTAGGGAATTTACCACGTTTCTCTTTTGATGGCTCATCTACAGACCAAGACCTTTCTTTAGACACCCCTACCGAGTTTCTACGCCCAGCCGTTCTCTCAAAATAGCTATGACAAAGAAAAACAGTTTCAAATTAATATATAGATAACTCGTCCACTAGCTATATAACAAAACAGCTATGCACAAATCATGAAAAACTAACCCTAAAATAATATAAACAAACTGTAAACAAAACGCGACATCTACAGTACACCGGACAGAACTAACAATACAATTAATTGTCTTCAGCTGTTCCATAAAGATGGGGAATCTACTAAGGGAGAATTATCGGTACTTTCCTGTTAAAGGGAACATTCATTATAATCGATGATTTTTTCGATAAATCGATATTTTTGTTTACGATCCATTACAAATTGACAACTGATCTTGTTTTGCGCTAAAATAGTCTATTATATGGATTAAGAAATGAAACTGTTCTAAGCTAACCTAACATAACCAACCAAGCTTGCTGTATTATTTAAAAATTCCTTTTGATAACAGAAAAGGCAAGTTAAACATGGAATGTTACACATCAAGTTTGGTTAGTTATGTTAGGTTATTTTTTTAGAACAATTTCATTTCATTATTGTTTGTTGATGCTGAACAATATTTATCGTATTTGTCAGCTGATATGTTTCAATTTGTTAATATCAATAAATCAAGAAAAAATCATCTATAATAATGCATGTTCCCTATAACAGGAAAGTACCGTTTTATCTATGATACAACGGTCTCTAGTAAAAATGGTTATGAAATCCATACCACTTTACTCACTAATATTAATTGTAAATATTAAGCACATAACTTTAGAATCGCACACATAACATAAGGTACACACTTTAACCCCAAAAAATGCAAATCGTTAACCATTTGCCATACTTCGTTAACCATACTAGGTGTACAATGCAGTTGTCTGCTTGCAATATTGAGCGGAGCTAGCATATTTTTCTAAAGTAAATGCTACATCTGTTTCTCGTAAATGAGATATATACTTGCAGTTTCCAATGTCAATGGTAGCCTATATTTGGTTCACATAAATAGAATGTCTATTTACAGTATCCAACGTTAATTATAAACTGGTTGAAGTAAATGAATTGTCTATAGGTCGGCCGCTTAAAAGTCCTGCGCGCAAATGCTAATAGGTCTTTTTCTAAGTGGCCGACCTATACTTGCAGGAACCAAAGTCTATGTTTCATCTGGTTCTCATAAATTACATGTCTACTTGCCGTATCCAATGTCGATGATATATTTGGTTCGCATAAATATAATGTATATTTTCAATATCCAAAGTCAATGAACCGCCTGGTTCACTTAAATGGAATGTCTATTTACAGGTTCTAAAGTCAATGGTAAGTCTAAAAAATTGTTTACTTGCAGTATCGAAACTTAATGGTATATTTGGTTCACGAAAATGAATTGTCTTTTTGCAGTCTTGCAGTATTTAAAGTCAATGGTCCATTTAGTTCACAAGTAAGATGCCTATTTGCAGTATCCAAAGTCAATGGTAGACTTACTTCTGGTTTACTTAAATAATGGAATGTATTTTTGCACTATTCAAAGTCAATGATACGTCGGGTTCACATAAACAAATTGTTTACTTGCAGTATCTAAAGTCAATGGCACATTTGGTCAAAGTAAATTAATTTTTTACTTGCATTATCCAAACTCAGTGGTACATTTGGTGCACGTAAATGAATTGTCTACTTGCAGTATCCTTGTCAATGGTTCATTTGATTCACAATGGAGTGCCTATTAGCAGTGTCCAAAGTCCATGGTACGTCTGGTTCACGACAATGGAAAGTCTACTTGCAGTATCCAAACTCAATGGTAGGCCTATATTTGGTTCACATAATTGGAATGGATATTTGGAGTATATTTGGTTCATCAGCCTAATCCCGCGACCCTAATTAGGCCCCTCGCCCACTATACGATTTCGGTCGAACGACACTTTGTCTCGGAGGTACTTACTTTTTCTTAGATTTATATCATACACGTTTTAGAGACTTATTTTGTGAACTTAATACTTGCATTTCTAGACTAAAAAAAACTTAAATTGATATACGGCCTGACTCAGCTCCCAGGCTTCACGAAGCACGATGTGTTATAAGTTATAACCAAACCTGGTACAGAAACAAATTCTTAATTTTGTTCGTCATTTTCACTCTTTTGAGGTATTGGTAATTAATTGGTTTTAGGTAGCCGTTATACTAAAAGGACAGAGTGGTGTGTATGTTGTTGTCGACCTGTGTACGAAATTTGCAGATATTTTTGGTGGTATCAATTTTGCAGTAATTATATTAAAAAATTATATATGTGTAACCATTAGCATGTGCCACCTCATCTACGGGTGCACTTACTACTTCTGTAAGCGCACTACTTATTACTACTACTAGTAACTACTACTAGTATTATTACTATTAGTAAGTGCACCTGTAGATGAGGTGACTTTGCATTCAACCACTTTACGCTGAAAATAAAATGTGGTAGGAACATAAGTCCTCAATAATCCTATTAGTGCAGTTTGTTGGTTCTGCCATTGTTAACCTGTCAAAACCATGTCAAAACTGCTATGCGCGGCGCTGGTGCTACGTGGCGCAAATACTACTCGGCGCAAATACTACTCAACCGCAAATACTACTCAACCGCAAATACTACTCAACCGCAAATACTACTCAACCGCAAATACTACTCAACCACAAATACTACTCAACCGCAAATACTACTCAACCGCAAATACTACTCAACCGCAAATACTACTCAACCGCCAATACTACTCAACCGCAAATACTACTCAACCGCAAATACTACTCAACCGCAAATACTACTCAACCGCAAATACTACTCAACCGCAAATACTCCTCAACCGCAAATACTACTCAACCGCAAATACTACTCGGTGCAAATACTACTCGGCGCAAATACTACTCGGCGCAAATACTACACACATAAAAGTGGTTTTTCTCAAATTTCAGAATGAGGGAATGTCTACTGAAGTCGAACTGACTTTTTTGTTGGTTGACAGTAAGTGAGTATAATTTAGGTAATTTGTAAAAAGAATTAAGTACTTTTATCATTGGAATATTATTAAACAGCTCGTTAGTTGCACTTATATTTTGATAACCAGCTAGTAAATTTGTAATGGTAGACTACTTAGCTACTTTTAAACTATTTTTTGTATTATTTTACTAAGAATTAAGTGAATGCACTGTTTTATGTCATAACTCAAACTCAACTCACTTTATTTACCTTTTTACAAACATAGAATAACAAATAAACATATGATAATAATTAATAGAAATTAACAGGTGTTATGAAATAAACTGTTCTCACAACATCCTCCCTTTTAAGTTTGAAAGTTCTTCAACCAGCTTGGTTTTTGTATATTTCTCTTTGGACGGTTGTATGGTTCTGTTTGATGTGTATTTGCTGACAAATTTTGTTCACTGTTTTCCTCTCTTAAATAAGGGGCAAGTTTGAGGTGGAATCGATTTCTTCTCACATTCCTCTTATCAGTTTCAACAATATATGAACGAGGGCTGTCCAGGATTTTCACAATTTTGCCATGTCTTCTAAGGTCCACAATCCAAACTGGGTCTCCTATATGAAGAGGATTGAGAGTTTGCACTTTGTGCCTTCTATCATAGTTGTGTTTGTACTTCTCACGATATGTTTCTTCTCTCCCTTTAAGATCCTTTAGATCTGGTTTTCCACAAAGCAAATGTCCGGTCTGAGGCAATGTGCTCCGTAATCGCCTGTTCATAAGAAGCTGAGAGGGACTGAACCCATTCCAGAGGGGTGTCGTTCGATAGGCTAGAAGCGCTAAATAAGGGTCTTCCACATTTTTCTTTAGAATCATTTTGGCGATTTTCACTGCCGCTTCAGC
The DNA here is from genome assembly GCF_028750875.1 of Macrosteles quadrilineatus. Lineage (NCBI taxonomy): Eukaryota > Metazoa > Arthropoda > Insecta > Hemiptera > Cicadellidae > Macrosteles > Macrosteles quadrilineatus. The sequence goes on along the minus strand of NW_026542601.1, from coordinate 10,520,568 downwards.
CTCTCCATTGCTTTGGGAAAATTTTGGGCTACTTGTTACATGCTTGAAGCCATAAACTTTGGAAAATGTCTTGAAATCTGAATGTTCAAGGACTTGAAATTGAGACCCACAGTCAGACCTAATTTCTTCTGGAATGCCATGTCGACAGAAAAAGGCTTTGCATCTCATTATTACTTCTCGTGATGTTAATGACTCTAATTCAGCTATCTCAAAATATCTGGAGTAATAATCTGTCACAGTCAAAAACCAAACGCCTTCAAGTTTGAACAAATCCATCGCAAGTGTTTTCCATGGCCTGTCAGGGAATTGTGTGGGAAGCAATGGTTCATGACTGTTCCTTGAATGTTTAATACAAGTAGGGCATGATTTCACCATACATTCAATGGCTGAAGAAATTCCTGGCCACCAGACTGTCTCTTTTGCACGTAAACGACACTTGGTGATTCCAAAATGACCTTCATGTACTCTTTGAAGTGCCCAAGACTGCAGAGCTGGCGGAATTACAAGTCTTGAACCTCGTAGTATCATCTCATTATCAACACTTAGCTCATCCTTAACTGAATTATACGGTTTTAGGTCATCTCGTAATGATGTCTTAGAAGGCCAACCTTGGATGATTATTTTTTTCAGTTCACGTAAAGTCGGATCTTTATTTTGTTCCTCCAATACTTTAGCAACTATGCAGTCGTTTATATCGATGGACGACAAAACCATTTGAACAAACGCTTGAGTTTCTTCTTCTAACTCACGGTCATCAGTACCTGAAAATGGGAGAGGTGCTCTTGAAAGAGCATCAGGAACTAGAAGCTGCTTTCCAGGAATATAAGTAATTGAAAAATCATATCTCATGAGACGCAATCGAATTCTTTGAATTCTTGGAGACAATTCATCAAGATGTTTGGATTTCAAAATTTGAAGTAGTGGTTTGTGATCTGTTTGTATTGTTATTCTCTTGCCAATAATAAATTCTTGAAACTTTTCACATGCCCAAGCAACAGCTGTAGCCTCCCTCTCGATGTTTGCATAGTTTTTTTCAGAAGGAAGAAGGCTTCGGGATGCAAATGATACTGGTCGTATAGAACCATCATCTTGAACTTGAGAAAGAGTTGATCCTAGTCCTTGAAGCGAGGCATCACAGGAGATAATTGTTTCCCGATTTACATCGTAAATGGCTAGGCAAGGAGAGTTAGTCAAAATGAGTTTTATTTCATCAAATGCCTTCGCCTGCTCTGGACCCCATATCCATGGAACGTTAGCTTGAAGTAGTGAATTCATTGGGGCCAAAATCTTAGCTTTGTCAGGAATAAACTTACCAAGAAAGTTTACCATCCCATTGAACCTTTGAAGTTCTTTTACGTTTTTTGGGCAGTCCATTTTGAGAATGGCGGAAACCTTTTCCTTATCAACAGAAATTCCATCGGATGAGAGGAAATGCCCGAGGAATTTAATACTTGACTTCCCAAACTCAGTTTTGTCTTTGTTAAGTGTCATTCCTACATTTTTAAGCTTTTCAAGTACTTGCCGAACAACTGTATCATGTTCTTCTTTCGTTTTGCCCCAAATCAGAATATCGTCCATATGGACTGCGACATTTGACTGGTTGTCTAAGATTTTGTTCATGCATTTCTGAAAATGTTCAGGTGCTGATGTGATTCCAAATGGAAGTTTGAGAAATTTAAAACGTCCAAAAGGGGTAAGGAAAGTAGTTAGATCCTGGGAATTTACATTTAAGGGGACTTGCCAAAAACCACTGTTTGCATCAAGTTTTGAAAACCATTTTGCTCCTGAGATTGAGCTGAGAGACGTTTCAATTTTGGGAATCGGATGATAAGACCGCTGGATGGATTCATTCAACTTTGTTAAGTCAACACATATGCGGACATCTCCATTAGATTTAGGCACTACTACCATTGCTGAGCACCATTCAGTAGCATGCTCAACTGGGGTGATTACATTATTTTGTACCATACTTTCTAGTTCTTTTTTCACTCGACACATTAGGGGTAAAGGTACTGTCCTAGGAGTGGTTATTGCGTATGGCTTTGCGCCATCCTTAAGTGCTATTGTGTAGGGATCAGGAATGACGCCCAGACCACTAAACATTTCATGGTATTCGGTAAAAAAGTCACTGTCTACCTCTGCAACTGAATTAACAAAAGTTAAAATCTTCAAGTCCTGTATTGCTGGACGACCAAGCAAGGGTGTTATGAGTCCCTTCACTACGTATACCATGTGATTTATTTTAACATCTCTGTATTGGATATTAGCTCTAACACAACCTACAGTTTCTAATTTTGTTCTACCAGCCCCAAACAACTCAACTAGAGTCGGCTGGATCCTACTTGGATCAACTATGCCAGGGGGAATTACTGTTACATCTGCCCCTGAATCAATTTTAAATGTTTGTGGTTTTCCCTCAAATACTAATTCTAGTTTCCAGGGCTTACATTTCGACCCATCCCCAAGTGTACCTATGAATACTTTATTATTTGAAGGTCCAAGTTCACTTACTTCATTTTCGTCAGTTACTTCCTGTGCTTCTTTAGATCTGCAGACCTTCGAAAAGTGACCAATCTTTTTGCATAAGTTACATGTTGCGCTTTTTGCTGGACACGTGCTTCTTGGATGGGACGGTTTATAACCACACCAGATACATTGCGCTGGGTATTCTTGTTTCTTTTGACGAAACCTATATCCTTGATTTTGGTTTGAACTCGATGACGTAGTTGCTTCAATTTGAACTCTTTTCTCATCACATAAATCTGCCTTCTCTTTCTTTACGTTATCTGCATGTCTTATTACTGTAATGGCTTTGTCTAAATTCATCTCGGGATCTAGCAACAAGCGATCACTAAGTTTCTCATCATTTAAACCCAGTATTAGTACCATCAACACCATTTCATCATTAAGTGAACCCCAGTCACAGGTTCTAGCCAAGGAATGGAGACTAACTATAAACTCTTCAACTGTTTCATTAATTTTTTGTTGTCCCTTCAAAAACTTTGCTCTTTCAAAAATTAAGTTCCTCCGTGGAATAAAATGTTTGTCAAATAAATCTAAGACTTCTTCAAATGTTAGCGTTGATTCGGTTGCTAAATTAAAAGATGCAAAAATCTCATCAGCTTTCTCACCTAATGTGTATATAAGAGTGTTGATTTGTTTGTTCTCAGACTCTTCAGATAGCCCAGATGCTGACCGATATCTTTGAAATCGTGTTTTCCATCTTGGCCAATCTGCTGGTACAAAGGAGAAACTAGCTGGAGGTTGAATAACTGAATGAGTGTTTGATACAATGATTGACTTCGTAGTTGAATTGTTGTATTCATTTTCTCTGCTTCTTTCATTTTGTTCTTGTTCATTTTCATTATCTTCATTGTCAGATTGTTTCCTTCTTGGATTTCTCTTCTGAGGCATAGCTCTAAACCGCTGCCACCATGTATTATTTTACTAAGAATTAAGTGAATGCACTGTTTTATGTCATAACTCAAACTCAACTCACTTTATTTACCTTTTTACAAACATAGAATAACAAATAAACATATGATAATAATTAATAGAAATTAACAGGTGTTATGAAATAAACTGTTCTCACAACATTTTTAAACTCAGTTCCGGAATTTTTGTTTTACACAATCTCATAAACAATAAAAATCTAAATGTGCTGCTAATGTGAGCTTATTATGGGCTCATTTATCCCCATCTAGAAATTGCTGTTGTAATTTGGGGATTTGAGAGCAAACAAACTAAATGTATTTTTAAAGTCCAAAAGATGGCTGTGAGAACTATTTTCTCTTTGCGTAAGCGTCAGTCCCGCAGAGAACTTTTTCGGTTCAAGTCTTGACTTTTCCCTCCATCTACATTAAGGAACGCGGCAGCGTTCCGCCCCGCCAAGTCCCCCAGCGGTACTCAGCTGCTGCAGTGTATATATACATGACGTGACAAAGTGGCTTTTTTACTCGTCTATAGCTCTGAAGAAACAAAAGCTATTAAAATAATTGTTCATCCACTGGATAGGGGCAATCATTCTTAGCAAAATAAACAAAAGAATTTAAAAAAAGGTTGTGTTTGAGCCAAGAAAAACTAGTTTGAAAATTCACAAATTTTCCGTGTTCTCCTTCTTCTCCTTAAATGTTGACGGACCTACAGCCCAAACCACTGGCTCAATTTTAATGTTTTTTATGTTGTTTGAAAGCCCTTAGCGTGTAGATGTGCCTTTTGAGGGTCTCAAGTCGGTGCGTTGACCCATAAACCCTTGGCAAGCCCTCAAAGTACGATTTTGGCCCATTTAAATAACATGGGATTAAAATCAAAACAAAAGAAGGACCAGCTGCGATTAAATCTCAATTAATTTAAAATGTTAGAGAAATTCATAGGAACAGCTGAAACATTATTTTAAAACTTTTATAAAGTATTTTTTTTTTCAGGTATACCGAATGATTTTATCTACTTACTATATAAA